>NC_133138.1:6777385-7091385 GCF_048418815.1 Hemitrygon akajei | reverse complement strand
AGGAAAAAGGACTGAAGAGGAAGGAATTTGATAGGAGAGGAGAGTGGATGGACTATGGGAGAATGGGAATTGTAATACTTCAGAGATGAAGCTTTCTAAAGCGGTAACATAACTCATTGCCTTGTCTAGTAAAGGCAAGCGTGTCATACACTGCCTTTGTCCCATTGGTAGAAGTGGTGGTTGTTATAGGAGTGATGTGGGAGTGGATGTTTGGATGCAGATGTGATAAATAAAAGAATTTGAATCTGAATTCTGACTTTGACCTTCCCCTGGTGTGTCTTTTCCAGGGAGCTGGGACGGATGACAGGACTCTGATCAGGATCATGATTTCCAGAAGTGAGATCGACTTGGTGAACATCCGCCAGGAATTCAAGAAGACCTACGATGCCTCACTGTACTCCTTCATCGAGGCAAGTCTCACAACTTTAACATCTTCCTAAACACACGAGATTCTGCTGATGCTGGAAATCTTAACCAATGCACACAAAATGTGGAACTGAGCACTTGTGCAAATGTTATTTTTTTGTGACTGTGTGTGATGTAGTAACTACTGTGTGTGATTATGCGTATTGTATTTAGTACCCTGTCCCTGGAGGAAAGCTGTTTTGTTTAGCTCTAAACATGTGTATGCCTAAACGTTAATTCTGGCCCAACAAGCCATGTCACCTTGTACCCACCTTTTTAACCCTAGCCTGATGACAGGACCAATTAACCTTCGAATTGCCTTTGGACTGTGGGAGGAAATCCGCACCTTCGTGGGAAGGTTGTACAAACTCCTTACTGACAGCACCGGAGTTGAACTCCCAGCTCCAATGTCGTGCTAATCACTGTCCTACCGTGCTGACCAATTTGAATTTGTGGTCACAAAATGAGAAGATTCTTGTAAAGTCTAATCTGGTTCGTTAAGGGCGTAGGGCAGGGACCCCTTGGTTAACGGTAGGTGTCTGTGGCATGAAAATGATTGGGAACCCCTAGCGTAGAGCAGAGAAACTTCAGCCACACCTGTATTTCTCTCATAAACAAGGGAAAATCTGCAGATGCTGGAAGTCCAAGCAACACACACAAAATGCTGGAGGAACTCAGCAGGCCAGGCAGCATCTATGGGGGGAGAAAAAAGTACAGTCGACGTTTCGGGTTGAGACCCTTCGGCGGGATCGGATTAACCCTAACCTGATCATGGGACATTTACAATGATCAAGTAACCTACCCGTACATTGTTGGACTGTAGAGGGAAAACAGGATGACCCAGAGAAAACCCTTGGAGGGAAGACCTACAGAGACTCCTTACGGGAATTGAACTCTGAACTCTGGAACGCCTGAGCCGTAATAACATTGCACTAACCTCTACGTTACCATGACGCCCAGTGAGCTAGTCCTTCCTGCCCATATTTGGCCCATTACCCTCTAAACGTCCCCTATCCATCTTCTTATCTCAATGACGGCACCCACAAAGTTCTGGAGGAGCTCCGCAGGTCCGATAGCGTCTACGGAAATGGATTAACAGTCGATGTTTCAGGCTGAGACCCTTCATCGGGACTGGGTAGGAAGGGGGGACAAAGTCAGAATAAGAAGGTTGTGGGAGGGGAAGGACTACCAGCTGGCAGGTGTTAGGTGAAGCTCGGTGAGTGGGGAACCATAAAACATAGGACCAGAATTAGGCCATTCAGCCCATCAGGTCTGCTCCGCCATTCCATCATGGCTGATTTATTACCCCTCTCAACCACATTCTCCTGCCATCTCCATAACCTTTGACACCCTGATTAATCATGAACCTATCAACCTCCACTTTAAATATACCCAGTGACTCGGCCTCCACAGCCGTCTGTGGCAATGAATTCCAGATTCACCACCCTCTGGCTAGAGAAATTCCTCCACATCTCTGTTCTAAAGGGACACATATAAACTCATGCACCTCCATCAAGTCTCCCCTCATGCTCTGTCGCTCCAAAGGTGGTCCTAGTTGGAGCATTCCAGAGGGAGCTGGATTGGGAATGTTGGCCAGAAGAAACCTCAGTCTGATCAAGGACAGGGGAAGGAGACAAGCCAGTTGTCTTTGTTTCCCTCCCCCCATTTTGTGGACTTTTTGTTCTTGGATAATCTCATCAGAGCAACTGAATGTGGACACGGGAAGCTTCAGATAATGATCAGCTAAACGTGTAGCCATTCGCAAAACAAGAAGCCATTTGTTATGTAAAGGGAATGGACTCTGAACTGACTCCTGACTCTGGGACAATCTTATCAGAGCAATAAACCTGAGACCATTCTCAGAGGAGTAGCTCGTGTTATGTAAAATGCCAGACCTGCAATCGGTAATCTTGTTAGACTCTGGGTCGCCTCATTTAACTGGTTTGGACCAGGCAGAGTGTAAAGACACAAACACACAAGGCTGGGGTGGGCAGAACCATGAAACAATGTTGGCTGTAGCCCTCTACAATGACCAGTAAGAAGGTGACCCAGGTAGGTCAGGTGACCTTGAGCCAATGGGGTGGAGATCCAATGGTTCTATTGATGAGGAGCTCCAAATACACAAGGGCAATAACTCTCCAGCAGCCAGAGACCAGCCATCGCGGATAAGGAGGGCCCCACGGACACGTGGAGATCGGGACCACGAGGAACGCCTGGCCAGTGTAGACTCCTTTCCCGGGTAATATCCTTTCCTCTCCATTGACCGTTCATGCAGTGTCAGGGGTTCTAGTAGGGAGCACACAGGTAGATATGAGTGTGAACCCACGTGCTTTTAGTTGAAACATAAAAGTTACTTGTTGGTAACTACAGATTCTCTGTGCCTCACTGATCATTACTACAAGGGGTGATTCTTGTAACAGGAAGATCTCAAGGAAAGAAGGTGGTGGTTTATGGACCAGTTAGGGAACTCTATGAATGAGCCACTGTTTGTAAAACGGGTGTTACGGTAGCAGTTGGTGAAACCCTGTTACAGTGCCAGCTCTACCATCAGGGTTCAATTCCCGCTGCTGTCTATAAGGAGTTTGTACATTGTCCCTGTGACTGCGTGGGTTTCCTCCAGGTGCTCCGGTTTCCGCCCACATTCCATGGATGCCCGGGTCAGGATTAGGAAGTTGTTGCTGGACACTTGGGGGCTGCCCATAACACACCCTCGGACTGTGTTGGGTACTGACGCAAGCAATGCCCTTCCCTGCCTGTTTTAACATTTCGACGTACATGTGGCAAATAAACCGAAGCAATTTTCTTCTCTGGAGAGGGAGCAGAAGAGGTTTAGCAGGAAGATGCCTGGATTAAAGATTAAATTTGATTTTATTAGTCACGTGTGGAATCATTGAAACCGGCAGTGGAATGCATTGTCCTTGTCAATGACCAACACAGTCTGAGGATGTGCTGGGGCAGCCCGCAAGTGACGCGTGGTTAGGGATGGTGAGTCGTGAACGTGTTATGTAGGTGACTCTTGCAAAATCCTCTGTGGTTTGATTTGACGCAAACAATGCATTTCACTGTAGGTTTCAACATGTGTGTCAAATAGAGCTAATCTTTCATCTTTGAAGGCATCAATCTCATCTGCATGGTGTGTTAAATAAATGCCCTTTTTGTGTTCGTTCCTAGAGTGATACGTCGGGGGAATACAGTAGCGTTCTTCTAGCGTTGTGTGGTGGAGAGGACTAGAAATGGTGCTTCCATCCTGTCGTGTTGGTGATGTCCTTGGCCGCAGGCAGGATGTCAGTACAGGAGCATCGTGGGACGAAATGCCAACGTTTCCAATCCACCCCTTCCCGACCCCACAACCTATCCCCGCGGCAGGAGCCTGGGTTGGGGTCTTGCTGACCCCACGTGTGTCACTGTGCATATGATTCTGCTCTCTTTGTTCCCAAAGCACCCAAATCCCCACTGGGACTCTGCCAGGAGGTCAGAACTCTCTGATCCGGCCCCAGTCCAGGAGTCGTCGAACCGCAGGATCTGTGGATCGACCCCCCTTCGGATCTGTGATCTGGCTCCTGCCATTGGTGGCCTGCAGTTCCTGACCTTTGACCACTGCTTTTCATTGGTGGATTTTACCCTGTTCCTTCATCCCGTGTCCCATCAGAAGACCGGACCCAGCCTTGCCCTCTCCATGGGATCCCTGTTCTCCAACCGTCTGGGGTCATATTCTGCACCCTACCCCTGTGAAGACAACGTGCTTCTCTCTCAGTCTTACATCCATTCCCCTCACCCTCGTTCAGAATCCCACACACTACCTCCTCAAAGTCCCCAACCCTTGGTGCCTCTGGTTCTGATGTCCCAGTACTTCATTGAAAGGAAAAGCTCTGTGAGTTAACTATCGGAGGTGATGGAAGATGAGGAAGGAGTGGGAAAGGTAGGTGAAATGGAGGAGTGAGATTCTGCAGCCACCTTTTTAGGAAATCCATCCATTTGGACTGGGTATCCCTTCTTGTCCCCGCCCCCAAACCTGGAGTTCTGAATGCCTCTCTGCCTCTGGGATGACATCACCACTGATACCCCCACCCAATCTTGCTGGTGCCCCCCCCAGCCGATTTCCCCATGGCTGTCTTCTGCACGCAATCTATGTTCCTCCTAGTGCTCCTTGAGCTTGCAAATCTGCCTGAGTTGTTTTATAAGATGGAAGAAGCCAATAAACATGTAAAGATCCACCTTGACTTTGCCTTCTATTTCTCTAAGAGGTCAAGAAGTAAAACCTTTTTCAAATGAGGGGACACAGTGGTCTATCTGTGTTAGCTATCAATCTCTCTGTCTTTCTGATCATCTGTCTATATGAGCTATATATCTGTCTGTCTGTCTGTCTATCCATCTACCTGTCTGTCAATCCTGCCTGTCCATTCAGTCTGCTTGTCCAATCTATCAACCTGTCTTAACTGTATATTCTAACTACCTACCCTACCTACTCTCTGTCTATCTGACCTACCCTACCCCACCTACCCACCTACTCCACCCACACATGCCCTACCTATCTACCTACCCTGCTTACCTTCCTTCACTACTTTCCCTACTTTACCTACCTAGGATGGAATTCTCCCTGCCATTTGAGAAGGAGAAGCTAAAGTCAGATGTATCAGTATTACAGTGGAGTAACGGGAATTATCGAGGCATGAAAGAGAAGCTGGACAAAGTTGATTGGAAGGCTCACTAGCAGGGATGATGGCAAGGCAACAATGGCTGGAGTTTCTGGAGCAATTTGGAAGGTGCAGAATAGATACATCCCGAAGAAGAAGAAATATTCTAAATACCGGGTGATGCAACCATGGCTGACAAGAGAAGTCAAAGCCAGCATAAAAGCCAAACAGAAGGCATATAACAGAACAAATATTACATAGAAGAAACATAGAAACTTAGAAAACCTACAACACAATACAGGCCCTTCAGCCCACAAAGTTGTGCCAAACATGTCCCTATCTTAGAACTACCTAGGCTTTACCCTTAGCCCTCTATTTTTCTAAGCTCCATGTATCCATCCAGGAGTCTCTGAAAAGACCCTATCGTATCCGCCTCCACCACCGTCACCGGCAGCCCATTCCACGCAGTCACCACTCTGCGTAAAAAAAAAACACAAAAAAAAAACTTACCCCTGACATCCTCTCTGTACCTACTTCCAAGCACCTTAAAACTGTGCCCTCTCGCGCCAGCCATTTCAACCCTGTGAAAAAGCCTCTGACTATCCACACAATCAATGCCTCTCATCATCTTATACACCTCTATCAGGTCACCTCTCATCCTCTGTTGCTCCAAGGAGAAAAGGCTGAGTTCACTCAACCTATTCTCATAAGGCTTGCTCCCCAATCCAGGCAACATCCTTGTAAACACGAGGAAATCTGCAGATGCTGGAAATTCAAGCAACATACACAAAATGCTGGTGGAACACAGCAGGCCAGGCAGCATCTATAGGGAGAAGCACTGTCGATGTTTCGGGCCGAGACCCTTCGCATTAGGTAAGGGTCTCGGCCCGAAACATCGACAGTGCTTCTCCCTATAGATGCTGCCTGGCCTGCTGTGTTCCACCAGCATTTTGTGTGTGTTGCTTGAACATCCTAGTAAATCTTTGCACTCTTTCTATGGTTTCCACATCCTTCCTGTAGTGAGGTGACCAGGACTGAGCACAGTACTTCAAGTGGGGTTTGACCAGGGTTCTATATAGCTGAAACATTACCTCTCGGCTCTTAATCTCAAAGCCACTATTGATGAAGGCCAATACACCGTATGCCTTCTTAACCACAGAGTCAACCTGCGCAGCTGCTTTGAGTGTCCTATGGACTCGGGGCCCCAAGATCCCTCTGATCCTCCACACTGTCAAGAGTCTTACCATTAATACTATATTCTGCCATCATATTTGACCTACCAAAATGAACCACTTCACACTTATCTGGGTTGAACTCCATCTGCCACTTCTCAGCCCAGTTTTGCATCCCATCAATGTTCTGCTGTAACCTCTGACAGCCCTCCACACTATCCACAACACCTCCAACCTTTGTGTCATCAGCAAAGTTACTGACCTATCCCTCCACTCAGTGGGAAGTTAAACCAGAAGACACTAAAACCCATAAGGGCATGGGGGGGGGGGGTTAAAGATGGAATACAAAGGTAAGCTTGTTATCATTATCAAAGAGGGTATATAAAGGGTGAAAGAGAGGCAAGAATAGATATCAGACCACTGGAAAATGATGTTGGAGAGGTAGGAATGGGGGACAAGGAAATGGCAGATGAACTGAATCAGTCTTCACTGTGGAAGACACGAGCAGTCACCCAGAATTTCAAGAGTGTCAGGGAGCAGAAGTGAGTGCAGTTGCTATTACAAGGGAGAAAATGGTTGGGAAACTGAAAAGTCTTGAAGGTAGGTAGATGGACTACACCCCAGTTCTAAAAGAGGCAGCTAGAAGAGACTGTGGAGGCATTATTGGTGATCTTTCAAGAATCACTAGTTTCTAGAATGATTCCAGAGGACTGGAAAAATTGCAAATACCAATCCACTCTTCAAGAAGGAAAAGAGGCAGAAGAAAGGAAACTATAGACCAGTTAGTCTGACCTCAGTGGTTGGGAAGATGTTTGAAGATCTTGCCTGATAAATCTGTCAAAATTCTTTGAAGGGATAACAAACAGGATAAACAAAGGAGAATTGATTGGTGTTGTGTACTTGGATTTTCAGAAGGCCTTTGAAAAGATGCCACACATGAGGCTGCTTAGCAAACCACGAGCCCATGGTATTACAGGAAAGATTCTAGCATGGACAGAGCATTGACTGACTGGCAGGAGGCAAACAGTGGGAATAAAGGGAACCTTTTTTGATTGGCTGCCGGTAACTAGTTGTGTTGCTTAGGTATTGGTGTTGGGACCACATGTTTTTACAAATGTTAATGATTTGGATGATGGAATTGATGGCGCTGTGGCCAAGTTTTCATTTGATACAAAAATAGGTGGAGGGACAGGAAATGGTGAGGAAGCAGGGAGACTAGAGAGGACAAGGACAGATCAGGAGAATGGACGAAGATGTGGCAGATGGAATAGAGTATCGGGAAGTGTATGGTCATGCACTTTGGTAGAAGGAATACAAATGTAGACTATTTTCTAAACAAGGAGAAAATTCAAAAATCTGAGGTGCAAAGGAACTCGGGAGTCCTTGTGCAGGATTCCTTAAAGGTTAATTTGCAGGTTGAATCTGTGGTGAGGAAGGCAAATGCGGTTAGTGTTCAGTTCGACTAGAATATAAAAGCAAAGGTAGTATCCTGAGACTTTATAAAGCATTGGTGAGGCTTCACTTGGAGAATTCTGAGCACTTCTGGGCTCCTTATGCTGACTTTGGAGAGGGTTCAGAGGAGGTTCACAAGACTTTCTGGGAATGAAAGACTAATGAAGAGTGATTGATGGCTCTTGGCCTTTCCTCACTGGAATTTAAAAGAATGAGAGGGGTCTCATTGAAACCTATCAAATGTTGAAAGGCCTTGAGTGGATGTGGAGAGGATCTTTCCTATTTTGGTGGAGTCTAGGACCAGAGGACAGCATTAGAATAGAGGAATGTCCATTTAGAATGGAGATGAGGAGGAATTTCTTTAGCTAGAGAGTGGTGAATCTGTGGAATTTGTTGCTACAGGTGGCTGTGGAAGCCAGGACATTGGGTATATTTAAGGCAGAGGTTGATAGATATTTGATTAGTCAAGGAGTGAAAGGTTACAGGGAGAAGGCAGGAGAATGGGGTTAAGATTGAAATGGATCAGCTGTGATGAAAGGCTGGAACAGACTTGATAGGCTGAATGGCCTATTTCTACTCCTAAGTGTTATGGTCTTATGGTTGATCTATCTACCCACTCTCCCCTTTGCTACCTATCTACCCACCCACCCTACCTATCTACCCACTCTCCCCTTTGCTACCTATCTACCCACTCTCCCCTTTGCTACCTATCTACCCACCCACCCTACCTATCTACCCACTCTCCCCTTTGCTACCTATCTACCCACTCTCCCCTTTGCTACCTATCTACCCACTCTCCCCTTTGCTACCTACCTACCCACTCTCCCCTTTGCTACCTACCTACCCACTCTCCCCTTTGCTACCTATCTACCCACTCTCCCCTTTGCTACCTATCTACCCACTCTCCCCTTTGCTACCTACCTACCCACTCTCCCCTTTGCTACCTACCTACCCACTCTCCCCTTTGCTACCTATCTACCCACTCTCCCCTTTGCTACCTATCTACCCACTCTCCCCTTTGCTACCTACCTACCCACTCTCCCCTTTGCTACCTATCTACCCACTCTCCCCTTTGCTACCTATCTACCCACTCTCCCCTTTGCTACCTATCTACCCACTCTCCCCTTTGCTACCTACCTACCCACTCTCCCCTTTGCTACCTACCTACCCACTCTCCCCTTTGCTACCTATCTACCCACTCTCCCCTTTGCTACCTATCTACCCACTCTCCCCTTTGCTACCTATCTACCCACCCACCCTACCTATCTACCCACTCTCCCCTTTGCTACCTATCTACCCACTCTCCCCTTTGCTACCTATCTACCCACTCTCCCCTTTGCTACCTACCTACCCACTCTCCCCTTTGCTACCTATCTACCCACTCTCCCCTTTGCTACCTATCTACCCACTCTCCCCTTTGCTACCTACCTACCCACTCTCCCCTTTGCTACCTATCTACCCACCCACCCTACCTATCTACCCACTCTCCCCTTTGCTACCTACCTACCCACTCTCCCCTTTGCTACCTATCTACCCACTCTCCCCTTTGCTACCTATCTACCCACCCACCCTACCTATCTACCCACTCTCCCCTTTGCTACCTATCTACCCACTCTCCCCTTTGCTACCTACCTACCCACCCACCCTACCTATCTACCCACTCTCCCCTTTGCTACCTATCTACCCACTCTCCCCTTTGCTACCTATCTACCCACCCACCCTACCTATCTACCCACTCTCCCCTTTGCTACCTACCTACCCACTCTCCCCTTTGCTACCTATCTACCCACTCTCTCCTTTGCTACCTATCTACCCACTCTTCCCTTTGCTACCTATCTACCCACCCACCCTACCTATCTACCAAGCATCAAATTCAATGTAAATTTATATTCATAGTACGGTACTCGACCACGGATGTTGCATACCAACTGTCTATGTGATACACAAGTCAGTATGCCAGCTAGTGCAGTATGATGTGGAGAGCGAGCTGGTGCCCATGTAGCAATCTCCCTCTCTCCCTGAACCTGACAAATCCAAAGGAATGGCAGAGACCTATACGTTTTGGCACCGGTGGCATCGCAGGAGTTGCCACTCAGCATTAAACTCAATGTAGGGCTTGCTTCAGGGACTCCAGCTCCAGATTTGTCCCTCGAGGTTTACTCCGGAAGCCTTCCCCGTGAGTGGGTATCGCAGAGGATTGAGATCAGAGTTTTCCTTTGAAATGATCTGCCAACCACAGCTGACGAGCCCTATCTACCTGAAGCGACTGTTTAAGGCGCCAGTGACCTGTGTTTGTCCGTTCTCCTGTCAGTGGAAATGGATAGTTAAGCCACACGTGAAGGTGAGCAGATACTCTTAGATATCAGAGGCTATTTCAGACACAAGGTGCATTTTAATAGGTAGTGGGAGCTTATTCCCCACTACCTCCCCTGGCTATGACAACCTTAAGGAACAGTTGTCTAACAGCCTCTTTAACACCACTATCATATCTGCTTCCACCACCTTCCCTGGCAGCACGCCACTCTCTGTGTTTTTAAAAAAAACTTGCCCCTCACATCTCCTTTAAACTTTCCACCTCACACCCCCTGATGTTTGACACATCTACCTTGAGAATAGGATTCTGTCCACTCAATCTACACCTCTCATAACCTTATAAACCCCTCATTAGGTCTCCTCTCAGCCTCTGATGCTCCAGGGAGTATAACCCGTTTGTTTTATAGTTTATATATTTTTATGTTTTAATAGAGATACAGCATGGAATAGGCCCTTCTGGCCACACCACCCAGCAATTCTCTGATTTAAACTCAGCCTAGTCACAGGACAATTTACAATGAGCAATTAACCTACCGACTGGTATGTCTTTGGACTGTGGGAGGAAACCAGAGCACCCGGAGGAAACCTGCATGGTCACAGGGAGAACGTACAAACTGCTTACAGAGAGCAATGGGAATCGAACTCGGGTCGCCTGTACTGTAAAGCATTGTGCTAACCACTGCACTACCATGCTGTCCATAATCCATCTAATCCAGGTAGTATTCTGGTAAACACAAGATGCTGGAAATCCAGAGCAACATGCACAAAGTGATCGAGAAACTGGGCAATTCAGGCAGCGTGCTGGTGAAGGTTAAACTGCCAAGAAGATCATCGGGGTCTTCCTCCGCCTATTTGTCACATTTACCGGGAACGTTGCAGACGAAGGGCCTGAAGCATTGTTGAGAATCCCTACCACCCATCCCACAATCTCTCTGACCCACTACCATCAGGGAGGAGGTACAGGAGCATCAGGACTAGGACTGCCCGACTGGGTAACAGCTTCTTCCCTCAGGCTGTGAGACTGATGAATATCCTGCCACCACCAAGGTCTTGTCACTAGGACAGCGAGCTGTTTACTGTTTACTGTAGTGTTTACTGTTTACCTATGCTACACCTTACTACATGCATTTTGAGTTACAATGTATTTGTGGTAATATTTTGCTTTATTTGCTGTGTGTAATGTATGCGTTGTAGGTGCACTGCAATACAGAGAAATGTTAATTTGTTTGGTTGTACGTACGTACAGTCCGATGGCAATAAACTTCACCTTGAACTTGAGCTTGAACTTGGCCTGACATCGAATGATTATTCATTTCCATAGATTCTGCCTGACCTGCTGAGTTCCTCCAGCACTTTGTATGTGTGTTGTTCTGAATTTCCAGCATCTACAGAATCTCTGGTGTTCATGTTTAAAAGAATGATTTCTGGTCGCCCCTCTGAGCTAACAGCAAGTTTCAGCAATAGAACATGGAACAGTACAGGCCCTTCAGCCCACAGTATCGTGCTGACCTTCTAACCTACTCTAAGCTCATTCTAACCCTTCCTTCCTCCATGTTTCTATCATTCAAATGCCTGTCTAAGGATTGCTAAAATGCCCAACCTGGCAGAGCATTCCATGTGCCACCACTCTGTGTTTAAAGCAAAATATCTCTGATTTATTTTCCTCTAATTACCTTAAAATAATGCCCCTTCATATCAGCCAGTTCTGCCCTGGGGGAAAAAGTCTCTGACTGTCCACTCTGTCCAAGCCTCTTATCATCTTGTACACCTCTATCAAGTCACCTCTTATCCCCCTTTACTCCAAAGAGATAAGCCCCAGTTGACTCAACCTATCCTCAGAAAGCTTCCACATTCTTCCTATAATGAGATGGCCAGAACTGAATGCAATATTCCAAGTGTGATCTAACCAGGGTTTTAAGGAGCTGTAACATTACCTCATGGCTGTGGAACTCAGAGATGAAAAGAAGAGGTGATTATCAGCCCAGTGAGTTGCAATGTTCTGGGAGTGGGTTAACAGGAGATTGCAAAAGAAAATTGGAGAAGGAACATAGTGAAGAGAATGGGGAAAGGACATTGAGTCACATGATAATCACAATGTGCTGGATAAGGCTACGATTCTGTCATTAGTGAACTTCAGCTGAATCTTCACAGGCAAGTTCCAGGAGGAAGAGAAAAAAACAGAATTATGATTAAAAGTACTGAGGGTTTGCACACAGCTCAACAGGAAGTAATTTTTTTGTATCAGATCAGTTCTGCAAATTGCTAAACAGAATCTTTTCACACGTGGAGCTAATCTTAACTCTGGAAAGCCCCAAATGACGAAATGTCCCATCCTTCACCTGATGGTCTTGTCTGTGTCATTCTGTGGTGGGCTGAAGCACTTCGGTTTGAATTGTTTCTCAAGCTCTGAGAGATGCCTTTTGTCTTTAGTGTATTAAAATTCTTGACAAAAAGGAACAGGCTGTTCAGCCCATCAAATCTGTGCTAGCTACTAGAGAGTTCCCAAAGCAGCAGCTGCTCAAAGACAGCGTCCACCCTGTAGTTTTAGGACTATTGAATGTATGTAGTGGTTAGCACAACAGGTTCAATCCCAGCCACTGCCTGTAAGGAGGTTGTACATTCTTTCCATGATGGCATAGTTTCCACTTCGTGCTCCTGTTTCTTCCCACATTACAAAGACGTATGGGTTAGGGTCAGTGAGTTGCGGGCACGCTGCACTGGTGCCGCGAGTATGGTGACACTTGTGAGCCGCACCCAGCACATTAATTTCATTTATTTCGAGCAACAGAGTACAAAAGCCCCTTCTGACCCACCCAGCAGCCCACCGGTTTAGCCCCAGCCTAATCACAGGAAAATTCACATGACCAATTAACCTACGAACCTGTATATCTTTGGACTGTGGGAGGAAACCGGAGCATCCGGAGGAAACCCAAATGGCCAAAGGGAGGACATCCAGACTCCTTACAGACAAAATCGGAACTGAACCCCAAACTCCAATGCCCTGATCTGTAACAGTGTCACTCTAACCACTGAGCTATTGGAACACCACATCCTCAGACAGTGTTGGTTATTGACACAAATGATGCATTTCACTGTATGGTTTGATGTGTTGAGCTGAACTTTATTAATATGATGAAACAGATGCTTGACCTCACAATCTACCTCATTATGACCTTGCACCTTATTGTCTGCCTGCACTGCACTTTCTCTGTAACTGTGACACTTTATTCTGCATTCTGTTATTGTTCTCCCTTGTTCTACCTCAATGCACGGTGTAATGATCTGATCTGTAGGAACAGCACACAAAGCACCACGTTTTTCACTGTGTCTCGGTACATAAGCCAACTAACCAACTTATCCTAGGTCTGTTTTCATACAATCCTACAACCAAGAGGCATTGAATATCTTTGGAGATGCAAGTAAGTTCAGATGCTGGAATCCGGAGCCACACACAAATTGCTGGAGGAACCCAGCAAGTCGGGCAGCATCTATGGAGGAGAATGACCAGTTGACATTTTGTGTTGAGACTCTGTCTTCATGGATGGTATTTTGTGTCCCACTCCGAAACAGAAGAACATCAAGACACACTCAGCAGCCACTTCATTAGGCAGGTAGAAACATAGAAAACCTACAGCACAATGTAGGCCCTTCGGCCCACAAAGTTGTGCCGAACACATCCCTTGTGTAACCATGTTGACTTGTGCTGAAGTGTTAACCTGCTTGTTAATGAAAATATCCAACCAGCCAGTCGTGTGGCAGACGTGGTCAAGAGGTTCAGACCGAACATCGGAATGTGGAAGAAATGTGATCTAAGTGACTTTGACTGTGGAATGGTTGTTGGTATCGGGCAAAGCAGTTTGACTATCTCAGAAACTGCTGATCTCCTGGGATTTTCACTCACAATGCTCTAGTTTACAGAAAAAGCTATGAGAAACAAATCATCCAGTGAATGGCAGTTCTGTGGGAGGAAATGCCTTGTTAATGAGAGAGGTCAGAGGAGAATGGCCAGACTGACAGGAAGGCGACAGAAACTCAGATAACCACGCGTTACAACAGTGGTGTGCAGAAAAGCATCTCTGAATGGACTAACCGTTGAAACTTGAGGTGGATGGGCCGCGAACACACACTCAGTGGCTGCTCTATTAGGTATAGGAGGTCCCACATAAAGGGGCCACTGAGCGTATGTTTCAGTTGTGTGGCCGCTGTTTATCTGACACTTCATGTCTGTGATGCTGCTGCAAGAAAGTTTTTCATTGCACCTGTGCACACACAGACTTGTGCAGATGATATCAAGAGAACTCAGTTTTAACTGACATATCTGGCACTCGGCCAAGATTTCTAAAAAGAAAAAAAGCGCTTTGTTGTTGGCAGATTGGATGATTGTAAAGAACATTTATATAGTTGGTGGTGTCTTGATAACAGGCCAGCCTTCAATTTTTGAATACCTAACCCATTAGAGCACTTCCTAAGGGGATTCCCACCATATCAGGCTGACTCAGTACTACCCAATAATGCCTGCCAGGTGCGTATCACGAGACACACACACTCACGATGCTGTGTGGACCACAGGGTGACTAACTCGGACGGTTGGAGTCTCTCGCTGGATCAGATCATTTAACTCAGTTCAGTTTCAGTTTATTGTCATTTAGAAACCACAAATGCAACACAGCATCCCCTCTCCTTAGCTGCGTTGGAGGCCTGTAGTTTCACCAGGAGATTGGCTGTAATGAAAGCCTGTAGTTTTACAGGAGGTTGGCTGTGTTGGAGGCCTGTAGTTTCACCAGGAGACTGGCTGTGTTGGAGGCCTGTACTTACACCAGGAGATCGGCTGTAATGAAAGCCTGTAGTTTTACAGGAGGTTGGCTGTGTTGGAGGCCTGTAGTTTCACCAGGAGGTTGGCTGTGTTGGAGGCCTGTAGTTTCACCAGGAGGTTGGCTGTGTTGGAGGCCTGTAGTTTCACCAGGAGACTGGCTGTGTTGGAGGCCTGTAGTTTTACAGGAGGTTGGCTGTGTTGGAGGCCTGTAGTTTTTTTGTAATTTATTTTTTATTGAAGTTCATCATCAAACAAACATTTCCATAAGATGTATTTCAGATATTGTACATGTATATCATATAGTCATATATGCCACAAATCTCCACAAAGTATTTATCTGAGGTAACTCTTATAGAAAAGAGAGGAAAGAAAGAACAAGCAAAAGGAGAAAACTATGTACAAGTAGGGAGTGATCTTTTTTTTACAACAGATTCATTGATTTGTGAGAATAAAATCAGGCCTATGAGGTGTTATGTAGTTAAACAATTTTTCCCAGTATGAAGGAAATTGTTCCAACTTACAAGTAACAGATGCTGTTACCTTCTCCATTTTGTAAATGTCCATTGTAATTTCCATCCATGCATTTAAGGTTGGGCTCTCCAGTGATAACTATTTCCTAGAAAGAGTCTTTTTACCAGCCACCTGCAGTGTATTCATTAAATATTTATCTCTTTACAACTATTCTTGAGGTATATACCCAAAATATATGGTGTTACTTTCTAAGGGTATTTCACATTTAAAGATGTCTTGTAGGGCATTGTGTATCCCACTCTAAAAGTCTTTGATAACGGGGCATTCCCAGAAAATATGATGATGATTTGCATTTTGATTTCCACCATTTCTCCGGCAAACAGGGAGGTTACTATCATAATGGGATTTCTGAGAGGGTGTAATAAAATACCTTATCAAGTTTTTCCATCCAAACTCCCTCCATTTCTGTGAACTGGTACACTTCCATTGATATCTCCATATTGTTGTCCATTCTTCCTCAGGTATAATTATCCCTCCTTCCTTCTCCCATTTTGCTTTAATGTATGAAGTTGAATGTGTTTTAAGATTTGACAAACCCTTATACACGCTTGAAATGATTCTACTACCGTTATCTGAATTAAATACTTTTCTAAATGGCTCCATCAAACATGTACTTGCCTTGGTTACATTTTAACTGTCCTACTAACATATTGTCGCATCTGTAAATACTGATAAAAGTCTTGTTTTTCTAATAAGTGTTTCTCTTTAAGTGTTTCAAAACCGACCAGTGTTCCTTCTTTCATTATATTGCAAAGAACTGTTATTCCTTTAGCTGTCCAGTCCTTAAATCTAGCATTCAGCTTATTCGGTGTAAAATTCGAGTCATATGCACACCATATCGTGGGCTTTGTCGTGGGCAAAGTACTGGAGAGTTTAACATCGGTAGCTGAGCGAAGGGCGCTGAGTAGGCTACGGTCAATTATGGATAACTCTGAACATCCTCTACATGGCACCATCCAGAGACAGAGAAGCAGTTTCAGCGACAGGTTACTATCGATGCAATGCTCCTCAGACAGGATGAAGAGGTCAATACTCCCCAATGCCATTAGGCTTTACAATTCTACCGCCAGGACTTAAGAACTTTTTAAAAGCTATTATTAATGCTTTTTGAGATAGTGATTTAGATGCATATCATATTTTTACTGAGTTAAGTATTGTATGTAATTAGTTTTGCTACAACAAGTGTATGGGACATTGGAAAAAAGTTGAATTTCCCCATGGGGATGAATAAAGTATCTATCTATCTATCTATTTAAGAATTGCAATATCTCCCTCTAGTTTATATTTTTTATAATAGTATTCCATATTTTAAGAGTCAATTTCACCCATGGGTTATCAATAGTATTTATGTACCTTTGCAGGTTGTTATCAGCCAAGATTGCTTGTATGGGGATGGGAAGTACCCGCTCCTCAATGTTTTTCCATTGAGCGTCATATGATGGGTTGCACCAACATATCACAGCTCTCAACTGTGCTGCAAAATAATAATCTCTAAGAGAAGGCAAGCCCCATCCCTCCTTTTCCTTGGCTAATTGAAAAGTTTTGAGACGAACTCTAGGCCTTTTACCTTGCCAAATATATCTTGATAACATTTTGTTCCATTCATTGAATTGATTTTGTTTAATCTCTATTGGTAGGGTCTGAAAGGGATATAATAGTCTGGGCAGTATATTCATTTTAATAGACTCAATCCTTGAACTGAGACTAAAAAAAGGAATTAGGTTCCATCTTGTTATATCTTCCTTTATATATATATATATATAGTCTGATAATTGCATTCTGATAATTTTGCCAAATCTTTTGGTATAATGATGGCCAAATATTTGAAAGACTATCTGTTTGCCATGCCCAGGGATATATACTTTCAATTTCTCTTGGTGAGCTATAGTTATATGAAAGTAATTGGGTTTTATCTATGTTGATCTTGTATCCTGATAATTGACCATATTGTTCAATTTGTGTTTTTTCTCTAGTTCCTTCAGCCTATTTTGTAATTCCTTTAACATTTTAGTCCTTATTTTTCTCTTAGATGAAGATATCGCTATAATTTACCCTCTTAAAACAGCCTTCAGAGTATCCCATAGAATGGGAGGTGAAGCCTCTCCCTTATCATTGAATTCTAAGTAAAGACCAGTTTCTTTTTTAATTTGTTCCTTAAAGTAGGGACCATTGAGTAGACTTGAATTTAGATTCCAAATAGTATTCTTTGGTTGTAGGTCAAAATCAACAGATAAATATAAAGGTGCATGGTCATTTACATCTATTGTCCCAATTCCACAGGTGTTTATTTTGTCTTTGTCTTTTCCAAATGTTATGGAATAGTCTATCCTTGTATATACAGAATGGGGGTCAGAATAATGAGTGTAATCCCTTCTGTTGGGGAAAAGGTTCCTCCATATATCAATTAGACCAACATCCTCAAAAAGTGTATTAACTTTCTTATGTAAGGATTTTGTTTCATAGGTTTTTCTATTGGAAGAGTCTAACTTTGGTTGTAATTGTAAATTTAAGTCGCTCCCACATATCAGGAGACCTTCTGTTTCCGTTACCATAATATTAGTAATTTTCTGAAAGAAACTAATATCACTTCCTGGGGATGCGTATATATTCAATAGAGTAACTGGATTTCCCTCTATATTTCCCCTTACCAGAATATATCTGCCCTCTTTACCTCCCATGTCGAATACTTTTTCAAAATTTAGCTTGTTTGAGATAAGGATAGCAACTCCTCTCCTTTGTCCTGATTTATATGAGGAGAAAAACAGATTAGTGAAGCCCATCCTCTAGTTTTCCATGCTCATTATCACTTAAGTGAGTTTCCTGTAAGTATACTACATGGGCTTGTTCTTTTTTTATTTTGGATAGAATTTTACTGCGTTTGATTGGGTTTAACAGTCCATTGACATTAAAAGAAATGGATTTTACTTTGTCCTGAGCCATATGTATTTATCTGTCAATATATAATTGAGATTAGCAGAATAAAACTTAATCGATCTACTTCCTGAACAAATAAGAACCAAGAAACGCAAATAATTTTAAAAAAAGGCAATGAAGGTGTGATTCCAAGGCTGAGGTCTCTAGTAGATGACCCTGGGTTGAGCTAGAGGCAACGTCTAGCTGTGGGGGATAGCCCCTCCTACCTGTGAGTTGAGGGCTCCCACTGCAGTACCCATAAAAGTAAGTGAACAAATCTGTGTCCATTACACAGAAAAGATTTTCCTGTGTATTCCTCCCATATATATATTCTCATTTAGGTGGGGAGAAAGGAGTGAATGAGTGAATAAAAAAGAATAATTGAGTAATATAAAATCTACATTATAATAAGTATTTCTTGTGATAGGTATAGCACCATTTATTTTTGCTTCTGTTTAGCTTCTCAACACTTTTAAAGTTAGCCAAACCTTACAGCTCTTCTGGAGGGGGTGAGGGCTGTCTTCGGAAAACTCCCAGTCTCTTCCTGATATACTTCTCCTGCCCTCCTCCCGTTCCCCACTTTCTCGATTCTCTCACTATTTCCCAAGCAGAGCAGATAACTGCTCAGCCAGGCTTTCCCTTGGTTTGATCATGCTGACGGGCAACCCTCTGCCCTTCATGTCTGTAGTCACCTCTTCCACTGTCTGATACAGTTGGATCCCATCTTCATAACACACTTGCAGTTTAGCAGGGTATGGAGTTTGGAATCTAATCTTTTCTTGCTTTAATATTTGCTTTACTTCAGAGTATCCTTTATGTTTCTGTAGGACTGCCAGGGGGTAACCTCGATCGAAATATATTAATTTCCTGTCCACAAACACCCTCTTCTTTCCCCAGGCCCTTCGTAGAATCTCCGCCTTGGTATTCTATCGAAGGAATCGAATTACTATTGAGTGTGAGTGTGGCTTATCTTCTCTGTCTCCAGTAGACCTCGGGACGAGTGCATGATGCACCCTCTCAATTTCAAGCTCCATAGTCAAAGGAATCTTCAGCGTGTCCCACAGCGACTTTCCTACAAACTCCATTATAGACAAACCCTCTGCTCCTTCAGGAACATTGTATATCCTGATATTTTTCTGCCATGATCTTCCCAGTTTAATATTTTTATCATCTTACCTAGTATCTGTTCCACGTTTTGCACGCGATCTTCCACCTTCTCAATTCGTGCCTCTGCCACCGCTATTTTTTGATTGACGTTGGTGAGCTCTGACTTGATATCATTCAATTGCTGTTTTATATCTTTTTGGAATCACCGTATCTCTTTCAGAATTTTTATCATATTTGCCGCTTCGCCTGAACAAGGCCCACCGTCAGCCTCGCTACCACACGTTTGGGTAGGAGAGCCGCTTGCTGCACCCTTCTCGTCCACAGGCTCCGCAGTGATGCTTTTTTTAAATCTCCATTCTCTTTCACCATTCTTGCCCCCCTTATCAATTCAGATATTTTCGAAAGATCTTATATTTGATGGATTAACGGGGCAAAATATGCGTTTTTCCAGAGGTGCTATTGATTTAAGCTGCCATTCTGGACGATGATGTCACCGGAACCTCCTGGAGGCCCATAGGAGGTTGGCTGTGTTGGAGGCCTGTAGTTACACCAGGAGGTTGGCTGTGTTGGAGGCCTGTAGTTACACCAGGAGTCTGGCTGTGTTGGAGGCCTGTAGTTACACCAGGAGTTTGTCTGTGTTGGAGGCCTGTAGTTGCACCAGGAGTTTGTCTGTGTTGGAGGCCTGTAGTTACACCAGGAGTTTGTCTGTGTTGGAGGCCTGTAGTTACACCAGGAGGTTGTCTGTATTGGAGGCCTATAGTTACACCAGGAGTTTGTCTGTGTTGGAGGCCTGTAGTTACACCAGGAGTTTGTCTGTGTTGGAGGCCTGTAGTTGCACCAGGAGTTTGTCTGTGTTGGAGGCCTGTAGTTACACCAGGAGTTTGTCTGTGTTGGAGGCCTGTAGTTACACCAGGAGTTTGTCTGTGTTGGAGGCCTGTAGTTGCACCAGGAGTTTGTCTGTGTTGGAGGCCTGTAGTTACACCAGGAGTTTGTCTGTGTTGGAGGCCTGTAGTTACACCAGGAGTTTGTCTGTGTTGGAGGCCTGTAGTTACACCAGGAGTTTGTCTGTGTTGGAGGCCTGTAGTTACACCAGGAGGTTGTCTGTATTGGAGGCCTATAGTTACACCAGGAGTTTGTCTGTGTTGGAGGCCTGTAGTTGCACCAGGAGTTTGTCTGTGTTGGAGGCCTGTAGTTACACCAGGAGTTTGTCTGTGTTGGAGGCCTGTAGTTACACCAGGAGTTTGTCTGTGTTGGAGGCCTGTAGTTACACCAGGAGTTTGTCTGTGTTGGAGGCCTGTAGTTACACCAGGAGGTTGTCTGTATTGGAGGCCTATAGTTACACCAGGAGTTTGTCTGTGTTGGAGGCCTGTAGTTACACCAGGAGTTTGTCTGTGTTGGAGGCCTGTAGTTACACCAGGAGTTTGTCTGTGTTGGAGGCCTGTAGTTACACCAGGAGTTTGTCTGTGTTGGAGGCCTGTAGTTACAAGGGGAAATTGGATGTGCCTGGTTTATTCTCACTGGAATGTAGAACCCTGAAGGATAACGTTATACGGATTTCTAAATCTTTGAAGGCATAGATGGGGTATACTCTCCCAGGGTGAGAGAGTCTAAAATTTGAGGGCTAAAACATTTGTTTAACATGGTAGGCATGCTACATTGGCACAGAAATGCATGGTGATATTTGCAGGCTGCCTCACCACATCCTTGGGTGTGATGCTTATTAACACAAATAACGCATTTCACTGTGTCTTTCAATGTACATGTGATAAATAAATCAATCTGAACCTGATTCCTATTCTGGAGGGCTTTAGTTACGGGGAGAATTTGGGTTAATGGGGCCCTGTTTTTCTCTGAAGTGAAGGGGACCCAATAGATGCATGTAAGACAATAAGAGGCCTAGGTTGGGGATCAGGACCAGAATCAGATTTCACATCACTGCCAGATGTCTTGACATTTCTGGTTTTACAGCAGCAGTATATTGTAATACATTGTAATTGAAAAAAACCATAAATTATCGTAAGAAATGTATTTTAACAATTAAATAAGTCATGCAAAAAGAGGAAAAATTATTGAGGTAGTGTTCATGCGTTTAATGTCCATTCAGAAATCTGATGGTGGAGGGGAAGAAGCTGTTCCTGAATTGTTGAGTGTGGGTCTTCAGGATCCTGTACCTCCTCCCTGATGGTAACAATGGGAAGAGGGGTCTTCAGGCTCCTGTACCTCCTCCCTGATGGTAGCGATGGGAAGAGGGGTCTTCAGGCTCCTGTACCTCCTCCCTGATGGTAGCAATGGGAAGAGGGGTCTTCAGGCTCCTGTACCTCCTCCCTGATGGTAGCAATGGGAAGAGGGGTCTTCAGGCTCCTGTACCTCCTCCCTGATGGTAGCAATGGGAAGAGGGCATGTCCTGGGTGATGGGGGTCCTTTTTGAGGCATCACCTTTTGAAGGTGTCGTCGATGCTGGGGAAGCTGGTTAGAAGATGGAGCCAGCAAATGACACGACAAGGGTGTGACACCCTTCAGACGGTTCACAAAACACTACTTTCACTTCTTTAATGTCTTGTTTTTTCATATATGTTTCTTCTGCTGTTGGAGCCTGTGATGTACATTTTGGTGGTGTGTTTTGGGCTGAAAGTGCAATCTGGTGCTTTGCTGTTGCTGAGGGTGTTCTGTGAGGCGTGTGGCCTCAGAGCAAAGAAGCCTGGAGATGGGGCGTGAGCCCATGGCTGCTGATCTCGCCAATGAAGATCGAAAACATTGAGAAGTGAGCGGAAGGCGAGAGGTGTTCAGCACCATCTACCTGCCTCTCGCTCGCTGCTGCCAGAGGAAGGTGTCTACATGCGACGATCTCGACCCCTCTCGCTCGGTGCTCAAGGAGGAAGGTGTCTACATGCGACGATCTCGACCCCTCTCGCTCGGTGCTCAAGGAGAAAGGTGTCTACATGCGACGATCTCGACCCCTCTCGCTCGGTGCTCAAGGAGGAAGGTGTCTACATGCGACGATCTCGACCCCTCTCGCTCGGTGCTCAAGGAGAAAGGTGTCTACATGCGACGATCTCGACCCCTCTCGCTCGGTGCTCAAGGAGGAAGGTGTCTACATGCGACGATCTCGACCCCTCTCGCTCGCTGCTGCCAGAGGAAGGTGTCTACATGCGACGATCTTGACCCCTCTCGCTCGCTGCTGCCAGAGGAAGGTGTCTACATGCGACGATCTTGACCCCTCTCGCTCGCTGCTGCCAGAGGAAGGTGTCTACATGCGACGATCTCGACCCCTCTCGCTCGCTGCTGCCAGAGGAAGGTGTCTACATGCGACGATCTCGACCCCTCTCGCTCAGTGCTCAAGGAGGAAGGTGTCTACATGCGACGATCTCGACCCCTCTCGCTCGCTGCTGCCAGAGGAAGGTGTCTACATGCGACGATCTCGACCCCTCTCGCTCGGTGCTCAAGGAGGAAGGTGTCTACATGCGACGATCTCGACCCCTCTCGCTCGCTGCTGCCAGAGGAAGGTGTCTACATGCGACGATCTCGACCCCTCTCGCTCGGTGCTCAAGGAGGAAGGTGTCTACATGCGACGATCTCGACCCCTCTCGCTCGCTGCTGCCAGAGGAAGGTGTCTACATGCGACGATCTCGACCCCTCTCGCTCAGTGCTCAAGGAGGAAGGTGTCTACATGCGACGATCTCGACCCCTCTCGCTCGCTGCTGCCAGAGGAAGGTGTCTACATGCGACGATCTCGACCCCTCTCGCTCGCTGCTGCCAGAGGAAGGTGTCTACATGCGACGATCTCGACCCCTCTCGCTCGGTGCTGCCAGAGGAAGGTGTCTACATGCGACGATCTCGACCCCTCTCGCTCGCTGCTGCCAGAGGAAGGTGTCTACATGCGACGATCTCGACCCCTCTCGCTCGGTGCTGCCAGAGGAAGGTGTCTACATGCGACGATCTCGACCCCTCTCGCTTGCTGCTGCCAGAGGAAGGTGTCTACATGCGACGATCTCGACCCCTCTCGCTCGGTGCTGCCAGAGGAAGGTGTCTACATGCGACGATCTTGACCCCTCTCGCTCACTGCTGCCAGAGGAAGGTGTCTACATGCGACGATCTCGACCCCTCTCGCTCGCTGCTGCCAGAGGAAGGTGTCTACATGCGATGATCTCGACCCCTCTCGCTCGGTGCTGCCAGAGGAAGGTGTCTACATGCGACGATCTCGACCCCTCTCGCTCGCTGCTGCCAGAGGAAGGTGTCTACATGCGACGATCTTGACCCCTCTCGCTCGCTGCTGCCAGAGGAAGGTGTCTACATGCGACGATCTCGACCCCTCTCGCTCGGTGCTCAAGGAGGAAGGCCCCTGCATTTGAATGGTGTCTCTCGCTCTCTTTCTCCCCCTCGATGCTGTCAGAGGATGCTACCCGAGTCCTGGGTCTTTAATCAACGCGGTTTGTGGATTGGCCACTTGATGTTTCTGTTCACTCCTTTCTCGACTCTGTTGTTCACGTTACGATGTGTTTCTGGGTTTTGGTAAACTCCTTTTATTTGCTATTTTGGGCCTTTTTGAGTCAGGGTGCCCTGCAGATAGTGAACACTGAGCTGAACTGAATATACCTGGACTCTTTCGATTTTCTGTTTTATATTCGGTTTCTCATTCGTTTTTTTGCTGCCCTGTGCTAAATTTTTGGCGTGCAGGGTGGGGGAGGGTTTGATGTTTCCTTTGAACGGGTTCCATGGTTTTCTTTGTTTCCTGGCTGTCTGTGGGAAGACAAATCTTACGGTTGTATACTGCCTGCATACTTTGATAATAAACGTACTTTGTTCAGCCTCCGAACAGAGGGACGTCCGTCTAGAACAGAGATGATGAGAAATCTCTTCAGCCAGAGAGTGGTGAATCTGTGGAAATCATTGCCACAGGAGGCTGTGGAGGCCAAGTCATTGGGTATATTTAAAGTGGAGCTTGATAGTCTTTTGATTAGTCAGGTATCAAAGGTTACGGGGAGAATGCAGGAGAATGAGGTTGTGAGGGATAATAAATCAACCACAATGGAATGAAGGAGTAGATTTGATGGGCCAAATGGCGTAATTCTGCTATTATGTCTTTTGGTGTAATGGTGTGGGCCCAAAGTGCCTGTTCCCATGGCTGTACAGTTCTCTGAGCTTCTGACGACATGCAGCGACAGAGAAAGGTCAAAGTGTGAAGTGCATGACCTCCAGTTATAAGAAAACGAGAAATGCTGTGATGTTGGATGGCGACGGGAGGCCCGTGTGGGAGAGTTTTTAAAGTGGAAAAGCCATTGCACGGCAACAGTTACAATCTCTCAATCTCGGAAGTCTGGCTCCAGTGGTGCAAGTAGTCAGAACAATTGTGGCTTCCTTGGTTGCAGTCTGTACCTAGTCATGCTCTTCGTTCTCCGCAGGGCATCGCAGAGCCATTCCTGGCCTTTGGATCTCACTAATTGGCTTTGTCCACTGGACCGTGGCCCCGACTCACCGGGGGATGAGGCCCTCCAGCTATCCTCACCTGGTTTAGGCTGCCTGTCGAAGTGAGAGCTGAGTGCCCGGTGAGCGCCCTGCCCCTTAACCAGAGATGCCACCCCCACCAACACACCCGAACTAGAAATAAGAAGGGGTTTACATATCAGAGGGGGGCAGCATGGGCAAAGTGTGGTGAAGTGAACGGACAGAATGCCTGGGAGAGGCTGGAGCCCGGCTTGCTGCACAGTGACACGTGAAGTTAAAGGGCATTGGGTTTGTGATCCAGACGTTCTGCAAAAGTCAAGAATGAGGCATAATACTTATTGCCAGCAATTTTAGGTGAACAACAAAAGAGGAGCTGAGAAGAAAGAAATAACAAAGGATGGGCGTCTCTCATACTGGAGAGAGCATTCCAGTGGCATCGATTAGCCTATGGAGCAGCCAGGTTTAAGTAGCGTAACATTTGCTACTGAAAACTAAGAAGTTTCTAGAAAAATACAAAAGCAACTGCACTATAATTACATCACTGAACAATTCCATGTACTTAGGTGATTATATAAAAATACAAGCAAAGCAAAGTTAAGCTCCAAAAGAAACAACCATTCTACACTTCCATCCAGCAAGGCCATAGGACTAGAATTAGGCCATTCGGCCCATTGAGTTTGTCCACCATTCCATCATGGCTGATCCATTTCCTTCACAGTCCCAGTGTCCTGTCCTGTCTTCCTCCCTGTACACCTCCAGACAGACAGATGTACTTTATTGATCCCCAGGGAAATTGGGTTTTGTTACAGTCGTACCAACCAAGAATAGTGCAGAAATATAGCAACATAAATAAAACCATAAATAATTAAATAATAATAATAAGTACATTATGCCAAGTGGAAATAAGTCCAGGACCAGCCTATTGGCTCAGGGTGTCTGACACTCCGAGGGAGGAGTTGTAAAGTTTGATGGCCACAGGCAGGAATGACTTCCTATGACGCTCAGTGTTACATCTCGGTGGAATGAGTCTCTGGCTGAATGTACTCCTGTGCCTACCCAGTACATTATGGAGTGGATGGGCAACGTTGTCCAAGATGGCATGCAACTTCGACAGCATCCTCTTTTCAGACACCGCCATCAGAGAGTCCAGTTCCACCCCCACAACATCACTGGCCTTATGAATGAGTTTGTTGATTCTACACAACAACAAACATGATAGCACTAGCCACCACAACCTCGTAGAACATCCTCAGCATTGTCCAGCAGATGTTAAAGGACCTCAGTCTCCTCAGGAAATAGAGACGGCTCTGACCCTTCTTGTAGACAGCCTCAGTGTTCTTTGACCAGTCCAGTTTATTGTCCATTCGTATCCCCAGGTATTTGTAATCCTCCACCATGTCCACACTGACCCCTTGGATGGAAACAGGGGTCACCGCCCTGACCAATCAAGAATCTATCAACCTCTGTCTTTAATATACATAAAGACCAGACCTCTACAGCTGCCTGTGGCAACCAATTCTACAGATCCACTACTCACTGGGTAAAGAAATTCCTCCTTATCTCCATTCTAAAAGGATGCCCCTCTATTCTGAGACTATGTCCTCCTGTCTTAGACTCTCCCACCATAGGATACATCCTCTCCATGTCCACTCTATCGAGGCCTTTCAACATTCGTTAGGTTTACATGAGATCTCTCCCCTCATTCTTCTGAGTTCCGGTGAGCGCAGGCCAGGAGACATCAAATGTTCCTCATATGATAAGCCCTTCAATCTGAAATCATTCTGCAGCCTCACTGCTGCCTCAAAACTAACTGCCCCTTACCTACAAACTTGGCCACAAAGCCATCAATTCCTTAATCCAAATCATTGACGTATAATGTAAAAAGAAGCAGTCCCAACACAGACCATTGTGAAACACCACTAGACACTAGCAGCCAACCAGAAAAGGCTCCCTTTGTTCCGACTCTTTGCCTCCTGCCAATCAGCCACTGCTTTATCCATGCTAGAATCTTTCCTGTAATACCATGGGCTTGTAGCTTGTTAAGCAGCCTCATGTGTGGCACCTTGTCAAAGGCTTTCTGAAAATCCAAGAACACAACATCAGCCAATTCTTCTTTGTTTATCCTGACTGCTATTTCTTCAAAGAATGCCAACAAATTTGTCAGTCAAGATTTTCCCTTGAGGAAACCGTGCTGACTATGGCTTATTTTATCATGTGCCTCCAAGTTCCCTGAAACCACATCCCTTAGCAATTGAGTCCTACATCTGCGTAATCACTGAAGTCAGACTAACTGGCCTATAATTTCCATTCTTCTTCCTCTCTCCCTCTTGAAGAGTGGAGTGACATTTGCAATTTTCCACTCCTCTGGAGCCATTCCAGAATCTAGTGATTCTTGAAAGATTATTACTAATGCCTCCACAATCTCTTCAGCCACCTGCTTCAGAACACTGAGGTGTAGACCATCTGGTCCACGTGACTTATCCACCTTCAGACCTTTCAGTTTCTGAAGCACTTTCTCCTAAGTAATGGCAGCTTCACACACTTCTGCCCCAACACTCTCAGCACACTGCTAGTGATTTCCACAGTGAAGACTAATGCACAATACTTATTCACTTCACCCACCTTTTCCTTGTCACCCATCACAACCTCTCAAGCGTTATTTTCCAGAGGTCTGGTTTCTACTCTCGCCTCTCTTTTACACTTTATATATCTGAACAACTCTTGGTATCCTCTCAATAATATTATTGGCTAGCTTACCTTCATATTCCATCTTTTCCTTCTTTATGTCTTTTTAAATTACCTTCTGCTGGCTTTTAAAAGCTTTCCAATCTTCTAACTTTCACTAATTTTTTCTCTATTGTATGCCCTCTCTTTGGCTTTTATGCTGACTGCTCCTGTCAGACATGGTTGCATCATCCTGTTTTTAGAACACTACCTCTCCTTTGGGACATATCCTGCACCTTCTGAATTGCTCCCAGAAATTTCAGCCTTGCTGCATTGCCATCATCCCTGCTAGTGTTCCCTTCCAATCAATTTTGGCCAGCTCTCCTGGTTCTGTAATTCCTTTTCCTCCACTATAATACTGATACATCTAACTTTAGCTTCTGCTTCTCAAATTGCAGGGTGAATTTGATCATATTATGATCACTTATCCCTAAGGGTTCCTTTACCTTAAGCTCTCTAATCAATTCTGTTTCACTGTACCCACCCTCAATTCTCTTAAAGCCCACTAATGACAGTTATGAAGCAGAGAACTTGAAATATCTGTGACACCCTGGTTTCTCCCTACTCCGTCTCCTGGTCCAAGCTGACCACTTATTATGCCACTCTGACCTTTGTTATACATTAATCATCTCAAGCGAATCTGTTCAACAAAGCCCAAGGATTAGACCCTCATACTCGGAGAATATACGGACCTCTGAGGCTCCACAAAACAGGACCTCAGGATTTAATATCACATTGGAGAGTAAATTGGTTTATTACTGTCATAATTACTGAAATACAGAAAAAATTTGTCTTGCATACTGTTCATACAGATCAGATCATTATAAGATCATAAGACATATGAGCAGAATTAGGCCATTTGGCACATTGAGTCTGCTCCACCATTCAATCATGGCTGATCCCTTTTTGTACCTCCTCAGCACCTCACCCTGGCCTTCTCCCCAAAACTTCTGATGCCATGTCTGGTCAAGAGCCTATCAAGCTCCCCCTCAAATATACCCAATGACCTGGCCTTCATAGCTGCCTGTGGTAATCAATTCCACAAATTCACCACCTCTGACTAAAGAAAATTCTCTGCATCTCTGTTTTAAATGGACACCCCTCTATCCTGAGGCTGTGCCCTCTTGTCCTGGACTCCCCCACCATGGGAAACATCCTTTCCACATCTACTCTGTCTAGGCCTTTCAACATTCAAAGGGTTTCAATGAGATCCCCCTTCATCCTTCTGAATTCCAATGAGTGCAGACCCAGACCTATTAAATATTCCTTGTATGATAACCCTTTCATTCCCAGAATCATCCTTGTGAACCTCCACTGAACAACTCCAATACCAGCACATCTTTTTTTACAGGAGGAGCCCAACACTGTTCACAATACTTACAGTGAGGCCTGACCAGTGCCTTATAAAGCCTCAGCATCACATCGCTGCTCTTGTATGCTAGACCTCTTAAAATGAATGCTAACATTGCATTTGCCTTCCTCACTGACAACCCAACCTGCAAGTTAATCTTCAGGGTGTTCTGCACAAGGACTCTCAAGTCCCTCTGCATCTCAGATTATTTGGATTTTATTCCCATTTAAAAATAATCTGAACATTTATTTCTACTATCAAAGTGCATAACCATGTATTTTCCAACATTGTATTTCAGTTGCTACTTTTTTGTCTATTCTCCTAATCTATCTAAGTCCTTCTGCATCCTACCTGTTTCCTCAACACTACCTGTCCCTCCATCAATCTTCGTATCATCTGCAAACTTGGCAACAAAGCCATCTATTCCATCATCTAAATCATTGATATACAGCGTAAAAAGAAGTGGTCCCAACACTGACCCCTGTGGAACACAACTAGTTACTGGCAGCCAACCAGAAAAGGATCCTTTTATACCCACTTGCTGCCTCCTACCAATCAGCTAATGCTCTAACCATGTCAGTAACTTTCCTGTAATACCATGGGTTCTTAACTTGGAAATCAGCCTCATGTGTTGCACCTTGTCAAAGGCTTCTGAAAGTCCAAATATACAACATCCACTGCATTCCCTTTATCTATCCTACTTGTAATCTCCTCAAAGAATTCCAACAGGTTTGTCAGGCAGGATTTTCCCTTAAGGAAACCATGCTGACTTTGTCCTGTCTTGTCCTGTGTCACCAAGTACTCCATCACCTCATCCTTAACAATTGGCTCTAACAGCTTCCCAGATAGGTCAGGCTAATTGGTTCATAATTTCCTTTCTGTTGCCTTCCTCCTTTCTTAAAGAGTGGAGTGACATTTGCAATTTTCCAGTCCTCTGGCACCATGCCAGAGTCCAATGATTATTGAAAGATCATTTCTAATGTCACCACAATTTCTAGTGCTACCTCTTTCAGAACCCTAGGGTGTAGTCCATCTGGTCCGGGTGACTTATGTACCCTTCAGTCTTTCAGCTTTTTGAGCACCTTCTCTCTCGTAATAGTAATTGCACCCACTTCTCTTCCTTCACACACAACAACATCAGACACACTGCTCGTGTCTTCCACAGTGAAGACTGATGCAAAATATCATCTGCCATATCCTTCTCCGGCCTCATTTTCTAGCGGTCCTATATCCACTCTCATCTCTCTTTTATTTTTTTACATACTTGTAAAAGCTTTTACTGTCCACTTTGATATCATTTGCTAGCTTGCTTTTATATCTCATCTTTTCCCTCCTAACAACTCTTTTAGTTGCTCTCTATAGGTTTTTAGAAGTCTCCCAATCCTCTGTCTTCCCACTCACTTTTGCTTTGTTGTATGCCCTCTATTTTGCTTTTATATTAACTTTGACTTCCCTTGTCAGTCACGGTTGTATTGTTTTGCTATTTGAGTTTTTCTTTGTTTTGGAATACATCTATCCGGGACTTTCCTCATTTTTCCCAGAAACACACGCCATTGCTGCTCTGCTGACATCCCTGTCAGCAGCTCCTTCCAATTTACTTTGGCCAACTCCTCTCTCATTCCACTGTAATTTCCTTTACTCCACTGAGATACTGCTATGTCAACACAGTGTATTGAAGTAGAAGATCAGATAATAACAGAATGCAGAATAAAGTGTTACCAATACAGTTGCAGTCCTTCTTGTTGTACTAGGGTACCATTCAACATTCTGTTAACAGTGGGGTAGAAGCTGTCCTGTAACCTGGTGGGACGTGTTTTCAGGCTTTTGTATCTTCTGCCCGATGGGAGAGGGGGGAGAGAGAATGTCTGGGGTGGGTGGGGTCTTTGATTCTGCCGGCTGCTTTACTGAGACAGTGTAGACAGAGTCCATGGAGGGGAGGCTGGTTTCTGTGATGTGTTCACAACTCTCTGCAGTTTCCTGTGGTCACGGGCAGAGCAGTTGCTGTACCGAGCAGGGTGCATCAAGATAGGATACTGTCTATGGTGTATCGAAAAAAGTTGGAGAGAGTCAATAGGGACATGTCTAACCTCAAATATGTGTTCAAATATTCATCGTTTCTGGCATTAAGTTCCATATTCTCAGCATTCCAGCCACATTCCTCTAGCTGGAATGAAACTAAACCCTATTTACCCATGTCTGGGATTTTGTTAACCTACCCCTGCTGGATTGGGGAGGGTTACCGTCTGGGGACCGATTGATGCTCTGGGCCTGTACTCACTGGGGTGCTGAAAGATCTCGCCCCTTGCTGGAGGTCAAGTGGGAAAAATAAAGTTCAGCTGCAGTGGATGCTGTTCTTGTTACCTCCAGAAAACATGACCTCAAAGTGTTGACACTATTGCAGAACTGTGGTTCCCACCAGGGCACGGGGGAGTGAGAGACACGCAGAGACGCACGCACAGACACACACACTGAGAAAGAAAGCAGAGTGAGAGAGATACACGGGGACAGATAGGCAGGCAGAGACAGAGAGGTAGACACACACTGAAACAGAGAGAGAAAGCAAAACGGGGAGAAAGAGAGAGACAGAGACAGACACGCGTAAGTGCACACAGAAAGACACAGACAAAGAGAAAGAGAGAGAGGGGGAGAGAGAGAGAGAGAGAGAAAGAAAGAAAGAATGAATATGAATGAATGGATGGTTTGGAAATCCCCACCAGTCTTTAATTTCTAGGTATTTGGAAACACTTTGCATCCTGTAGACCAACACTGCCTCTCACTTGGGGGAGAGCTTCAGAAAAGAAACTCCGTTAAAAAGAAGACCGTGGTGCGGGGGTTGACCTTTGGAGCAAATCTGTGGGCTGAAACCCCAGCTCTGTGTTAAGTGTTCTGCACACCCCCTCAACCCTCCCCCACACCCTCCATCCCGCATCACCCGCCTCCCTGCGTTTTGTGTGCTGACGTCACTCCGCCTCATGACCATTGGCTCGCTGGGTGTGTCAGAGGACATTGAACAATCAGACACAGGCACAGGCCCTTCAGCCCACAAAGAGGTGGCATGGTTAGCCTAATGCCAATGATCATGGGATGGGGTTCAATTCCCCCTGCTGCCTGTAAGGAGTTTGTACGTTCTTTCTGTGACTGAGGGGTTTCCTCCAGTAGCTCCGGTTTCCTCCCACATTCCAAAGACGTGTGGGGTAGAGGTTAGTAAGCTGTGTTGGCACTGGAAGTGTGGCGACATTGAGGCCTGCGACCAGCACATCCTCGGGCTGTGGTGGTTATTGACGCAAAAAGATGCATTTTACTGCATATTTCAATGTACATTTGACCAATAAGGTTAATCTTTGATCTATCTAAACTTTTTAAAAACTACACCCTCAAGCACCCTTCAAATCCCCTTCAAATCCTTTCTCTCACCATAAAACTCAACCAAAAGGTATTGCTACCCTGCAATGGGATAAGAATGTAACTATTTATGTCCCTTGTCTTGTTAGATGTTCTCTCTGGCCACTCCTCAGCCTCCTTTGTTCCAGGGACAAGTTCACTCTATCTAATATTGAAAGGTCAAGATTGAGTGGACGTGGAGAAGGCGTTTCCTACAGTGGGGGAGTCCAGAACCAGAGGGCACAATAAATGCTCAATATGTTGCTGGATCCTCTCTCCCATTCTGATTTGTCTTCCTGTTTCTGTTTAAGGTCTGGCTGCCGAGGTATCTCCTGACACACGTCCATTCAAGGTGAGAGTGCTGGCATTGGAGAGGTTCAGAGAAGAGATTCATAGGAATGATTCTAGGAATGACAGGGTTAATGAATAAGGAGCGTTTGATGGCTCTGGGCCTGTACTTACTGGAAGTTAGAAGAATGAGGGGGGAATTTCTTTGAAACACATGGGATATTGGATGGCCAAGAGGAGAGAGGAAGTGGATTACAAATTACAGCAGGAGATAGAAAAGGCATGTCAGAAAGACAATGTCATGATAACCGTTGGGGATTTTAACATGAAAGTGGATTGGGAAAACCGGCCAGTACTGGACCTCTAGAGAGAGAATTTGTAGAATGTCTAAGGGATGGCTTTTTAGAACAGCTTGTTTTGAGCCCACTAGGGGATTGAATGTGCTGGATTGGGTGTTATGTAATGATCCCAAGGGGATAAGAGAGCTTAAGGTTAAGGAACCCTTGGGGAACTATGATCACAATATGATCGAGTTCACTTTGAAATTTCAGAAGGAGAAACTAAATTCCAATGTGTCAGTATTCCAGTGGTATAAAGGAAATTACAATGGCGTGAGAGGGGAACTGGCCAGTGTTTACTGGAAAGGGACACTAGCAGGAAGGACAGCAGAGCAGCAATGGCTGGAGTTGCTGCGAAAAATGAGGGAAGTGCAAGACAGATATATTCCAAATAAGAAGAAATTTTCAAAGGGAAGAAGGACACTACCATGGCTGACAACTGAAGTCAGAGCCAAAATAAAAGCAAAAGAGAGGCATACAAGGAAGCCAAAGTTAGTGGGAAGGTTGAGGATTGGGGAGCTTTTAAAAATTTGCAGAAAGAAACTAAGAAGATCATTAGGAAGGAAAAGATGAATTATGAAGGGAAGCTGACGATTAATATCAAAGAAGATACTAAAAGCATTTTTGAGTATATAAAGGGTAAAAGAGAGTTGAGGATATATATAGGACCAATAGAAAGTGATGCTGGAAATATTGTAATGAGAGACGCAGAGAGGGCAGAGGAACTGAATGTTTATTTGGCATCAGTCTTCACAGTGGAAGATGTCTGCAGTATACCGGACATTCAATAGTGTCAGGGAAGTGAAGTTTGTGCAGTGAAAATTACGACTGAGATGGTGCTCAGGAAGCTTAATGTTCTGAGGGTGGATAAGTCTCCTGGACCTGATGGAATGCACCCTCGGCTTCTGAAGGATGTAGCTGGAGAGATTGTGGAGACATTCACGATGATCTTTCAAGAATTGATCGATTCTGGCATTGTACTGGATGACTGGAAAATTGCAAATGTTACTCCACTATTTAAGAAGGGTGGGAGGCAGCAGAAAGGAAACTATAGACCTGTTAGCCTGACATCAGTGGTTGGGAAATTGTTGGAATTGATTGTCAGGGATGATTTTACAGAGTACCTGGAGGCACATGACAAGATAGGCCAAAGCCAGCATGGTTTCCTGAAATGAAAATCCTGCCTGACGAGAGCAGATGAAATCATGGGTGGATCATTGGCTATTGGCAGAAACCAGAGAGTGGGAATAAAGGGATCCTATTCCGGCTGGCTCCTGGCTGGAGTTTAGACGAATGAAGGCGGGGTGGGGGATCTCGTTAAAATGTATTGACTTTCAAAAGGCCTAAGTAAAGTGAATGTGGGGAGGATGTTTCCTACAATGGGAGAGTTTACAACCAGAGGGCACAGCCTCAGAAGACAGGGGCACCATTTGGAACAGAGGTGAGGAAGACTGGCACAATGACTCAGGGCATGGGGCAGCTGGACAACATGGTTAATTAAAGCCTAGAATTGATTGCATTCAGGTTCTGAAAAACCTGCAACTTGTTTCTGCACGTATGCCGTCTGAGCTCCACTGGCAGTTTCTGTCTTCCTGATTATTGGAAGACATCCAAGAAATTACAAAGTAAAACAATAATCTGCAGAGAAGCACTTGGGAACTCGTAAGTGAAGGTTCTGGCATGCTACACCACCCCAGGAATGACAGAGTCAAAAGCAGAACTGTCCAACAGACTTCCGTCTGTCACCATACCAGAACCTTCCACCCATCCTTCCCTCTGTCACCACACCAGAACCTTCCTCCAGTCCTTCCCTCTGTCACCATACCAGAACCTTCCTCCAGCCCTTCTCTCTGTCACCATACCAGAACATTCCACCAGTCCTTCCCTCCATCCTTCGCTCTGTCACCACACCAGAACCTTCCACCAGTCCGTCCCTCAGTCACCATATCAGAACCTTCAACCAGTCCTTCCCTCTGTCCATACCAGAACCTTCCACCAGTCTTTCCCTCTGTCCATACCAGAACCTTCCACCCATCCTTCCCTCTGTCACCACACCAGAACCTTCCTCCAGTCCTTCCCTCTGTCACCATACCAGAACCTTCCTCCAGCCCTTCTCTCTGTCACCATACCAGAACATTCCACCAGTCCTTCCCTCCATCCTTCGCTCTGTCACCACACCAGAACCTTCCATCAGTCCGTCCCTCAGTCACCATATCAGAACCTTCAACCAGTCCTTCCCTCTGTCCATACCAGAACCTTCCACCAGTCTTTCCCTCTGTCCATACCAGAACCTTCCACCAGTCCTTCCCTCTGTCACCACAACAGAACCTTCCACCAGCCCTTCCCTCTGTCACCATACCAGAACCTTCCACCTGCCCTTCCCTCTGTCACCACACCAGAACCTTCCACCAGTCCTTCATTGAGTCACCATACCAGAACCTTCCACCAGTCCTTCCCTCTGTCACCATACCAGAAACTTCCACCAGTCCTTCCCTCTGTCACCATACCAGAACCTTCCACCAGCCCTTCCCTCTGTCACCATACCAGAACCTTCCACCCATCCTTCCCTCTGTTGCCATACCAGAACCTTCCACCAGTCCTTCCCTCTGTCCATACCAGAACCTTCCACCAGTCCTTCCCTCTGTCACCACACCAGAACATTCCACCAGCCCTTCCCACTGTCACCACACCAGAACCTTCCTCCAGCCCTTCCCACTGTCACCATACCAGAAACTTCCACTAGTCCTTCCCACTGTCACCATACCAGAACCTTCCTCCAGCCCTTCCCTCTGTCACCATACCAGAACCTTCCACCAGTCCTTCCCTCTGTCACCATACCAGAACCTTCCACGAGTCCTTCCCTCTGTCACCACACCAGAACCTTCCAACAGTCCTTCCCTCTGTCACCACACCAGAACCTTTCACCAGTCCTTCCCTGTCACCATACCAGAACCTTCCACCAGTCCTTCCCTCTGTCACCATACCAGAAACTTCCATCCATCCTTCCCTCTGTTGCCATACCAGAACCTTCCACCAGTCCTTCCCTCTGTCCATACCAGAACCTTCCACCAGTCCTTCCCTCTGTCACCACACCAGAACATTCCACCAGCCCTTCCCACTGTCACCACACCAGAACCTTCCTCCAGCCCTTCCCACTGTCACCATACCAGAACCTTCCACCAGTCCTTCCCTCTGTCACCATACCAGAACCTTCCTCCAGCCCTTCCCTCTGTCACCATACCAGAACCTTCCACCAGTCCTTCCCTCTGTCACCACACCAGAACCTTCCACCAGTCCTTCCCTCTGTAACCACACCAGAACCATCCACAAGTCCTTCCCTCTGTCACCATTCCAGAACCTTCCTCCAGCCCTTCCCTCTGTCACCATACCACAACCTTCCCCCAGCCCTTCCCTCTGTCACCATACCAGAACCTTCCACTAGTCCTTCCCACTGTCACCATACCAGAACCTTCCTCCAGCCCTTCCCTCTGTCACCATACCAGAACCTTCCACCAGTCCTTCCCTCTGTCACCATACCACAACCTTCCACCAGTCCTTCCCTCTGTCACCACACCAGAACCTTCCACCAGTCCTTCCCTCTGTAACCACACCAGAACCATCCACCAGTCCTTCCCTCTGTCACCATTCCAGAACCTTCCTCCAGCCCTTCCCTCTGTCACCATACCACAACCTTCCCCCAGCCCTTCCCTCTGTCACCATACCAGAACCTTCCACCCATCCTTCCCTCTGTTGCCATACCAGAACCTTCCACCAGTCCTTCCCAATGTCACCATACCAGAACCTTCCACCAGCCCTTCCCACTGTCACCATACCAGAACCTTCCACTAGTCCTTCCCACTGTCACCATACCACAACCTTCCTCCAGCCCATCCCTCTGTCACCATACCAGAACCTTCCATCCATACTTCCCTCTGTTGCCATACCAGAACCTTCCACCAGTCCTTCCCTCTGTCCATACCAGAACCTTCCACCAGTCCTTCCCTCTGTCACCACACCAGAACATTCCACCAGCCCTTCCCACTGTCACCACACCAGAACCTTCCTCCAGCCCTTCCCACTGTCAACACACCAGAAACTTCCTCCAGCCCTTCCCACTGTCACCATACCAGAACCTTCCATCCATACTTCCCTCTGTTGCCATACCAGAACCTTCCACCAGTCCTTCCCTCTGTCACCATACCAGAACCTTCCACCAGTCCTTCCCTGTCACCATACCAGAACCTTCCACCCATCCTTCCCTCTGTCACCATACCAGAACCTTCCACCAGTCCTTCCCTCTGTCACCACACCAGAAGCTTCCACCAGTCCTTCCCTCTGTCACCACACCAGAACCTCCCTCCAGCTCTTCCCACTGTCACCATTCCAGAACCTTCCACCAGTCCTCCCTCTATCACCACACCAGAACCTTCCCTCTGTCACCATACCACAACCTTCCACCAGTCCTTCCCTCTGTCATCACACCTGAACCTTCCACCAGTCCTTCCCTCTGTCACCATACCACAACCTTCCACCAGTCCTTCCCTCTGTCACCACACCAGAACCTTCCACCAGTCCTTCCCTCTGTAACCACACCAGAACCATCCACCAGTCCTTCCCTCTGTCACCATTCCAGAACCTTCCTCCAGCCCTTCCCTCTGTCACCATACCACAACCTTCCCCCAGCCCTTCCCTCTGTCACCATACCAGAACCTTCCACCCATCCTTCCCTCTGTTGCCATACCAGAACCTTCCCCCAGCCCTTCCCTCTGTCACCATACCAGAACCTTCCACCAGTCCTTCCCTGTCACCATACCAGAACCTTCCACCCATCCTTCCCTCTGTCACCATACCAGAACCTTCCACCAGTCCTTCCCTCTGTCACCACACCAGAACCTTCCACCAGTCCTTCCCTCTGTCACCACACCAGAACCTCCCTCCAGCCCTTCTCACTGTCACCATTCCAGAACCTTCCACCAGTCCTCCCTCTGTCACCACACCAGAACCTTCCACCCGTCCTTCCCTCTGTCACCATACCAGAACCTTCCACCAGCCCTTCCCTCTGTCACCATACCAGAACCTTCCACCAGTCCTTCCCTGTCACCATACCAGAACCTTCCACCAGTCCTTCCCTCTGTCACCATACCAGAACCTTCCTCCAGCCCTTCCCTCTGTCACCATACCAGAACCTTCCACCAGTCCTTCCCTCTGTCACCACACCAGAACCTTCCACCAATCCTTCCCTCTGTAACCACACCAGAACCATCCACAAGTCCTTCCCTCTGTCACCATTCCAGAACCTTCCTCCAGCCCTTCCCTCTGTCACCATACCACAACCTTCCACCAGTCCTTCCCTCTGTAACCACACCAGAACCATCCACCAGTCCTTCCCTCTGTCACCATTCCAGAACCTTCCTCCAGCCCTTCCCTCTGTCACCATACCACAACCTTCCCCCAGCCCTTCCCTCTGTCACCATACCAGAACCTTCCACCCATCCTTCCCTCTGTTGCCATACCAGAACCTTCCACCAGTCCTTCCCAATGTCACCATACCAGAACCTTCCACCAGCCCTTCCCACTGTCACCATACCAGAACCTTCCACTAGTCCTTCCCACTGTCACCATACCACAACCTTCCTCCAGCCCATCTCTCTGTCACCATACCAGAACCTTCCATCCATACTTCCCTCTGTTGCCATACCAGAACCTTCCACCAGTCCTTCCCTCTGTCCATACCAGAACCTTCCACCAGTCCTTCCCTCTGTCACCACACCAGAACATTCCACCAGCCCTTCCCACTGTCACCACACCAGAACCTTCCTCCAGCCCTTCCCACTGTCAACACACCAGAAACTTCCTCCAGCCCTTCCCACTGTCACCATACCAGAACCTTCCATCCATACTTCCCTCTGTTGCCATACCAGAACCTTCCACCAGTCCTTCCCTCTGTCCATACCAGAACCTTCCACCAGTCCTTCCCTCTGTCACCACACCAGAACCTTCCACTAGTCCTTCCCACTGTCACCATACCAGAACCTTCCTCCAGCCCATCCCTCTGTCACCATACCAGAACCTTCCACCAGTCCTTCCCTCTGTCACCATACCAGAACCTTCCACCAGTCCTTCCCTGTCACCATACCAGAACCTTCCACCCATCCTTCCCTCTGTCACCATACCAGAACCTTCCACCAGTCCTTCCCTCTGTCACCACACCAGAAGCTTCCACCAGTCCTTCCCTCTGTCACCACACCAGAACCTCCCTCCAGCCCTTCCCACTGTCACCATTCCAGAACCTTCCACCAGTCCTCCCTCTATCACCACACCAGAACCTTCCCTCTGTCACCATACCACAACCTTCCACCAGTCCTTCCCTCTGTCATCACACCTGAACCTTCCACCAGTCCTTCCCTCTGTCACCATACCACAACCTTCCACCAGTCCTTCCCTCTGTCACCACACCAGAACCTTCCACCAGTCCTTCCCTCTGTAACCACACCAGAACCATCCACCAGTCCTTCCCTCTGTCACCATTCCAGAACCTTCCTCCAGCCCTTCCCTCTGTCACCATACCACAACCTTCCCCCAGCCCTTCCCTCTGTCACCATACCAGAACCTTCCACCCATCCTTCCCTCTGTTGCCATACCAGAACCTTCCCCCAGCCCTTCCCTCTGTCACCATACCAGAACCTTCCACCAGTCCTTCCCTGTCACCATACCAGAACCTTCCACCCATCCTTCCCTCTGTCACCATACCAGAACCTTCCACCAGTCCTTCCCTCTGTCACCACACCAGAACCTTCCACCAGTCCTTCCCTCTGTCACCACACCAGAACCTCCCTCCAGCCCTTCCCACTGTCACCATTCCAGAACCTTCCACCAGTCCTCCCTCTGTCACCACACCAGAACCTTCCACCCGTCCTTCCCTCTGTCACCATACCAGAACCTTCCACCAGCCCTTCCCTCTGTCACCATACCAGAACCTTCCACCAGTCCTTCCCTGTCACCATACCAGAACCTTCCACCCATCCTTCCCTCTGTCACCATACCAGAACCTTCCACCAGTCCTTCCCTCTGTCACCACACCAGAACCTTCCACCAGTCCTTCTCTCTGTCACCATACCAGAACCTTCCACCAGTCCTTCACTCTGTCACCATACCAGAACCTTCCTCCAGTCCTTCATTCAGTCACCATACCAGAACCTTCCACCCGTCCTTCCCTCTGTCAACATACTAGAACCTTACACCAGTCCTTCCCTCTGTCACCACACCAGAACCTTCCACCAGTCCTTCCCTCTGTCACCATTCCAGAACCTTCCACCAGTCCTTCCCTCTGTCACCACACCAGAACATTCCACCAGCCCTTCCCACTGTCACCACACCAGAACCTTCCTCCAGCCCTTCCCACTGTCACCATTCCAGAACCTTCCACCAGTCCTTCCCTCTATCACCATACCAGAACCTTCCTCCAGCCCTTCCCTCTGTCACCATACCAGAACATTCCACCAGCCCTTTCCTCTGTCACCATACCAGAACCTTCCACCAGTCCTTCCCTCTGTCACCATTCCAGAACCTTCCACCAGTCCTTCCCTCTGTCACCACACCAGAACCTTTCACCAGTCCTTCCCTGTCACCATACCAGAACCTTCCACCCATCCTTCCCTCTTTCACCATACCTGAACCTTCCACCAGTCCTTCCCTCTGTCAGCACACCAGAACCTTCCACCAGTCCTTCCCTCTGTCACCACACCAGAACCTCCCTCCAGCCCTTCCCACTGTCACCATTCCAGAACCTTCCACCAATCCTCCCTCTGTCACCACACCAGAACCTTCCACCAGTCCTTCCCTCTGTCACCATACCACAACCTTCCACCCGTCCTTCCCTCTGTCACCATACCACAACCTTCCACCAGTCCTTCCCTCTGTCACCACACCAGAACCTTCCACCAGTCCTTCCCTCTGTAACCACACCAGAACCATCCACAAGTCCTTCCCTCTGTCACCATTCCAGAACCTTCCTCCAGCCCTTCCCTCTGTCACCATACCACAACCTTCCCCCAGCCCTTCCCTCTGTCACCATACCAGAACCTTCCACTAGTCCTTCCCACTGTCACCATACCAGAACCTTCCACCAGTCCTTCCCTCTGTAACCACACCAGAACCATCCACCAGTCCTTCCCTCTGTCACCATTCCAGAACCTTCCTCCAGCCCTTCCCTCTGTCACCATACCACAACCTTCCCCCAGCCCTTCCCTCTGTCACCATACCAGAACCTTCCACCCATCCTTCCCTCTGTCACCATACCAGAACCTTCCACCAGTCCTTCCCTCTGTCACCACACCAGAACCTTCCACCAGTCCTTCCCTCTGTCACCACACCAGAACCTCCCTCCAGCCCTTCTCACTGTCACCATTCCAGAACCTTCCACCAGTCCTCCCTCTGTCACCACACCAGAACCTTCCACCCGTCCTTCCCTCTGTCACCATACCAGAACCTTCCACCAGCCCTTCCCTCTGTCACCATACCAGAACCTTCCACCAGTCCTTCCCTGTCACCATACCAGAACCTTCCACCAGTCCTTCCCTCTGTCACCATACCAGAACCTTCCTCCAGCCCTTCCCTCTGTCACCATACCAGAACCTTCCACCAGTCCTTCCCTCTGTCACCACACCAGAACCTTCCACCAGTCCTTCCCTCTGTAACCACACCAGAACCATCCACAAGTCCTTCCCTCTGTCACCATTCCAGAACCTTCCTCCAGCCCTTCCCTCTGTCACCATACCACAACCTTCCACCAGTCCTTCCCTCTGTAACCACACCAGAACCATCCACCAGTCCTTCCCTCTGTCACCATTCCAGAACCTTCCTCCAGCCCTTCCCTCTGTCACCATACCACAACCTTCCCCCAGCCCTTCCCTCTGTCACCATACCAGAACCTTCCACCCATCCTTCCCTCTGTTGCCATACCAGAACCTTCCACCAGTCCTTCCCAATGTCACCATACCAGAACCTTCCACCAGCCCTTCCCACTGTCACCATACCAGAACCTTCCACTAGTCCTTCCCACTGTCACCATACCACAACCTTCCTCCAGCCCATCCCTCTGTCACCATACCAGAACCTTCCATCCATACTTCCCTCTGTTGCCATACCAGAACCTTCCACCAGTCCTTCCCTCTGTCCATACCAGAACCTTCCACCAGTCCTTCCCTCTGTCACCACACCAGAACATTCCACCAGCCCTTCCCACTGTCACCACACCAGAACCTTCCTCCAGCCCGTCCCACTGTCAACACACCAGAAACTTCCTCCAGCCCTTCCCACTGTCACCATACCAGAACCTTCCATCCATACTTCCCTCTGTTGCCATACCAGAACCTTCCACCAGTCCTTCCCTCTGTCCATACCAGAACCTTCCACCAGTCCTTCCCTCTGTCACCACACCAGAACCTTCCACTAGTCCTTCCCACTGTCACCATACCAGAACCTTCCTCCAGCCCATCCCTCTGTCACCATACCAGAACCTTCCACCAGTCCTTCCCTCTGTCACCATACCAGAACCTTCCACCAGTCCTTCCCTGTCACCATACCAGAACCTTCCACCCATCCTTCCCTCTGTCACCATACCAGAACCTTCCACCAGTCCTTCCCTCTGTCACCACACCAGAAGCTTCCACCAGTCCTTCCCTCTGTCACCACACCAGAACCTCCCTCCAGCCCTTCCCACTGTCACCATTCCAGAACCTTCCACCAGTCCTCCCTCTATCACCACACCAGAACCTTCCCTCTGTCACCATACCACAACCTTCCACCAGTCCTTCCCTCTGTCATCACACCTGAACCTTCCACCAGTCCTTCCCTCTGTCACCATACCACAACCTTCCACCAGTCCTTCCCTCTGTCACCACACCAGAACCTTCCACCAGTCCTTCCCTCTGTAACCACACCAGAACCATCCACCAGTCCTTCCCTCTGTCACCATTCCAGAACCTTCCTCCAGCCCTTCCCTCTGTCACCATACCACAACCTTCCCCCAGCCCTTCCCTCTGTCACCATACCAGAACCTTCCACCCATCCTTCCCTCTGTTGCCATACCAGAACCTTCCCCCAGCCCTTCCCTCTGTCACCATACCAGAACCTTCCACCAGTCCTTCCCTGTCACCATACCAGAACCTTCCACCCATCCTTCCCTCTGTCACCATACCAGAACCTTCCACCAGTCCTTCCCTCTGTCACCACACCAGAACCTTCCACCAGTCCTTCCCTCTGTCACCACACCAGAACCTCCCTCCAGCCCTTCCCACTGTCACCATTCCAGAACCTTCCACCAGTCCTCCCTCTGTCACCACACCAGAACCTTCCACCCGTCCTTCCCTCTGTCACCATACCAGAACCTTCCACCAGCCCTTCCCTCTGTCACCATACCAGAACCTTCCACCAGTCCTTCCCTGTCACCATACCAGAACCTTCCACCCATCCTTCCCTCTGTCACCATACCAGAACCTTCCACCAGTCCTTCCCTCTGTCACCACACCAGAACCTTCCACCAGTCCTTCTCTCTGTCACCATACCAGAACCTTCCACCAGTCCTTCACTCTGTCACCATACCAGAACCTTCCTCCAGTCCTTCATTCAGTCACCATACCAGAACCTTCCACCCGTCCTTCCCTCTGTCAACATACTAGAACCTTACACCAGTCCTTCCCTCTGTCACCACACCAGAACCTTCCACCAGTCCTTCCCTCTGTCACCATTCCAGAACCTTCCACCAGTCCTTCCCTCTGTCACCACACCAGAACATTCCACCAGCCCTTCCCACTGTCACCACACCAGAACCTTCCTCCAGCCCTTCCCACTGTCACCATTCCAGAACCTTCCACCAGTCCTTCCCTCTATCACCATACCAGAACCTTCCTCCAGCCCTTCCCTCTGTCACCATACCAGAACATTCCACCAGCCCTTTCCTCTGTCACCATACCAGAACCTTCCACCAGTCCTTCCCTCTGTCACCATTCCAGAACCTTCCACCAGTCCTTCCCTCTGTCACCACACCAGAACCTTTCACCAGTCCTTCCCTGTCACCATACCAGAACCTTCCACCCATCCTTCCCTCTTTCACCATACCTGAACCTTCCACCAGTCATTCCCTCTGTCACCATACCAGAACCTTCCACCAGTCCTTCCCTGTCACCATACCAGAACCTTCCACCCATCCTTCCCTCTGTCACCATACCAGAACCTTCCACCAGTCCTTCCCTCTGTCACCACACCAGAAGCTTCCACCAGTCCTTCCCTCTGTCACCACACCAGAACCTCCCTCCAGCCCTTCCCACTGTCACCATTCCAGAACCTTCCACCAGTCCTCCCTCTATCACCACACCAGAACCTTCCCTCTGTCACCATACCACAACCTTCCACCAGTCCTTCCCTCTGTCATCACACCTGAACCTTCCACCAGTCCTTCCCTCTGTCACCATACCACAACCTTCCACCAGTCCTTCCCTCTGTCACCACACCAGAACCTTCCACCAGTCCTTCCCTCTGTAACCACACCAGAACCATCCACCAGTCCTTCCCTCTGTCACCATTCCAGAACCTTCCTCCAGCCCTTCCCTCTGTCACCATACCACAACCTTCCCCCAGCCCTTCCCTCTGTCACCATACCAGAACCTTCCACCCATCCTTCCCTCTGTTGCCATACCAGAACCTTCCCCCAGCCCTTCCCTCTGTCACCATACCAGAACCTTCCACCAGTCCTTCCCTGTCACCATACCAGAACCTTCCACCCATCCTTCCCTCTGTCACCATACCAGAACCTTCCACCAGTCCTTCCCTCTGTCACCACACCAGAACCTTCCACCAGTCCTTCCCTCTGTCACCACACCAGAACCTCCCTCCAGCCCTTCCCACTGTCACCATTCCAGAACCTTCCACCAGTCCTCCCTCTGTCACCACACCAGAACCTTCCACCCGTCCTTCCCTCTGTCACCATACCAGAACCTTCCACCAGCCCTTCCCTCTGTCACCATACCAGAACCTTCCACCAGTCCTTCCCTGTCACCATACCAGAACCTTCCACCCATCCTTCCCTCTGTCACCATACCAGAACCTTCCACCAGTCCTTCCCTCTGTCACCACACCAGAACCTTCCACCAGTCCTTCTCTCTGTCACCATACCAGAACCTTCCACCAGTCCTTCACTCTGTCACCATACCAGAACCTTCCTCCAGCCCTTCTCTCTGTCACCATACCAGAACATTCCACCAGTCTTTCCCTCCATCCTTCGCTCTGTCACCACACCAGAACCTTCCACCAGTCCGTCCCTCAGTCACAATATCAGAACCTTCAACCAGTCCTTCCCTCTGTCCATACCAGAATCTTCCACCAGTCTTTCCCTCTGTCCATACCAGAACCTTCCACCAGTCCTTCCCTCTGTCACCACAACAGAACCTTCCACCAGCCCTTCCCTCTGTCACCATACCAGAACCTTCCACCTGCCCTTCCCTCTGTCACCACACCAGAACCTTCCACCAGTCCTTCATTGAGTCACCATACCAGAACCTTCCACCAGTCCTTCCCTCTGTCACCATACCAGAAACTTCCACCAGTCCTTCCCTCTGTCACCATACCAGAACCTTCCACCAGTCCTTCCCTCTGTCACAATACCAGAAACTTCCCCCAGCCCTTCCCTCTGTCACCATACCAGAACCTTCCACCCATCCTTCCCTCTGTTGCCATACCAGAACCTTCCACCAGTCCTTCCCTCTGTCCATACCAGAACCTTCCACCAGTCCTTCCCTCTGTCACCACACCAGAACATTCCACCAGCCCTTCCCACTGTCACCACACCAGAACCTTCCTCCAGCCCTTCCCACTGTCACCATACCAGAACCTTCCACTAGTCCTTCCCACTGTCACCATACCAGAACCTTCCTCCAGCCCTTTCCTCTGTCACCATACCAGAACCTTCCACCAGTCCTTCCCTCTGTCACCATACCAGAACCTTCCACCAGTCCTTCCCTTGTCACCACACCAGAACCTTCCAACAGTCCTTCCCTCTGTCACCACACCAGAACCTTTCACCAGTCCTTCCCTGTCACCATACCAGAACCTTCCTCCAGCCCATCCTTCTGTCACCATACCAGAACCTTCCATCCATCCTTCCCTCTGTTGCCATACCAGAACCTTCCACCAGTCCTTCCCTCTGTCCATACCAGAACCTTCCACCAGTCCTTCCCTCTGTCACCACACCAGAACATTCCACCAGCCCTTCCCACTGTCACCACACCAGAACCTTCCTCCAGCCCTTCCCACTGTCACCATACCAGAACCTTCCACCAGTCCTTCCCTCTGTCACCATACCAGAACCTTCCCCCAGCCCTTCCCTCTGTCACCATACCAGAACCTTCCACCAGTCCTTCCCTCTGTCACCATACCAGAACCTTCCACCAGTCCTTCCCTCTGTCACCACACCAGAACCTTCCAACAGTCCTTCCCTCTGTCACCACACCAGAACCTTTCACCAGTCCTTCCCTGTCACCATACCAGAACCTTCCACCCATCCTTCCCTCTGTCACCATACCAGAACCTTCCACCAGTCCTTCCCTCTGTCAGCACACCAGAACCTTCCACCAGTCCTTCCCTCTGTCACCACACCAGAACCTCCCTCCAGCCCTTCCCACTGTCACCATTCCAGAACATTCCACCAGTCCTTCCCTCTGTCACCATACCAGAACCTTCCACCAGTCCTTCCCTCTGTCACCATACCACAACCTTCCACCAGTCCTTCCCTCTGTCACCACACCAGAACCTTCCACCAGTCCTTCCCTCTGTAACCACTGCAGAACCATCCACAAGTCCTTCCCACTGTCACCATTCCAGAACCTTCCTCCAGCCCTTCCCTCTGTCACCATACCACAACCTTCCCCCAGCCCTTCCCTCTGTCACCATACCAGAACCTTCCACTAGTCCTTCCCACTGTCACCATACCAGAACCTTCCTCCAGCCCTTCCCTCTGTCACCATACCAGAACCTTCCACCAGTCCTTCCCTCTGTCACCATACCACAACCTTCCACCAGTCCTTCCCTCTGTCACCACACCAGAACCTTCCACCAGTCCTTCCCTCTGTAACCACACCAGAACCATCCACCAGTCCTACCCTCTGTCACCATTCCAGAACCTTCCTCCAGCCCTTCACTCTGTCACCATACCACAACCTTCCCCCAGCCCTTCCCTCTGTCACCATACCAGAACCTTCCACCCATCCTTCCCTCTGTTGCCATACCAGAACCTTCCACCAGTCCTTCCCACTGTCACCATACCAGAACCTTCCACCAGTCCTTCCCTCTGTCCATACCAGAACCTTCCACCAGTCCTTCCCTCTGTCACCACACCAGAACATTCCACCAGCCCTTCCCACTGTCACCACACCAGAACCTTCCTCCAGCCCTTCCCACTGTCAACACACCAGAAACTTCCTCCAGCCCTTCCCACTGTCACCATACCAGAACCTTCCATCCATACTTCCCTCTGTTGCCATACCAGAACCTTCCACCAGTCCTTCCCTCTGTCCATACCAGAACCTTCCACAAGTCCTTCCCTCTGTCACCACACCAGAACCTTCCACTAGTCCTTCCCACTGTCACCATACCAGAACCTTCCTCCAGCCCATCCCTCTGTCACCATACCAGAACCTTCCACCAGTCCTTCCCTCTGTCACCATACCAGAACCTTCCACCAGTCCTTCCCTGTCACCATACCAGAACCTTCCACCCATCCTTCCCTCTGTCACCATACCAGAACCTTCCACCAGTCCTTCCCTCTGTCACCACACCAGAACCTTCCACCAGTCCTTCCCTCTGTCACCACACCAGAACCTCCCTCCAGCCCTTCCCACTGTCACCATTCCAGAACCTTCCACCAGTCCTCCCTCTATCACCACACCAGAACCTTCCACCAGTCCTTCCCTCTGTCACCATACCACAACCTTCCACCAGTCCTTCCCTCTGTCATCACACCTGAAACTTCCACCAGTCCTTCCCTCTGTCACCATACCACAACCTTCCACCAGTCCTTCCCTCTGTCACCACACCAGAACCTTCCACCAGTCCTTCCCTCTGTAACCACACCAGAACCATCCACCAGTCCTTCCCTCTGTCACCATTCCAGAACCTTCCTCCAGCCCTTCCCTCTGTCACCATACCACAACCTTCCCCAAGCCCTTCCCTCTGTCACCATACCAGAACCTTCCACCCATCCTTCCCTCTGTTGCCATACCAGAACCTTCCCCCAGCCCTTCCCTCTGTCACCATACCAGAACCTTCCACCAGTCCTTCCCTATCACGATACCAGAACCTTCCACCCATCCTTCCCTCTGTCAAAATACCAGAACCTTCCACCAGTCCTTCCCTCTGTCACCACACCAGAACCTTCCACCAGTCCTTCCCTCTGTCACCACACCAGAACCTCCCTCCAGCCCTTCCCACTGTCACCATTCCAGAACCTTCCACCAGTCCTCCCTCTGTCACCACACCAGAACCTTCCACCCGTCCTTCCCTCTGTCACCATACCAGAACCTTCCACCAGCCCTTCCCTCTGTCACCATACCAGAACCTTCCACCAGTCCTTCCCTGTCACCATACCAGAACCTTCCACCCATCCTTCCCTCTGTCACCATACCAGAACCTTCCACCAGTCCTTCCCTCTGTCACCACACCAGAACCTTCCACCAGTCCTTCTCTCTGTCACCATACCAGAACCTTCCACCAGTCCTTCACTCTGTCACCATACCAGAACCTTCCTCCAGTCCTTCATTCAGTCACCATACTAGAACCTTCCACCCGTCCTTCCCTCTGTCAACATACTAGAACCTTACACCAGTCCTTCCCTCTGTCACCACACCAGAACCTTCCACCAGTCCTTCCCTCTGTCACCATTCCAGAACCTTCCACCAGTCCTTCCCACTGTCACCATACCAGAACCTTCCACCAGCCCTTCCCACTGTCACCATACCAGAAACTTCCACTAGTCCTTCCCACTGTCACCATACCACAACCTTCCTCCAGCCCATCCCTCTGTCACCATACCAGAACCTTCCATCCATACTTCCCTCTGTTGCCATACCAGAACCTTCCACCAGTCCTTCCCTCTGTCCATACCAGAACCTTCCACCAGTCCTTCCCTCTGTCACCACACCAGAACATTCCACCAGCCCTTCCCACTGTCACCACACCAGAACCTTCCTCCAGCCCTTCCCACTGTCAACACACCAGAAACTTCCTCCAGCCCTTCCCACTGTCACCATACCAGAACCTTCCATCCATACTTCCCTCTGTTGCCATACCAGAACCTTCCACCAGTCCTTCCCTCTGTCCATACCAGAACCTTCCACCAGTCCTTCCCTCTGTCACCACACCAGAACCTTCCACTAGTCCTTCCCACTGTCACCATACCAGAACCTTCCTCCAGCACATCCCTCTGTCACCATACCAGAACCTTCCACCAGTCCTTCCCTCTGTCACCATACCAGAACCTTCCACCAGTCCTTCCCTGTCACCATACCAGAACCTTCCACCCATCCTTCCCTCTGTCACCATACCAGAACCTTCCACCAGTCCTTCCCTCTGTCACCACACCAGAACCTTCCACCAGTCCTTCCCTCTGTCACCACACCAGAACCTCCCTCCAGCCCTTCCCACTGTCACCATTCCAGAACCTTCCACCAGTCCTCCCTCTATCACCACACCAGAACCTTCCACCAGTCCTTCCCTCTGTCACCATACCACAACCTTCCACCAGTCCTTCCCTCTGTCATCACACCTGAACCTTCCACCAGTCCTTCCCTCTGTCACCACACCAGAACCTTCCACCAGTCCTTCCCTCTGTAACCACACCAGAACCATCCACCAGTCCTTCCCTATGTCACCATTCCAGAACCTTCCTCCAGCCCTTCCCTCTGTCACCATACCACAACCTTCCCCCAGCCCTTCCCTCTGTCACCATACCAGAACCTTCCACCCATCCTTCCCTCTGTTGCCATACCAGAACCTTCCCCCAGCCCTTCCCACTGTCACCATACCAGAACCTTCCACCAGTCCTTCCCTGTCACGATACCAGAACCTTCCACCCATCCTTCCCTCTGTCACCATACCAGAACCTTCCACCAGTCCTTCCCTCTGTCACCACACCAGAACCTTCCACCAGTCCTTCCCTCTGTCACCACACCAGAACCTCCCTCCAGCCCTTCCCACTGTCACCATTCCAGAACCTTCCACCAGTCCTCCCTCTGTCACCACACCAGAACCTTCCACCCGTCCTTCCCTCTGTCACCATACCAGAACCTTCCACCAGCCCTTCCCTCTGTCACCATACCAGAACCTTCCACCAGTCCTTCCCTGTCACCATACCAGAACCTTCCACCCATCCTTCCCTCTGTCACCATACCAGAACCTTCCACCAGTCCTTCCCTCTGTCACCACACCAGAACCTTCCACCAGTCCTTCTCTCTGTCACCATACCAGAACCTTCCACCAGTCCTTCACTCTGTCACCATACCAGAACCTTCCTCCAGTCCTTCATTCAGTCACCATACCAGAACCTTCCACCCATCCTTCCCTCTGTCAACATACTAGAACCTTACACCAGTCCTTCCCTCTGTCACCACACCAGAACCTTCCACCAGTCCTTCCCTCTGTCACCATTCCAGAACCTTCCACCAGTCCTTCCCTCTGTCACCACACCAGAACATTCCACCAGCCCTTCCCACTGTCACCACACCAGAACCTTCCTCCAGCCCTTCCCACTGTCACCATACCCGAACCTTCCACCAGTCCTTCCCTCTGTCACCATACCAGAACCTTCCTCCAGCCCTTCCCTCTGTCACCATACCAGAACATTCCACCAGCCCTTCCCTCTGTCACCATACCAGAACCTTCCACCAGTCCTTCCCTCTGTCACCATACCAGAACCTTCCACCAGTCCTTCCCTCTGTCACCACACCAGAACCTTTCACCAGTCCTTCCCTGTCACCATACCAGAACCTTCCACCCATCCTTCCCTCTGTCACCATACCAGAACCTTCCACCAGTCGTTCCCTCTGTCAGCACACCAGAACCTTCCACCAGTCCTTCCCTCTGTCACCACACCAGAACCTCCCTCCAGCCCTTCCCACTGTCACCATTCCAGAACCTTCCACCAGTCCTCCCTCTGTCACCACACCAGAACCTTCCACCAGTCCTTCCCTCTGTCATCATACCACAACCTTCCACCCGTCCTTCCCTCTGTCACCATACCACAACCTTCCACCAGTCCTTCCCTCTGTCACCACACCAGAACCTTCCACCAGTCCTTCCCTCTGTAACCACACCAGAACCATCCACAAGTCCTTCCCTCTGTCACCATTCCAGAACCTTCCTCCAGCCCTTCCCTCTGTCACCATACCACAACCTTCCCCCAGCCCTTCCCTCTGTCACCATACCAGAACCTTCCACTAGTCCTTCCCACTGTCACCATACCAGAACCTTCCTCCAGCCCTTCCCTCTGTCACCATACCAGAACCTTCCACCAGTCCTTCCCTCTGTCACCATACCACAACCTTCCACCAGTCCTTCCCTCTGTCACCACACCAGAACCTTCCACCAGTCCTTCCCTCTGTAACCACACCAGAACCATCCACCAGTCCTTCCCTCTGTCACCATTCCAGAACCTTCCTACAGCCCTTCCCTCTGTCACCATACCACAACCTTCCCCCAGCCCTTCCCTCTGTCACCATACCAGAACCTTCCACCCATCCTTCCCTCTGTTGCCATACCAGAACCTTCCACCAGTCCTTCCCACTGTCACCATACCAGAACCTTCCACCAGCCCTTCCCACTGTCACCATACCAGAACCTTCCACCAGTCCTTCCCACTGTCACCATACCAGAACCTTCCACCAGCCCTTCCCACTGTCACCATACCAGAACCTTCCACCAGTCCTTCCCTCTGTCACCACACCAGAACATTCCACCAGCCCTTCCCACTGTCACCACACCAGAACCTCCCTCCAGCCCTTCCCACTGTCACCATTCCAGAACCTTCCACCAGTCCTCCCTCTATCACCACACCAGAACCTTCCACCAGTCCTTCCCTCTGTCACCATACCACAACCTTCCACCAGTCCTTCCCTCTGTCATCACACCTGAACCTTCCACCAGTCCTTCCCTCTGTCACCATACCACAACCTTCCCCCAGCCCTTCCCTCTGTCACCATACCAGAACCTTCCACCCATCCTTCCCTCTGTTGCCATACCAGAACCTTCCCCCAGCCCTTCCCTCTGTCACCATACCAGAACCTTCCACCAGTCCTTCCCTGTCACGATACCAGAACCTTCCACCCATCCCTCCCTCTGTCACCATACCAGAACCTTCCACCAGTCCTTCCCTCTGTCACCACACCAGAACCTTCCACCAGTCCTTCCCTCTGTCACCACACCAGAACCTCCCTCCAGCCCTTCCCACTGTCACCATTCCAGAACCTTCCACCAGTCCTCCCTCTGTCACCACACCAGAACCTTCCACCCGTCCTTCCCTCTGTCACCATACCAGAACCTTCCACCAGCCCTTCCCTCTGTCACCATACCAGAACCTTCCACCAGTCCTTCCCTGTCACCATACCAGAACCTTCCACCCATCCTTCCCTCTGTCACCATACCAGAACCTTCCACCAGTCCTTCCCTCTGTCACCACACCAGAACCTTCCACCAGTCCTTCTCTCTGTCACCACACCAGAACCTTCCACCAGTCCTTCACTCTGTCACCATACCAGAACCTTCCTCCAGTCCTCCCTCTGTCACCACACCAGAACCTTCCACCCGTCCTTCCCTCTGTCACCATACCAGAACCTTCCACCAGCCCTTCCCTCTGTCACCATACCAGAACCTTCCACCAGTCCTTCCCTGTCACCATACCAGAACCTTCCACCAGCCCTTCCCACTGTCACCATACCAGAAACTTCCACTAGTCCTTCCCACTGTCACCATACCACAACCTTCCTCCAGCCCATCCCTCTGTCACCATACCAGAACCTTCCATCCATACTTCCCTCTGTTGCCATACCAGAACCTTCCACCAGTCCTTCCCTCTGTCCATACCAGAACCTTCCACCAGTCCTTCCCTCTGTCACCACACCAGAACATTCCACCAGCCCTTCCCACTGTCACCACACCAGAACCTTCCTCCAGCCCTTCCCACTGTCAACACACCAGAAACTTCCTCCAGCCCTTCCCACTGTCACCATACCAGAACCTTCCATCCATACTTCCCTCTGTTGCCATACCAGAACCTTCCACCAGTCCTTCCCTCTGTCCATACCAGAACCTTCCACCAGTCCTTCCCTCTGTCACCACACCAGAACCTTCCACTAGTCCTTCCCACTGTCACCATACCAGAACCTTCCTCCAGCCCATCCCTCTGTCACCATACCAGAACCTTCCACCAGTCCTTCCCTCTGTCACCATACCAGAACCTTCCACCAGTCCTTCCCTGTCACCATACCAGAACCTACCACCCATCCTTCCCTCTGTCACCATACCAGAACCTTCCACCAGTCCTTCCCTCTGTCACCACACCAGAACCTTCCACCAGTCCTTCCCTCTGTCACCACACCAGAACCTCCCTCCAGCCCTTCCCACTGTCACCATTCCAGAACCTTCCACCAGTCCTCCCTCTATCACCACACCAGAACCTTCCACCAGTCCTTCCCTCTGTCACCATACCACAACCTTCCACCAGTCCTTCCCTCTGTCATCACACCTGAACCTTCCACCAGTCCTTCCCTCTGTCACCATACCACAACCTTCCACCAGTCCTTCCCTCTGTCACCACACCAGAACCTTCCACCAGTCCTTCCCTCTGTAACCACACCAGAACCATCCACCAGTCCTTCCCTCTGTCACCATTCCAGAACCTTCCTCCAGCCCTTCCCTCTGTCACCATACCACAACCTTCCCCCAGCCCTTCCCTCTGTCACCATACCAGAACCTTCCACACATCCTTCCCTCTGTTGCCATACCAGAACCTTCCCCCAGCCCTTCCCACTGTCACCATACCAGAACCTTCCACCAGTCCTTCCCTGTCACGATACCAGAACCTTCCACCCATCCTTCCCTCTGTCACCATACCAGAATCTTCCACCAGTCCTTCCCTCTGTCACCACACCAGAACCTTCCACCAGTCCTTCCCTCTGTCACCACACCAGAACCTCCCTCCAGCCCTTCCCACTGTCACCATTCCAGAACCTTCCACCAGTCCTCCCTCTGTCACCACACCAGAACCTTCCACCCGTCCTTCCCTCTGTCACCATACCAGAACCTTCCACCAGTCCTTCCCTGTCACCATACCAGAACCTTCCACCCATCCTTCCCTCTGTCACCATACCAGAACCTTCCACCAGTCCTTCCCTCTGTCACCACACCAGAACCTTCCACCAGTCCTTCTCTCTGTCACCATACCAGAACCTTCCACCAGTCCTTCACTCTGTCACCATACCAGAACCTTCCTCCAGTCCTTCATTCAGTCACCATACCAGAACCTTCCACCCATCCTTCCCTCTGTCAACATACTAGAACCTTACACCAGTCCTTCCCTCTGTCACCACACCAGAACCTTCCACCAGTCCTTCCCTCTGTCACCATTCCAGAACCTTCCACCAGTCCTTCCCTCTGTCACCACACCAGAACATTCCACCAGCCCTTCCCACTGTCACCACACCAGAACCTTCCTCCAGCCCTCCCCACTGTCACCATACCCGAACCTTCCACCAGTCCTTCCCTCTGTCACCATACCAGAACCTTCCTCCAGCCCTTCCCTCTGTCACCATACCAGAACATTCCACCAGCCCTTCCCTCTGTCACCATACCAGAACCTTCCACCAGTCCTTCCCTCTGTCACCATACCAGAACCTTCCACCAGTCCTTCCCTCTGTCACCACACCAGAACCTTTCACCAGTCCTTCCCTGTCACCATACCAGAACCTTCCACCCATCCTTCCCTCTGTCACCATACCAGAACCTTCCACCAGTCGTTCCCTCTGTCAGCACACCAGAACCTTCCACCAGTCCTTCCCTCTGTCACCACACCAGAACCTCCCTCCAGCCCTTCCCACTGTCACCATTCCAGAACCTTCCACCAGTCCTCCCTCTGTCACCACACCAGAACCTTCCACCAGTCCTTCCCTCTGTCACCATACCACAACCTTCCACCCGTCCTTCCCTCTGTCACCATACCACAACCTTCCACCAGTCCTTCCCTCTGTCACCACACCAGAACCTTCCACCAGTCCTTCCCTCTGTAACCACACCAGAACCATCCACAAGTCCTTCCCTCTGTCACCATTCCAGAACCTTCCTCCAGCCCTTCCCTCTGTCACCATACCACAACCTTCCCCCAGCCCTTCCCTCTGTCACCATACCAGAACCTTCCACTAGTCTTTCCCACTGTCACCATACCAGAACCTTCCTCCAGCCCTTCCCTCTGTCACCATACCAGAACCTTCCACCAGTCCTTCCCTCTGTCACCATACCACAACCTTCCACCAGTCCTTCCCTCTGTCACCACACCAGAACCTTCCACCAGTCCTTCCCTCTGTAACCACACCAGAACCATCCACCAGTCCTTCCCTCTGTCACCATTCCAGAACCTTCCTACAGCCCTTCCCTCTGTCACCATACCACAACCTTCCCCCAGCCCTTCCCTCTGTCACCATACCAGAACCTTCCACCCATCCTTCCCTCTGTTGCCATACCAGAACCTTCCACCAGTCCTTCCCACTGTCACCATACCAGAACCTTCCACCAGCCCTTCCCACTGTCACCATACCAGAACCTTCCACCAGTCCTTCCCACTGTCACCATACCAGAACCTTCCACCAGCCCTTCCCACTGTCACCATACCAGAACCTTCCACCAGTCCTTCCCTCTGTCACCACACCAGAACCTTTCACCAGTCCTTCCCTGTCACCATACCAGAACCTTCCACCCATCCTTCCCTCTGTCACCATACCAGAACCTTCCACCAGTCGTTCCCTCTGTCAGCACACCAGAACCTTCCACCAGTCCTTCCCTCTGTCACCACACCAGAACCTCCCTCCAGCCCTTCCCACTGTCACCATTCCAGAACCTTCCACCAGTCCTCCCTCTGTCACCACACCAGAACCTTCCACCAGTCCTTCCCTCTGTCACCATACCACAACCTTCCACCCGTCCTTCCCTCTGTCACCATACCACAACCTTCCACCAGTCCTTCCCTCTGTCACCACACCAGAACCTTCCACCAGTCCTTCCCTCTGTAACCACACCAGAACCATCCACAAGTCCTTCCCTCTGTCACCATTCCAGAACCTTCCTCCAGCCCTTCCCTCTGTCACCATACCACAACCTTCCCCCAGCCCTTCCCTCTGTCACCATACCAGAACCTTCCACTAGTCCTTCCCACTGTCACCATACCAGAACCTTCCTCCAGCCCTTCCCTCTGTCACCATACCAGAACCTTCCACCAGTCCTTCCCTCTGTCACCATACCACAACCTTCCACCAGTCCTTCCCTCTGTCACCACACCAGAACCTTCCACCAGTCCTTCCCTCTGTAACCACACCAGAACCATCCACCAGTCCTTCCCTCTGTCACCATTCCAGAACCTTCCTACAGCCCTTCCCTCTGTCACCATACCACAACCTTCCCCCAGCCCTTCCCTCTGTCACCATACCAGAACCTTCCACCCATCCTTCCCTCTGTTGCCATACCAGAACCTTCCACCAGTCCTTCCCACTGTCACCATACCAGAACCTTCCACCAGCCCTTCCCACTGTCACCATACCAGAACCTTCCACCAGTCCTTCCCACTGTCACCATACCAGAACCTTCCACCAGCCCTTCCCACTGTCACCATACCAGAACCTTCCACCAGTCCTTCCCTCTGTCACCACACCAGAACATTCCACCAGCCCTTCCCACTGTCACCACACCAGAACCTCCCTCCAGCCCTTCCCACTGACACCATTCCAGAACCTTCCACCAGTCCTCCCTCTATCACCACACCAGAACCTTCCACCAGTCCTTCCCTCTGTCACCATACCACAACCTTCCACCAGTCCTTCCCTCTGTCATCACACCTGAACCTTCCACCAGTCCTTCCCTCTGTCACCATACCACAACCTTCTACCAGTCCTTCCCTCTGTAACCACACCAGAACCATCCACCAGTCCTTCCCTCTGTCACCATTCCAGAACCTTCCTCCAGCCCTTCCCTCTGTCACCATACCACAACCTTCCCCCAGCCCTTCCCTCTGTCACCATACCAGAACCTTCCACCCATCCTTCCCTCTGTTGCCATACCAGAACCTTCCCCCAGCCCTTCCCTCTGTCACCATACCAGAACCTTCCACCAGTCCTTCCATGTCACGATACCAGAACCTTCCACCCATCCTTCCCTCTGTCACCATACCAGAACCTTCCACCAGTCCTTCCCTCTGTCACCACACCAGAAGCTTCCACCAGTCCTTCCCTCTGTCACCACACCAGAACCTCCCTCCAGCCCTTCCCACTGTCACCATTCCAGAACCTTCCACCAGTCCTTCTCTCTGTCACCATACCAGAACCTTCCACCAGTCCTTCTCTCTGTCACCATACCAGAACCTTCCACCAGTCCTTCCCTCTGTCAACATACCAGAACCTTCCACCAGTCCTTCATTCAGTCACCATACCAGAACCTTCCTCCAGCCCTTCCCTCTGTCACCACACCAGAACCTTCCACCAGTCCTTCCCTCTGTCACCATACCAGAACCTTCCACCCGTCCTTCCCTCTGTCACCACACCAGAACCTTCCACCAGTCATTCCCTCTGTCACCACACCAGAACCTTCCACCCGTCCTTCCCTCTGTCACCACACCAGAACCTTCCACCCGTCCTTCCCTCTGACACCATACCAGAACCTTCCTCCAGCCCTTCCCTCTGTCACCAGACCAGAATCTTCCACCAGTCCTTCCCTCTGTCACCATACCAGAACCTTCCACCCATCCTTCCCTCTGTCACCACACCAGAACCTTCCACCCATCGTTCCCTCTGTCGCCATATCAGAACCTTCCTCCAGCCCTTCCCTCTGTCACCATACCAGAACCTTCCACCAGTCCTTCCCCCTGTCACCACACCTGAACCTTCCTCCAGCCCTTCCCTCTGTCACCATACCAGAACCTTTCACCAGCCCTTCCCTCTGTCACCACACCAGAACCTTCCACCCGTCCTTCCCTCTGTCACCATACCAGAACCTTCCAGCCGTCTTTCCCTCTGTCACCACACCAGAACCTTCCACCAGTCCTTCCCTCTGTCACCACACCAGAACCTTCCACCCGTCCTTCCCTCTGTCACTACACCAGAATCTTCCACCCATCCTTCCCTATGTCGCCATATCAGAACCTTCCTCCAGCCCTTCCCTCTGTCACCATACCAGAACCTTCCACCAGTCCTTCCCTCTGTCACCATACCAAACCTTCCACCAGTCCTTCCCCCTGTCACCATACCAGAACCTTCCTCCAGCCCTTCCCTCTGTCACCATACCAGAACCTTCGATCCATTCTTCCCTCTGTCACCATCCAGAACCTTCCACCAGTCCTTCCCTCTGTCAACATACCAGAACCTTCCACCAGCCCTTCCCTCTGTCACCACACCTGAACCTTCCACCCATCCTTCCCTCTGTCACCACACCAGAACCTTCCACCAGTCCTTCCCTCTGTCACCATACCAGAACCTTCCTCCAGCCCTTCTCTCTGTCACCATACCAGAACCTTCCACCCATCCTTCCCTCTGTCACCATACCAGAATCTTCCACCAGTCCTTCCCTCTGTCACCACACCAGAACCTTCCATCCATACTTCCCTCTGTCACCACACCAGAACCTTCCACCAGTCCTTCCCTCTGTCACCATACCAGAACCTTCCACCAGTCCTTCCCTCTGTCACCACACCTGAACCTTCCATCCATACTTCCCTCTGTCACCATACCAGAACCTTCCACCCATCCTTCCCTCTGTTGCCATACCAGAACCTTCCACCAGTCCTTCCCTCTGTCCATACCAGAACCTTCCTCCAGCCCTTCCCTCTGTCACCATACCACAACCTTCCCCCAGCCCTTCCCTCTGTCACCATACCAGAACCTTCCACCCATTCTTCCCTCTGTCACCATACCAGAACCTTCCTCCAGCCCTTCTCTCTGTCACCATACCAGAACATTCCACCAGTCTTTCCCTCCATCCTTCGCTCTGTCACCACACCAGAACCTTCCACCAGTCCGTCCCTCAGTCACCATATCAGAACCTTCAACCAGTCCTTCCCTCTGTCCATACCAGAACCTTCCACCCATCCTTCCCTATGTCGCCATATCAGAACCTTCCTCCAGCCCTTCCCTCTGTCACCATACCAGAACCTTCCACCAGTCCTTCCCTCTGTCACCATACCAAACCTTCCACCAGTCCTTCCCCCTGTCACCATACCAGAACCTTCCTCCAGCCCTTCCCTCTGTCACCATACCAGAACCTTCGATCCATTCTTCCCTCTGTCACCATCCAGAACCTTCCACCAATCCTTCCCTCTGTCAACATACCAGAACCTTCCACCAGCCCTTCCCTCTGTCACCACACCTGAACCTTCCACCCATCCTTCCCTCTGTCACCACACCAGAACCTTCCACCAGTCCTTCCCTCTGTCACCATACCAGAACCTTCCTCCAGCCCTTCTCTCTGTCACCATACCAGAACCTTCCACCCATCCTTCCCTCTGTCACCATACCAGAATCTTCCACCAGTCCTTCCCTCTGTCACCACACCAGAACCTTCCATCCATACTTCCCTCTGTCACCACACCAGAACCTTCCACCAGTCCTTCCCTCTGTCACCATACCAGAACCTTCCACCAGTCCTTCCCTCTGTCACCACACCTGAACCTTCCATCCATACTTCCCTCTGTCACCATACCAGAACCTTCCACCCATCCTTCCCTCTGTTGCCATACCAGAACCTTCCACCAGTCCTTCCCTCTGTCCATACCAGAACCTTCCTCCAGCCCTTCCCTCTGTCACCATACCACAACCTTCCCCCAGCCCTTCCCTCTGTCACCATACCAGAACCTTCCACCCATCCTTCCCTCTGTCACCATACCAGAACCTTCCTCCAGCCCTTCTCTCTGTCACCATACCAGAACATTCCACCAGTCTTTCCCTCCATCCTTCGCTCTGTCACCACACCAGAACCTTCCACCAGTCCGTCCCTCAGTCACCATATCAGAACCTTCAACCAGTCCTTCCCTCTGTCCATACCAGAACCTTCCACCAGTCTTTCCCTCTGTCCATACCAGAAACTTCCACCAGTCCTTCCCTCTGTCACCACAACAGAACCTTCCACCAGCCCTTCCCTCTGTCACCATACCAGAACCTTCCACCTGCCCTTCCCTCTGTCACCACACCAGAACCTTCCACCAGTCCTTCATTGAGTCACCATACCAGAACCTTCCACCAGTCCTTCCCTCTGTCACCATACCAGAAACTTCCACCAGTCCTTCCCTCTGTCACCATACCAGAACCTTCCACCAGTCCTTCCCTCTGTCACAATACCAGAAACTTCCCCCAGCCCTTCCCTCTGTCACCATACCAGAACCTTCCACCCATCCTTCCCTCTGTTGCCATACCAGAACCTTCCACCAGTCCTTCCCTCTGTCCATACCTGAACCTTCCACCAGTCCTTCCCTCTGTCACCACACCAGAACATTCCACCAGCCCTTCCCACTGTCACCACACCAGAACCTTCCTCCAGCCCTTCCCACTGTCACCATACCAGAACCTTCCACTAGTCCTTCCCACTGTCACCATACCAGAACCTTCCTCCAGCCCTTCCCTCTGTCACCATACCAGAACCTTCCACCAGTCCTTCCCTCTGTCACCATACCAGAACCTTCCACCAGTCCTTCCCTCTGTCACCACACCAGAACCTTCCAACAGTCCTTCCCTCTGTCAGCACACCAGAACCTTTCACCAGTCCTTCCCTGTCACCATACCAGAACCTTCCTCCAGCCCATCCTTCTGTCACCATACCAGAACCTTCCATCCATCCTTCCCTCTGTTGCCATACCAGAACCTTCCACCAGTCCTTCCCTCTGTCCATACCAGAACCTTCCACCAGTCCTTCCCTCTGTCACCACACCAGAACATTCCAACAGCCCTTCCCACTGTCACCACACCAGAACCTTCCTCCAGCCCTTCCCACTGTCACCATACCAGAACCTTCCACCAGTCCTTCCCTCTGTCACCATACCAGAACCTTCCTCCAGCCCTTCCCTCTGTCACCATACCAGAACCTTCCACCAGTCCTTCCCTCTGTCACCATACCAGAACCTTCCACCAGTCCTTCCCTCTGTCACCACACCAGAACCTTCCAACAGTCCTTCCCTCTGTCACCACACCAGAACCTTTCACCAGTCCTTCCCTGTCACCATACCAGAACCTTCCACCCATCCTTCCCTCTGTCACCATACCAGAACCATCCACAAGTCCTTCCCTCTGTCACCATTCCAGAACCTTCCTCCAGCCCTTCCCTCTGTCACCATACCAGAACCTTCCTCCAGCCCTTCCCTCTGTCACCATACCAGAACCTTCCACCAGTCCTTCCCTCTGTCACCATACCACAACCTTCCACCTGTCCTTCCCTCTGTCACCACACCAGAACCTTCCACCAGTCCTTCCCTCTGTAACCACACCAGAACCATCCACCAGTCCTTCCCTCTGTCACCATTCCAGAACCTTCCTACAGCCCTTCCCTCTGTCACCATACCACAACCTTCCCGCAGCCCTTCCCTCTGTCACCATACCAGAACCTTCCAGCCATCCTTCCCTCTGTTGCCTTACCAGAACCTTCCACCAGTCCTTCCCACTGTCACCATACCAGAACCTTCCACCAGCCCTTCCCACTGTCACCATACCAGAACCTTCCACCAGTCCTTCCCACTGTCACCATACCAGAACCTTCCACCAGCCCTTCCCACTGTCACCATACCAGAACCTTCCACTAGTCCTTCCCACTGTCACCATACCACAACCTTCCTCCAGCCCATCCCTCTGTCACCATACCAGAACCTTCCATCCATACTTCCCTCTGTTGCCATACCAGAACCTTCCACCAGTCCTTCCCTCTGTCCATACCAGAACCTTCCACCAGTCCTTCCCTCTGTCACCACACCAGAACATTCCACCAGTCCTTCCCTCTGTCACCACACCAGAACATTCCACCAGCCCTTCCCACTGTCACCACACCAGAACCTCCCTCCAGCCCTTCCCACTGTCACCATTCCAGAACCTTCCACCAGTCCTCCCTCTATCACCACACCAGAACCTTCCACCAGTCCTTCCCTCTGTCACCATACCACAACCTTCCACCAGTCCTTCCCTCTGTCATCACACCTGAACCTTCCACCAGTCCTTCCCTCTGTCACCATACCACAACCTTCTACCAGTCCTTCCCTCTGTAACCACACCAGAACCATCCACCAGTCCTTCCCTCTGTCACCATTCCAGAACCTTCCTCCAGCCCTTCCCTCTGTCACCATACCACAACCTTCCCCCAGCCCTTCCCTCTGTCACCATACCAGAACCTTCCACCCATCCTTCCCTCTGTTGCCATACCAGAACCTTCCCCCAGCCCTTCCCTCTGTCACCATACCAGAACCTTCCACCAGTCCTTCCCTGTCACGATACCAGAACCTTCCACCCATCCTTCCCTCTGTCACCATACCAGAACCTTCCACCAGTCCTTCCCTCTGTCACCACACCAGAAGCTTCCACCAGTCCTTCCCTCTGTCACCACACCAGAACCTCCCTCCAGCCCTTCCCACTGTCACCATTCCAGAACCTTCCACCAGTCCTTCTCTCTGTCACCATACCAGAACCTTCCACCAGTCCTTCTCTCTGTCACCATACCAGAACCTTCCACCAGTCCTTCCCTCTGTCAACATACCAGAACCTTCCACCAGTCCTTCATTCAGTCACCATACCAGAACCGTACTCCAGCCCTTCCCTCTGTCACCACACCAGAACCTTCCACCAGTCCTTCCCTCTGTCACCATACCAGAACCTTCCACCCGTCCTTCCCTCTGTCACCACACCAGAACCTTCCACCAGTCATTCCCTCTGTCACCACACCAGAACCTTCCACCCGTCCTTCCCTCTGTCACCACACCAGAACCTTCCACCCTTCCTTCCCTCTGTCACCATATCAGAACCTTCCTCCAGCCCTTCCCTCTGTCACCAGACCAGAATCTTCCACCAGTCCTTCCCTCTGTCAGCATACCAGAACCTTCCACCCATCCTTCCCTCTGTCACCACACCAGAACCTTCCACCCATCGTTCCCTCTGTCGCCATATCAGAACCTTCCTCCAGCCCTTCCCTCTGTCACCATACCAGAACCTTCCACCAGTCCTTCCCCCTGTCACCACACCTGAACCTTCCTCCAGCCCTTCCCTCTGTCACCATACCAGAACCTTCCACCAGCCCTTCCCTCTGTCACCACACCAGAACCTTCCACCCGTCCTTCCCTCTGTCACCATACCAGAACCTTCCAGCCGTCTTTCCCTCTGTCACCACACCAGAACCTTCCACCAGTCCTTCCCTCTGTCACCACACCAGAACCTTCCACCCGTCCTTCCCTCTGTCACTACACCAGAACCTTCCACCCATCCTTCCCTATTTCGCCATATCAGAACCTTCCTCCAGCCCTTCCCTCTGTCACCATACCAGAACCTTCCACCAGTCCTTCCCTCTGTCACCATACCGGAACCTTCCACCAGTCCTTCCCCCTGTCACCATACCAGAACCTTCCTCCAGCCCTTCCCTCTGTCACCATACCAGAACCTTCGATCCATTCTTCCCTCTGTCACCATCCAGAACCTTCCACCAGTCCTTCCCTCTGTCACCATACCAGAACCTTCCACCAGCCCTTCCCTCTGTCACCACACCTGAACCTTCCACCCATCCTTCCCTCTGTCACCACACCAGAACCTTCCACCAGTCCTTCCCTCTGTCACCATACCAGAACCTTCCACCAGCCCTTCCCACTGTCACCATACCAGAACCTTCCACCAGTCCTTCCCACTGTCACCATACCAGAACCTTCCACCAGCCCTTCCCACTGTCACCATACCAGAACCTTCCACTAGTCCTTCCCACTGTCACCATACCACAACCTTCCTCCAGCCCATCCCTCTGTCACCATACCAGAACCTTCCATCCATACTTCCCTCTGTTGCCATACCAGAACCTTCCACCAGTCCTTCCCTCTGTCCATACCAGAACCTTCCACCAGTCCTTCCCTCTGTCACCACACCAGAACATTCCACCAGTCCTTCCCTCTGTCACCACACCAGAACATTCCACCAGCCCTTCCCACTGTCACCACACCAGAACCTCCCTCCAGCCCTTCCCACTGTCACCATTCCAGAACCTTCCACCAGTCCTCCCTCTATCACCACACCAGAACCTTCCACCAGTCCTTCCCTCTGTCACCATACCACAACCTTCCACCAGTCCTTCCCTCTGTCATCACACCTGAACCTTCCACCAGTCCTTCCCTCTGTCACCATACCACAACCTTCTACCAGTCCTTCCCTCTGTAACCACACCAGAACCATCCACCAGTCCTTCCCTCTGTCACCATTCCAGAACCTTCCTCCAGCCCTTCCCTCTGTCACCATACCACAACCTTCCCCCAGCCCTTCCCTCTGTCACCATACCAGAACCTTCCACCAGTCCTTCCCTCTGTCACCACACCAGAAGCTTCCACCAGTCCTTCCCTCTGTCACCACACCAGAACCTCCCTCCAGCCCTTCCCACTGTCACCATTCCAGAACCTTCCACCAGTCCTTCTCTCTGTCACCATACCAGAACCTTCCACCAGTCCTTCTCTCTGTCACCATACCAGAACCTTCCACCAGTCCTTCCCTCTGTCAACATACCAGAACCTTCCACCAGTCCTTCATTCAGTCACCATACCAGAACCTTCCTCCAGCCCTTCCCTCTGTCACCACACCAGAACCTTCCACCAGTCCTTCCCTCTGTCACCATACCAGAACCTTCCACCCGTCCTTCCCTCTGTCACCACACCAGAACCTTCCACCAGTCATTCCCTCTGTCACCACACCAGAACCTTCCACCCGTCCTTCCCTCTGTCACCACACCAGAACCTTCCACCCGTCCTTCCCTCTGTCACCATACCAGAACCTTCCTCCAGCCCTTCCCTCTGTCACCAGACCAGAATCTTCCACCAGTCCTTCCCTCTGTCACCATACCAGAACCTTCCACCCATCCTTCCCTCTGTCACCACACCAGAACCTTCCACCCATCGTTCCCTCTGTCGCCATATCAGAACCTTCCTCCAGCCCTTCCCTCTGTCACCATACCAGAACCTTCCACCAGTCCTTCCCCCTGTCACCACACCTGAACCTTCCTCCAGCCCTTCCCTCTGTCACCATACCAGAACCTTCCACCAGCCCTTCCCTCTGTCACCACACCAGAACCTTCCACCCGTCCTTCCCTCTGTCACCATACCAGAACCTTCCAGCCGTCTTTCCCTCTGTCACCACACCAGAACCTTCCACCAGTCCTTCCCTCTGTCACCACACCAGAACCTTCCACCCGTCCTTCCCTCTGTCACTACACCAGAACCTTCCACCCATCCTTCCCTATGTCGCCATATCAGAACCTTCCTCCAGCCCTTCCCTCTGTCACCATACCAGAACCTTCCACCAGTCCTTCCCTCTGTCACCATACCAGAACCTTCCACCAGTCCTTCCCCCTGTCACCATACCAGAACCTTCCTCCAGCCCTTCCCTCTGTCACCATACCAGAACCTTCGATCCATTCTTCCCTCTGTCACCATCCAGAACCTTCCACCAGTCCTTCCCTCTGTCACCATACCAGAACCTTCCACCAGCCCTTCCCTCTGTCACCACACCTGAACCTTCCACCCATCCTTCCCTCTGTCACCACACCAGAACCTTCCACCAGTCCTTCCCTCTGTCACCATACCAGAACCTTCCTCCAGCCCTTCTCTCTGTCACCATACCAGAACCTTCCACCAGTCTTCTCTCTGTCACCATACCAGAACCTTCCACCAGCCCTTCCCTCTGTCACCACACCTGAACCTTCCACCCATCCTTCCCTCTGTCACCACACCAGAACCTTCCACCAGTCCTTCCCTCTGTCACCATACCAGAACCTTCCTCCAGCCCTTCCCTCTGTCACCAGACCAGAATCTTCCACCAGTCCTTCCCTCTGTCACCATACCAGAACCTTCCACCCATCCTTCCCTCTGTCACCACACCAGAACCTTCCACCCATCCTTCCCTCTGTCGCCATATCAGAACCTTCCTCCAGCCCTTCCCTCTGTCACCATACCAGAACCTTCCACCAGTCCTTCCCCCTGTCACCACACCTGAACCTTCCTCCAGCCCTTCCCTCTGTCACCATACCAGAACCTTCCACCAGCCCTTCCCTCTGTCACCACACCAGAACCTTCCACCCGTCCTTCCCTCTGTCACCATACCAGAACCTTCCAGCCGTCTTTCCCTCTGTCACCACACCAGAACCTTCCACCAGTCCTTCCCTCTGTCACCACACCAGAACCTTCCACCCGTCCTTCCCTCTGTCACTACACCAGAACCTTCCACCCATCCTTCCCTATGTCGCCATATCAGAACCTTCCTCCAGCCCTTCCCTCTGTCACCATACCAGAACCTTCCACCAGTCCTTCCCTCTGTCACCATACCAGAACCTTCCACCAGTCCTTCCCCCTGTCACCATACCAGAACCTTCCTCCAGCCCTTCCCTCTGTCACCATACCAGAACCTTCGATCCATTCTTCCCTCTGTCACCATCCAGAACCTTCCACCAGTCCTTCCCTCTGTCACCATACCAGAACCTTCCACCAGCCCTTCCCTCTGTCACCACACCTGAACCTTCCACCCATCCTTCCCTCTGTCACCACACCAGAACCTTCCACCAGTCCTTCCCTCTGTCACCATACCAGAACCTTCCTCCAGCCCTTCTCTCTGTCACCATACCAGAACCTTCCACCAGTCTTCTCTCTGTCACCATACCAGAACCTTCCACCAGCCCTTCCCTCTGTCACCACACCTGAACCTTCCACCCATCCTTCCCTCTGTCACCACACCAGAACCTTCCACCAGTCCTTCCCTCTGTCACCATACCAGAACCTTCCTCCAGCCCTTCTCTCAGTCACCATACCAGAACCTTCCACCCATCCTTCCCTCTGTCACCATACCAGAATCTTCCACCAGTCCTTCCCTCTGTCACCACACCAGAACCTTCCATCCATACTTCCCTCTGTCACCACACCAGAACCTTCCACCAGTCCTTCCCTCTGTCACCATACCAGAACCTTCCACCAGTCCTTCCCTCTGTCACCACACCTGAACCTTCCATCCATACTTCCCTCTGTCACCATACCAGAACCTTCCACCCATCCTTCCCTCTGTTGCCATACCAGAACCTTCCACCAGTCCTTCCCTCTGTCCATACCAGAACCTTCCTCCAGCCCTTCCCTCTGTCACCATACCACAACCTTCCCCCAGCCCTTCCCTCTGTCACCATACCAGAACCTTCCACCCATCCTTCCCTCTGTCACCATACCAGAACCTTCCTCCAGCCCTTCTCTCTGTCACCATACCAGAACATTCCACCAGTCTTTCCCTCCATCCTTCGCTCTGTCACCACACCAGAACCTTCCACCAGTCCGTCCCTCAGTCACCATATCAGAACCTTCAACCAGTCCTTCCCTCTGTCCATACCAGAACCTTCCACCAGTCTTTCCCTCTGTCCATACCAGAACCTTCCACCAGTCCTTCCCTCTGTCACCACAACAGAACCTTCCACCAGCCCTTCCCTCTGTCACCATACCAGAACCTTCCACCTGCCCTTCCCTCTGTCACCACACCAGAACCTTCCACCAGTCCTTCATTGAGTCACCATACCAGAACCTTCCACCAGTCCTTCCCTCTGTCACCATACCAGAAACTTCCACCAGTCCTTCCCTCTGTCACCATACCAGAACCTTCCACCAGTCCTTCCCTCTGTCACAATACCAGAAACTTCCCCCAGCCCTTCCCTCTGTCACCATACCAGAACCTTCCACCCATCCTTCCCTCTGTTGCCATACCAGAACCTTCCACCAGTCCTTCCCTCTGTCCATACCAGAACCTTCCACCAGTCCTTCCCTCTGTCACCACACCAGAACATTCCACCAGCCCTTCCCACTGTCACCACACCAGAACCTTCCTCCAGCCCTTCCCACTGTCACCATACCAGAACCTTCCACTAGTCCTTCCCACTGTCACCATACCAGAACCTTCCTCCAGCCCTTCCCTCTGTCACCATACCAGAACCTTCCACCAGTCCTTCCCTCTGTCACCATACCAGAACCTTCCACCAGTCCTTCCCTCTGTCACCACACCAGAACCTTCCAACAGTCCTTCCCTCTGTCACCACACCAGAACCTTTCACCAGTCCTTCCCTGTCACCATACCAGAACCTTCCTCCAGCCCATCCTTCTGTCACCATACCAGAACCTTCCATCCATCCTTCCCTCTGTTGCCATACCAGAACCTTCCACCAGTCCTTCCCTCTGTCCATACCAGAACCTTCCACCAGTCCTTCCCTCTGTCACCACACCAGAACATTCCACCAGCCCTTCCCACTGTCACCACACCAGAACCTTCCTCCAGCCCTTCCCACTGTCACCATACCAGAACCTTCCACCAGTCCTTCCCTCTGTCACCATACCAGAACCTTCCTCCAGCCCTTCCCTCTGTCACCATACCAGAACCTTCCACCAGTCCTTCCCTCTGTCACCATACCAGAACCTTCCACCAGTCCTTCCCTCTGTCACCACACCAGAACCTTCCAACAGTCCTTCCCTCTGTCACCACACCAGAACCTTTCACCAGTCCTTCCCTGTCACCATACCAGAACCTTCCACCCATCCTTCCCTCTGTCACCATACCAGAACCTTCCACCAGTCCTTCCCTCTGTCAGCACACCAAAACCTTCCACCAGTCCTTCCCTCTGTCACCACACCAGAACCTCCCTCCAGCCCTTCCCACTGTCACCATTCCAGAACATTCCACCAGTCCTTCCCTCTGTCACCATACCACAACCTTCCACCAGTCCTTCCCTCTGTCACCATACCACAACCTTCCACCAGTCCTTCCCTCTGTCACCACACCAGAACCTTCCACCAGTCCTTCCCTCTGTAACCACACCAGAACCATCCACAAGTCCTTCCCTCTGTCACCATTCCAGAACCTTCCTCCAGCCCTTCCCTCTGTCACCATACCACAACCTTCCCCCAGCCCTTCCCTCTGTCACCATACCAGAACCTTCCACTAGTCCTTCCCACTGTCACCATACCAGAACCTTCCTCCAGCCCTTCCCTCTGTCACCATACCAGAACCTTCCACCAGTCCTTCCCTCTGTCACCATACCACAACCTTCCACCAGTCCTTCCCTCTGTCACCACACCAGAACCTTCCACCAGTCCTTCCCTCTGTAACCACACCAGAACCATCCACCAGTCCTTCCCTCTGTCACCATTCCAGAACCTTCCTCCAGCCCTTCCCTCTGTCACCATACCACAACCTTCCCCCAGCCCTTCCCTCTGTCACCATACCAGAACCTTCCACCCATCCTTCCATCTGTTGCCATACCAGAACCTTCCACCAGCCCTTCCCACTGTCACCATACCAGAACCTTCCACTAGTCCTTCCCACTGTCACCATACCACAACCTTCCTCCAGCCCATCCCTCTGTCACCATACCAGAACCTTCCATCCATACTTCCCTCTGTTGCCATACCAGAACCTTCCACCAGTCCTTCCCTCTGTCCATACCAGAACCTTCCACCAGTCCTTCCCTCTGTCACCACACCAGAACATTCCACCAGCCCTTCCCACTGTCACCACACCAGAACCTTCCTCCAGCCCTTCCCACTGTCAACACACCAGAAACTTCCTCCAGCCCTTCCCACTGTCACCATACCAGAACCTTCCATCCATACTTCCCTCTGTTGCCATACCAGAACCTTCCACCAGTCCTTCCCTCTGTCCATACCAGAACCTTCCACCCGTCCTTCCCTCTGTCACCACACCAGAACCTTCCACTAGTCCTTCCCACTGTCACCATACCAGAACCTTCCTCCAGCCCATCCCTCTGTCACCATACCAGAACCTTCCACCAGTCCTTCCCTCTGTCACCATACCAGAACCTTCCACCAGTCCTTCCCTGTCACCATACCAGAACCTTCCACCCATCCTTCCCTCTGTCACCATACCAGAACCTTCCACCAGTCCTTCCCTCTGTCACCACACCAGAACCTTCCACCAGTCCTTCCCTCTGTCACCACACCAGAACCTCCCTCCAGCCCTTCCCACTGTCACCATTCCAGAACCTTCCACCAGTCCTCCCTCTATCACCACACCAGAACCTTCCACCAGTCCTTCCCTCTGTCACCATACCACAACCTTCCACCAGTCCTTCCCTCTGTCATCACACCTGAACCTTCCACCAGTCCTTCCCTCTGTCACCATACCACAACCTTCCACCAGTCCTTCCCTCTGTCACCACACCAGAACCTTCCACCAGTCCTTCCCTCTGTAACCACACCAGAACCATCCACCAGTCCTTCCCTCTGTCACCATTCCAGAACCTTCCTCCAGCCCTTCCCTCTGTCACCATACCACAACCTTCCCCCAGCCCTTCCCTCTGTCACCATACCAGAACCTTCCACCCATCCTTCCCTCTGTTGCCATACCAGAACCTTCCCCCAGCCCTTCCCTCTGTCACCATACCAGAACCTTCCACCAGTCCTTCCCTGTAACGATACCAGAACCTTCCACACATCCTTCCCTCTGTCACCATACCAGAACCTTCCACCAGTCCTTCCCTCTGTCACCACACCAGAACCTTCCACCAGTCCTTCCCTCTGTCACCACACCAGAACCTCCCTCCAGCCCTTCCCACTGTCACCATTCCAGAACCTTCCACCAGTCCTCCCTCTGTCACCACACCAGAACCTTCCACCCGTCCTTCCCTCTGTCACCATACCAGAACCTTCCACCAGCCCTTCCCTCTGTCACCATACCAGAACCTTCCACCAGTCCTTCCCTGTCACCATACCAGAACCTTCCACCCATCCTTCCCTCTGTCACCATACCAGAACCTTCCACCAGTCCTTCCCTCTGTCACCACACCAGAACCTTCCACCAGTCCTTCTCTCTGTCACCATACCAGAACCTTCCGCCAGTCCTTCACTCTGTCACCATACCAGAACCTTCCTCCAGTCCTTCATTCAGTCACCATACCAGAACCTTCCACCCGTCCTTCCCTCTGTCAACATACTAGAACCTTCCACCAGTCCTTCCCTCTGTCACCATTCCAGAACCTTCCACCAGTCCTTCCCACTGTCACCACACCAGAACCTTCCTCCAGCCCTTCCCACTGTCACCATACCAGAATCTTCCACCAGTCCTTCCCTCTGTCACCATACCAGAACCTTCCTCCAGCCCTTCCCTCTGTCACCATACCAGAACATTCCACCAGCCCTTCCCTCTGTCTCCATACCAGAACCTTCCACCAGTCCTTCCCTCTGTCACCATAGCAGAACCTTCCACCAGTCCTTCCCTCTGTCACCACACCAGAACCTTTCACCAGTCCTTCCCTGTCACCATACCAGAACCTTCCACCCATCCTTCCCTCTGTCACCATACCAGAACCTTCCACCAGTCCTTCCCTCTGTCAGCACACCAGAACCTTCCACCAGTCCTTCCCTCTGTCACCACACCAGAACCTCCCTCCAGCCCTTCCCACTGTCACCATTCCAGAACCTTCCACCAGTCCTCCCTCTGTCACCACACCAGAACCTTCCACCAGTCCTTCCCTCTGTCACCATACCACAACCTTCCACCCGTCCTTCCCACTGTCACCATACCACAACCTTCCACCAGTCCTTCCCTCTGTCACCACACCAGAACCTTCCACCAGTCCTTCCCTCTGTAACCACACCAGAACCATCCACAAGTCCTTCCCTCTGTCACCATTCCAGTACCTTCCTCCAGCCCTTCCCTCTGTCACCATACCACAACCTTCCCCCAGCCCTTCCCTCTGTCACCATACCAGAACCTTCCACTAGTCCTTCCCACTGTCACCATACCAGAACCTTCCTCCAGCCCTACCCTCTGTCACCATACCAGAACCTTCCACCAGTCCTTCCCTCTGTCACCATACCACAACCTTCCACCAGTCCTTCCCTCTGTCACCACACCAGAACCTTCCACCAGTCCTTCCCTCTGTAACCACACCAGAACGATCCACCAGTCCTTCCCTCTGTCACCATTCCAGAACCTTCCTACAGCCCTTCCCTCTGTCACCATACCACAACCTTCCCCCAGCCCTTCCCTCTGTCACCATACCAGAACCTTCCACCCATCCTTCCCTCTGTTGCCATACCAGAACCTTCCACCAGTCCTTCCCACTGTCACCATACCAGAACCTTCCACCAGCCCTTCCCACTGTCACCATACCAGAACCTTCCACCAGTCCTTCCCACTGTCACCATACCAGAACCTTCCACCAGCCCTTCCCACTGTCACCATACCAGAACCTTCCACTAGTCCTTCCCACTGTCACCATACCACAACCTTCCTCCAGCCCATCCCTCTGTCACCATACCAGAACCTTCCATCCATACTTCCCTCTGTTGCCATACCAGAACCTTCCACCAGTCCTTCCCTCTGTCCATACCAGAACCTTCCACCAGTCCTTCCCTCTGTCACCACACCAGAACATTCCACCAGTCCTTCCCTCTGTCACCACACCAGAACATTCCACCAGCCCTTCCCACTGTCACCACACCAGAACCTTCCTCCAGCCCTTCCCACTGTCAACACACCAGAACCTTCCTCCAGCCCTTCCCACTGTCACCATACCAGAACCTTCCATCCATACTTCCCTCTGTTGCCATACCAGAACCTTCCACCAGTCCTTCCTTCTGTCCATACCAGAACCTGCCACCAGTCCTTCCCTCTGTCACCATACCACAACCTTCCACCAGTCCTTCCCTCTGTCACCACACCAGAACCTTCCACCAGTCCTTCCCTCTGTAACCACACCAGAACCATCCACCAGTCCTTCCCTCTGTCACCATTCCAGAACCTTCCTCCAGCCCTTCCATCTGTCACCATACCACAACCTTCCCCCAGCCCTTCCCTCTGTCACCATACCAGAACCTTCCACCCATCCTTCCCTCTGTTGCCATACCAGAACCTTCCACCAGTCCTTCCCACTGTCACCATACCAGAACCTTCCACCAGCCCTTCCCACTGTCACCATACCACAACCTTCCTCCAGCCCATCCCTCTGTCACCATACCAGAACCTTCCATCCATACTTCCCGCTGTTGCCATACCAGAACCTTCCACCAGTCCTTCCCTCTGTCCATACCAGAACCTTCCACCAGTCCTTCCCTCTGTCACCACACCAGAACATTCCACCAGTCCTTCCCTCTGTCACCACACCAGAACATAACACCAGCCCTTCCCACTGTCACCACACCAGAACCTTCCTCCAGCCCTTCCCACTGTCAACACACCAGAACCTTCCTCCAGCCCTTCCCACTGTCACCATACCAGAACCTTCCATCCATACTTCCCTCTGTTGCCATACCAGAACCTTCCACCAGTCCTTCCCTCTGTCCATACCAGAACCTTCCACCAGTCCTTCCCTCTGTCACCACACCAGAACCTTCCACTAGTCCTTCCCACTGTCACCATACCAGAACCTTCCTCCAGCCCATCCCTCTGTCACCATACCAGAACCTTCCACCAGTGCTTCCTTCTGTCACCATACCAGAACCTTCCACGAGTCCTTCCCTGTCACCATACCAGAACCTTCCACCCATCCTTCCCTCTGTCACCATACCAGAACCTTCCACCAGTCCTTCCCTCTGTCACCACACCAGAACCTTCCACCAGTCCTTCCCTCTGTCACCACACCAGAACCTCCCTCCAGCCCTTCCCACTGTCACCATTCCAGAACCTTCCACCAGTCCTCCCTCTATCACCACACCAGAACCTTCCACCAGTCCTTCCCTCTGTCACCATACCACAACCTTCCACCAGTGCTTCCCTCTGTCATCACACCTGAACCTTCCACCAGTCCTTCCCTCTGTCACCATACCACAACCTTCTACCAGTCCTTCCCTCTGTAACCACACCAGAACCATCCACCAGTCCTTCCCTCTGTCACCATTCCAGAACCTTCCTCCAGCCCTTCCCTCTGTCACCATACCACAACCTTCCCCCAGCCCTTCCCTCTGTCACCATACCAGAACCTTCCACCCATCCTTCCCTCTGTTGCCATACCAGAACCTTCCCCCAGCCCTTCCCTCTGTCACCATACCAGAACCTTCCACCAGTCCTTCCCTGTCACGATACCAGAACCTTCCACCCATCCTTCCCTCTGTCACCATACCAGAACCTTCCACCAGTCCTTCCCTCTGTCACCACACCAGAACCTTCCACCAGTCCTTCCCTCTGTCACCACACCAGAACCTCCCTCCAGCCCTTCCCACTGTCACCATTCCAGAACCTTCCACCAGTCCTTCTCTCTGTCACCATACCAGAACCTTCCACCAGTCCTTCTCTCTGTCACCATACCAGAACCTTCCACCAGTCCTTCCCTCTGTCACCATACCAGAACCTTCCACCAGTCCTTCATTCAGTCACCATACCAGAACCTTCCACCAGCCCTTCCCTCTGTCACGACACCAGAACCTTCCACCAGTCCTTCCCTCTGTCACCATACCAGAACCTTCCACCCGTCCTTCCCTCTGTCACCACACCAGAACCTTCCACCAGTCATTCCCTCTGTCACCACACCAGAACCTTCCACCCGTCCTTCCCTCTGTCACCACACCAGAACCTTCCACCCGTCCTTCCCTCTGTCACCATACCAGAACCTTCCTCCAGCCCTTCCCTCTGTCACCAGACCAGAATCTTCCACCAGTCCTTCCCTCTGTCACCATACCAGAACCTTCCACCCATCCTTCCCTCTGTCACCACACCAGAACCTTCCACCCATCCTTCCCTCTGTCGCCATATCAGAACCTTCCTCCAGCCCTTCCCTCTGTCACCATACCAGAACCTTCCACCAGTCCTTCCCCCTGTCACCACACCTGAACCTTCCTCCAGCCCTTCCCTCTGTCAGCATACCAGAACCTTCCACCAGCCCTTCCCTCTGTCACCACACCAGAACCTTCCACCCGTCGTTCCCTCTGTCACCATACCAGAACCTTCCAGCCGTCCTTCCCTCTGTCACCACACCAGAACCTTCCACCAGTCCTTCCCTCTGTCACCACACCAGAACCTTCCACCCGTCCTTCCCTCTGTCACTACACCAGAACCTTCCACCCATCCTTCCCTATGTCGCCATATCAGAACCTTCCTCCAGCCCTTCCCTCTGTCACCATACCAGAACCTTCCACCAGTCCTTCCCTCTGTCACCATACCAGAACCTTCCACCAGTCCTTCCCCCTGTCACCATACCAGAACCTTCCTCCAGCCCTTCCCTCTGTCACCATACCAGAACCTTCGATCCATTCTTCCCTCTGTCACCATCCAGAACCTTCCACCAGTCCTTCACTCTGTCACCATACCAGAACCTTCCACCAGTCCTTCCCTCTGTCACCACACCTGAACCTTCCATCCATACTTCCCTCTGTCACCATACCAGAACCTTCCACCAGCCCTTCCCTCTGTCATCACACCAGAACCTTCCACCCGTCCTTCCCTCTGTCACCATACCAGAACCTTCCACCCGTCCTTCCCTCTGTCACCATACCAGAACCTTCCACCAGTCCTTCCCTCTGTCACCACACCAGAACCTTCCATCCATCCTTCCCTCTGTCACCACACCAGAACCTTCCACCAGTCCTTCCCTCTGTCACCATACCAGAACCTTCCACCAGTCCTTCCCTCTGTCACCATACCAGAACCTTCCACCAGTCCTTCCCTCTGTCACAATACCAGAACCTTCCACCAGTCCTTCCCTCTGTCACCATACCAGAACCTTCCACCAGTCCTTCCCTCTGTCACCACACCAGAACCTTCCACCAGTCCTTCCCTCTGTCACCATACCAGAACCTTCCACCAGTCCTTCCCTCTGTCACCATACCAGAACCTTCCACCAGTCCTTCCCTCTGTCACCACACCAGAACCTTCCATCCATCCTTCCCTCTGTCACCACACCAGAACCTTCCACCAGTCCTTCCCTCTGTCACCATACCAGAACCTTCCACCAGTCCTTCCCTCTGTCACCATACCAGAACCTTCCACCAGTCCTTCCCTCTGTCACAATACCAGAACCTTCTACCAGTCCTTCCCTCTGTCACCATACCAGAACCTTCCCCAGCCCTTCCCTCTGTCACCATACCAGAACCTTCCTCCAGCCCTTCCCTCTGTCACCATACCAGAACCTTCGATCCATTCTCCCCTCTGTCACCATCCAGAACCTTCCACCAGTCCTTCCCTCTGTCACCATACCAGAACCTTCCACCCATCCTTCCCTGTCACCATACCAGAAAATTCCACCAGTCGTTCCCTCTGTCACCACACCAGAATCTTCCACCAGTCCTTCCCTCTGTCACCACACCTGAACCTTCCATTCATACTTCCCTCTGTCGCCATATCAGAACCTTCCACCAGTCCTTCCCTCTGTCACCATACCAGAACCTTCCACCAGTCCTTCCCTCTGTCACAATACCAGAACCTTCCACCAGTCCTTCCCTCTGTCACCATACCAGAACCTTCCACCAGTCCTTCCCTCTGTCACCATACCAGAACCTTCCACCAGTCCTTCCCTCTGTCACCACACCAGAACCTTCCATCCATCCTTCCCTCTGTCACCACACCAGAACCTTCCACCAGTCCTTCCCTCTGTCACCATACCAGAACCTTCCACCAGTCCTTCCCTCTGTCACCATACCAGAACCTTCCACCAGTCCTTCCCTCTGTCACAATACCAGAACCTTCCACCAGTCCTTCCCTCTGTCACCATACCAGAACCTTCCACCAGTCCTTCCCTCTGTCACCACACCAGAACCTTCCACCAGTCCTTCCCTCTGTCACCATACCAGAACCTTCCACCAGTCCTTTATTCAGTCACCATACCAGAACCTTCCACCAGTCCTTCCCTCTGTCACAATACCAGAACCTTCCACCAGTCCTTCCCTCTGTCACAATACCAGAACCTTCCACCAGTCCTTCCCTCTGTCACAATACCAGACACGATCTCCCGGTGGCCATCGGCCAATCACCAAAGCCTCGATTTGAGTACAGGTGCTACAACAAAAGGTTGGACCAACTCAGGATGTTGTTTTTCTCTGGGGGAGGAGAGCTTTATAAAATCATGAGAGGCACAGATGAAGTAGACATACGATAGCATTTTCTCCAGGGTTGAAATGTCTAATACCAGAGGGCATGTATTTAATGTGAGAGAGGGTAATTTCAAAGGAGAGGTGAGATTCCGATTTTTTTCACACAGAGAATGGAGGGTGTCTGTGATGTGCTGCCTGGGGTGGGGGTAGAGGCAGATAATTAGAGACTTTTAAGAGACATTCACATCAACGTGAGGAAAATGGAAAGATATGGACATTGTGTAGGCAGATAGATTGCTCACGGTTACTAATCAGTACAACATTGTGGGCCGGTTGGTACCGTGGAGAGAATTCACAGTGGTTATATCACCATCTGGTGTGGAGGTGCCCATGGGCAGGATTGGAAAAAGTTGCAAACATTTTTAAACTCAGCCAGCTCCATCATGTGCACTCCCCTCTCCAGCACTGAAGAGCCAAACACATGAGATTCTACAGACTGACACACACAAAGTGCCAGAGGAACTCAGCAGGTCAGGCAACATCTCTGGAAAGGAATAAACAGTTGAGGTTTTGTGCCGAGACATTCATTATGGAATTTCAACTCTGCCTGCCTCAGGAAGGGAGAGATCTCCTTTTGATCATCCTTTCTTTATTCACTCAAGAGAGGCAAACCCACTGTGACTGTAACTAGGGAGCCCAGTTACTGCACGGTACTGTAGGAATTTTATGTGTTACTCTGTACTGCTGCCTCAAACAAGAACAAACTCCATGGCATATGTGAGTGATGATAAACCTGATTCTGATATGGACTCTATTGTGGACTGAGAGTCGGAAGCGGGCAGGGAGAGGGGAATCATGTGTGGGAAAAGGGGAAGGGAGAGGGGAGAGAATGGGAAGCACTGGAGAGACATTCTGTAATTGTTTGGAATCAAATGACCTTGCCTGGTGTCTCAGGGCTGGGTGTGTCTGCACCCACACCAACAGCCTCCCCTCGTCATTCCTTCTCTGACACCTATCCCATACCCCTCCCTCATCATTCCCAACATCCTTAGTTTCCACTAGCTTTACAAACTTGCTCTCCGCTCCACTGTCAAAACTCTTACACACCCCAGCTGTGTGTGTGTGTGTGTGTGTGTTCCTGCTCCCTCCCCTCTCCCTGCCTCCTTCCGACTCTCAGTCCACAATAGAGACCCATATCAGAATCAGGTTTATCATCACTCATGTATGCCATGATTTTTTTTGCAGCACAGTACTATGCAAAAGTCTTGAGCTCCCTGGCTATATCTATGTGCCTAAGACTTTTGCACACTACTGTATGTTGTGAAACTTATGGAGAGGAATAAACAGTTGGCACAGGATTGTTCTGGATATCTTGTGTTGACATTGACAGTAGGTGTCAGAAGAAAAACTTGTTAAAGAATTGCCAAATATTAAGATTGTAGATTTAAGGCGAGAAGGGGAAAGTTGCTCACGTTTTCTCCCACATTCCAAAGACGTTTGGCTAAGGTTAGTGAGTTGTGGGCATGCTATGTTGGCTCTGGAAGTGTGGTGACACTTGCAGCCTGTCTCAATCACGTTGTCAGACTGTGTTGGCCATTAACACAAATGACACATTGCACTATATGTTTTGGTGTACCTGTGATAAATAAAGCTAACCTTTAACATTTTATCTTTGATAACTTCAAAGCAGATGTGCGGGGTTTACACAGAGGATGGTGCGTGCCTGGAACGCGCTGCCAGGGGAGAAAGTGGGAGCAGACACAATTGCAAATTTCCAGGGGAATTTAATTATATTTCATTCAGTTTATTGTCATTCAACTGTCCACATATATATCACCAAACGAAACAACGTTCCTCCAGACCAGGGTGAATAACACAGTACATATAAACCCACACACTGGACATAAAGTAATATTACCTGCAGGAAGTAATGTAATTACTAAACACAAGGGATTCTGCTGGAAACACACACACAGAAATGCCTCCTTTTCTGCCACGGTGGGACAGCTCTCAGGGTGGAGGCCCCGTGTTCCATCTGGGTAGCCCCCAGCCTGGTGACTTCTCCTTCAGGTGTTTTATTTCCTGCCCCCTTTCCTCTTCTTCTGTCCCCCTCTCCGGCCTCGTGCCTCTTCTCCTCACTTGTCCATCAGCTGGGCAGATGACGTGCAAAGAGCCACACACATAACAAGGGATGGGGCATTTGCAGTTAGGATCTGATTGTGGAGTAAAACAGAGGATAGATTAAAGGAGACTTGTGTAATCATGCTACTCTTTAGTGCAGTTCATTTGGGGCATCGTGGTAGCGTAGTACAACGCTTTACAGTACCAGTGGCCAGGGTTCAAATCCCGCCGTTGTCTGTAAGGAATTGTATGTTCTCCCGGCAACACGTGGGTTTCCTCCAGGTGCTCTGGTTTCCTCCCACAGTCCAAAGATGTACCGGTTAGTAGGCTAATTGTAAATGATTCTGTGATAGGAATAGGAATAAATCAGGGGTTGCTGGACAGTGTGACTCAAAATGGCAGATGGTCCTGGTCTGTGCTCTTTCCCAGGGCTGAAACGGCTAACATAAGGGGGCATAGTTTTACAGTGCTTGGAATTAGGTACAAGGGGGATGTCAGAGGTAAGTTTTTCACACAGAGAGTGCCGGGTGTGTGGAATGCACTGTCAGTGATGGTGGTAGGGTCCTTTAAGAGACTCTTAGATGAGTAATCAACCTTAGCAAAATAGAGGGCTATGCAGCAGGGAAATTCTTGGCAGTTTCTAGAGTAGGCTACGTGGTCAGCACAACATTGTGGGCTGAAGGGCCTGTAATGTGCTGTAGATTTCTGTGTTCTATGTATATCTCAATAAATAAATATTTTTTCAAAGGGTTCCCTGAAGTTTAACTTGCAGATTTGAAGGCAAATGCAATGTTAGCATTCATTTCAAGAGGACTAGAATATAAAAGCAAGGATGTAATGCTGAGGGTCTGTAAGACATTGGTCAGAATGCACGGAATATTGTGAGCAGTTCTGGGCCCCTTATCTGAGAAACAATGTGCTGGCATTGGAGAGGGTCTGGAGGAGGTTCATGAGAATGCTTCTGGGAATGAAGGGGTTAACATACAAAGAGCATTTAATAACTCTGGGTCTGTATTTGCTGGAATGAGGGGGATCTCATTGAAACCTATTGAATGTTGAAAGGCCTTGATAGAGTGGATGCGGAGAGAATGTTCCCAATAGTGGGGAAGTCTGGGACCAGAGGGCACAGCCTCAGAATAGAGAATGGCCATCTATTTAGAACAGAGATGAGGAGGAATTTCTTTAGCCAGAGGGTGGTGAATCTGTGGAATTCATTGCCACAGATGGCTGTGGAGGCCAAGTCATTGGGTGTATTTAAAACGAAGGTTGATAGGTTCTTGATTAGTCAGGGTGTCAAAGGTTATGGGGAGAATGCAGGAGAATGGGGTTGAGAGGGATAATAAATCAGCCATGATTGAACGACAGAGCAGACTCAATGAGCTGAATGGCCTAATTCTGCTCCTGTGTCTTATGTCTGAACAGTGGAGGAACTCAGCAGGTCAGGCAGCATTTACGGAGAGGAATAAACAGTCAATATTACGGGCCAAGTCCCTTCATCAGGACTGGAAATGGAGCGGGAAGATGCCAGAATATGAAGGTGGGGGGAGGAGGAGGAGGACAAGATAGAAGGTCAAAGGTGAGACCAGAGAGGGTGGGAAAATGGATGGGGGGGCGGGTTTAAGGCCTCTGCCAAATGCAGCTGGTCAGGTGGCAGAGAGAAGGCGTTGACCATAGGACTCCGACTAAAAGAGTCGGAAATCATTCCAGGGACAACTGGAAAACCAGCTTCTACCTTCCTTGAATTCTGCAGATGCTTTGAAAATAACCAAAACGTGCAAAACACAAACTCTCTCATCTTGGTAAAAACAAGAAGTTCTGCAGATGCTGGAAATTCAGAGCAACCTGCACATGACACTGGAGGAACTCAGCAGGTCAGGCAGCATCTATGGAAAGGACGTTTCAGGCCGAGACCCTTCATGAGGACTGGAGAAGGATGAGGGAAGAAGCTAGAATAACAAAAAGAGGGAGGAGGGTTAGGATGATAAGCGAGAAGGTGGGGCAGCACAGTAGTGGAGTGGTTAGCATAATGTTTTACCGTACCTGCGACCCAGGTTCAATTCCCACCATTGCCTGTAAGACATTCTTACATTCTCCCAGTGACCAGTGGGTTTCCTCCGAGTGCTCCTGTTCCCTCCCACAGTACGAAGATGCACGGGTTGGTAGGTTATTTGGTCATTGTAGATTGACCCTGGCCTGGGCGGTGTGGCTCAAAGGACCAAAAGGGACTACTCCATGTTGTACCTCAATAAAAATAAATGAATAAGCTGATAGGTGAAGCCAGGTGGGTAGGGGAGGGGAATGAAGTAAGAACCTGGGAGGTGATAGGTGGGGAAGGTAAAGGGCTGAAGACGAAGGAATCTGATAGAAGAGAGTGGACCATGGGAGAAAGGGAAGGAGGAGGGGCACCAGCAGAAGGTGTTGGGCAGGTGAGGAGGAGAGAAAGGGTGAGAAGGGAGACAAAATGAGGAATGGGAAAAGGCAGAACATGATGGGGAACGAGTTAGATGCCCAACAATCTCAAGAACCACACGGTGGGATTATTGGCCCGTGAGAGTGACATGGGTTTGTGAGTTAGTGTTCATGGGTTCAATGTCCATTCAAAAATCTGATAGTGGAGGGGAAGGACCTGTTCCTGAATCATTGAGTGTGTGTCTTCAGGCTTCTGTACCTCCTCCCGATGGTAGCGGTGAGAAGAGGGCAAGTCCTGGATTATGGGGGTCCTTGCTGATGGAAGCTACCTTCCTGTGGCATCACTCCTTGAAGATGTCCTGGATACTACAGAGCTGATGGAGCTGTCTAATTTTACAGCTCTCTGCAGCTTACCTCGAACCTGTGCAGTGGCCTCCACCGTGTCACCCCCCACCCCCCATACCGGAGAATGAAGCAGCCAAGCAACACACACAAAATGCTGGAGGAAGTCAACAGGCCAGGCGGTTCCTATGGAAAAGAGTACAGTCGATGTAGTGGGCTGAGACCCTTCATCGGGACTGGAAAAAGATGAGAAGTTAGAGTCAGAATGTGGGTGAGGGGAGGGAGAAGGTGAAAGGTGAAACTGGGAGAGGGGGAAGAAAGGAGCTGGGAAGCTGCAAGGTGGAAGAGATAAAGGGCTGGAGAAGGGTAATGTAGAATGCTAACAATTCATCAAAATATTACCTAATGTTCACCAGGCACATTAGTAGGCAGGGAATAGAGGGATATAGATAATGAGCAGGCAGGGAATAGAGGGATATGGATAATGAGCAGAGGGAATAGAGGGATATGAATCATGTCTGGACAGGGAATAGTGGGGTATAGATTATTTGGAGATGGAATAGCGGGATATGGATCATGTGCAGACAGGGAACAGAGGGATATGGATCACGTGGAGATGGGGGTAGAGAGATATGGATCACGTGGAGATGGGAGTAGAGAGATAGGGATCATGTGTGGACAGGAACTAGAGGGATATGGATCATGTGCAGACAGGGAATAGAGGGATAGGGATCATCCGCAGACAAGGAATGGAGGGATACAGATTATTTGCCGACAGGGAATAGAGGGATATGGATCATGTGCAGATGGGAATTGAAAGATATGGATCAAGTGCAGACAGGAAACGCAGGGATATGGATCATGAGCAGACTGGGAATAGAGGGATATGGATCATGTGCCAATTGGAATGGAAGAATATGGATCATGTTCAAACAGGGAATAGAGGGATATGGCATAGTTGTGTTTAGCTAATTCCTACACTACCATCACACCCAATCGTTCTATATCATTGCTTTAAAGCAGAGAACAGTGAGAATCAGAATCAGGTTTCATATTGCTGGCATATGTCGTGAAATCTGTTGTTTTTTGTCAGCAATACACGCAATACATCATAAAATCCAAGTCTAAATTGCAGTGAAACACATTAAAAATTAAATTTAAAAAGTAGTGCGAATAGAAAAGAAGAAAAGAAATAAATAGTGAGGGAGTGTTCATGGGTTCATTGTCTATTCAGAAATGTGATGGTGGAGGGGAAGAATCTGTTCCTGAAGCATTGAGTGAGTGTCCTGTCCCTCCTCCCTGATGGTAACAATGAGTAAAGTGTATAATCTGAGTGATGGGGATCGTCAATGATGGATGCCGCCTTTTGGAGGCATCACGTTTTGAAGATCTCCTTGATGCTGGCGGGACGAGTGCCCATGATGGAGCTGACTGAAGCTGTAAGTCTCTGCAGCTTTTTCCAACCCTGCACAGCGGCCCCTCGACATCCAACAGTCATGCAAGAGGTAGAATGGTCTCCACGCTAATCACTGATGAACTCACTCTCTCTAAGGGTGCTGGTCATCTCAGCACTTACAACAGATACAAGGTCAACTGCAGGTAAGTGGGGTTAGTATGCATGAGCTGGGCCAAAAGGCCTCTTTCTGTGCAGTACAACATCACTCTAGGAACAATGAAGAGGAAAGGGGAAAAAGGACTGGAAGCAAATTGATGAAATTGCTTTACCATGGGCTGGCATGGGCTCAAAGGGCCAAAGAGACTCATCCTTTAAAGCAGGTGTATTAAATGGGGAGAAGGCAGAAGAATGGGCTTGGGGGGGGGGATAATAAATCAGCCGTGATGCAATGATGGGGCAGATTCAATGGGCTGAATGGACCAGTTCTGCTCCAATGTCTTAGGGTCTTTTATAATTCTTCATTTTAACCCAGTACCTTGTTACCAAAAACAACTCACATAGGCTCCTTCAAAGGCTCTAGAGGAATGTAAGATTTGAAAGGTGTTAGAGAAATACAAACTCTTTTTAAACAGAACATCTAATTAATTCAGGTCAAGTTGAATTCATCGGTGAGGTGCAGCTACAAAGAAAAACTTACTTGCAGCAGCATCACAGGGCAGGTGGGTGCAGCCAACAGACTGAACAAAAATTATACACCTGAATCTGAATCACGGTCAATATGTCATGAAATTTGTTGTTACGTGGCCGCAGTGCATTGCAATACAAACTAATATAGAGAAAACCTGTGAATTACAGTAAGTGTGTGTGTGTGTGTGTGTGTGTGCGTGTGTGTGTATATACACACACACATACAGTGCCTATAAAAAGTATTCACCTCCCTTGGAAGTTTTCATGCTTTATTGTTTTACAACATTGAATCACAGGGGATTTAATTTGCAAATGAGAAAATCTGCAGATGCTGGAAGTCCAAGCAACACACACAAAATGCTGGAGGCACTCAGCAGGCCAGGCAGTATCTATGGAAAAGTGTCCAGTCAACCTTCTGGTCCGAGACACTTCAGCGTTTTGTGTGTGTTGCTTGGATTTAAATTGGGATTTTTTTTTGACATGGATCGACAGAAGTAGCCTCTTTCGTGTCAAAATGAAAACAAGTCTCTACAAATATAAAATAGAAAAATAATTGAATGCATTCACACCCCCCATTTAATATGAAACACCAAATCATCACTAGTGCAGCCAATTGGTTTTGGAAGTCACGTAATTGGTTAAATGGAAATCTGTGTGCAGTCAAGGTGTTTCAATTGACTGTAGTGAAAAAACCCAGCTGTATCTGGAAGTTCCAGCTACCGGTGAGTCAGTATCCTGGCAAAAACTACACCATGAAGACAAAAGAACACTCCAAACAACTCCGCAAGAAGCTTATTGAAAAGCACAAGCCAGGAAATGGATACAAGAAAATTTCCAAATCACTGACTATCCAGTCATCAAGAAATGGAAGGAAAATGGCACAGCTGTAAATCTGCCTAGAGCAGGCCATCCTCAAAACTTGAGTGACTGAGCAAGAAGGGAACTAGTGAGGCATACCACAAATGATGGTCGCAGCTTTCTGGGAGAGTGGCAAAGAGAAAGCCATTGTTGAACAAAACGCACAAGAAATCTTGGCTAGAGCTTACCAGAAGACATGTGGGAGACTCGGAAGTCAGCTGGAAGAAGGTTCTATGGCCTGATGAAACCAAAATTGAGCATTTTTGCCATCAGACTAAATGCTATGTTTAGCATAAACCAAACAGCACATGTCGGCAAAAACCCACTGTTGCCGTTTGTCCATCGTGGTCGTCGGTAAAGACCTCGACACCATTAGTCACGCTGAGACTGGATGCGGTGTGTCCGAAGATGACCAATTCGGGCACGGAATGTCCTGGCACATGTTGGGCAGACATGTGTAGGCACTGCAGTTGTTGCGCTGGTGGCTCTGGACTTGCGCAGCTGACGTTTATGCGGTGCTTCAGCCGTGCGCCTCGCTCCGTGCGCCTCCCTCCGTGCGCCTCGCTCCGTGCGCCTCCCTCCGTGCGCCTCGCTCCGTGCGCCTCCCTCCGTGCGCCTCGCTCCGTGCGCTTCGCTCCGTGAGCTTGGCAGCCCTTGCCGATGGGGCCGCGCCACCTAGGGTGGTTTTGTGCCAGCGTTTCCCAGGAGGTCGTGTCCATGTCAAGTGACATCGGGGAGGCCTTTAGTGTGTCTATGTAACGTTTCTTCTGCCCTTCATGTGAGCGTCTTCCAGCAGAGAGTTCCCCAAAAAGGAACTTGGGTATGCGCTCGTCCGGCATGCGGATGACACGACCTGCCCGCCGGGTCTGCGCTCTCATCAGCAGTGTGTGGACTTGCTCTAGAGAGAACTTCAGTGTCTGGAACTTGGTCTCGCCATCTGATGCCTGATATTCTGCGAAGACAAGTCGTGCGGAAATGGTTGGGCTGCCCTGCATGCCTTCGATACACAGTCCACGTTTCACAGGCATACAGGAGGGTAGCGAATAACACGGCTCTGTAGATCTTCAGTTGTGTTGCTGGGCTGATTCCTCGGCGTTCCCATAGAGTGGAGCGCAGTCTACCGAAAGCAGAACTTGCCTTTGCTATTCTGCAGTTAACTTCTGTATCAGTAGTCACTGCTCGGGAGAGGGTGCGGCCAGGGTAAGTAAACCGGTCCACGGCCTGTAGTTTCTCTCCTTGGATTGTGATTTTGGGTTCTGTGTACGGTGCATGACTTCGGTCTTTGTGATGTCGATGGTGAGTCCAAAGTTGTCACAGGCCGTGGAAAATTTGTCCATATTGACTTGCGTCTCCGGCTCTGAGCCAGCGTATAGGGCGCAGTCATCGGCAAAGAGGGAGTCTCTCAGAACAGTCTCCTTCACTTCGGTAACAGCTTGAAGAGCTTCCCACCCACTCTGTACCTGAGGCTGATTCCAGCATCACTGCCCTGGAAGACATCATTCAGCATGGCAGTGGGGGTGCGAGCACACAGCCCTGTTTGACACCATTGGTGACTGGGAATACCTGAGAGGATTCTCCGCCGTCCAGCACTCTGGCCGTCGTGGAACTGGCGTACCGTCTGAGTGAATTAGGCGGGGCAGCTGAACTTTGCCACGATCCTCCACAGGCCTTGTCGGCAGACAGTGTTCGTGAGGTCAGCAGAAGTTGTGTAGAGTTCGGGATTCTGCTCCGGACACTCCTCCTGAAGTTGGCGCACGGCAAAAATCACGTCCATGGTCCCACGACCTTTGCGAAGGCCACACTGTGACTCTGACAGCAGGCCCAGCTCCGGATGGGTGACCAGGCGATTTAGCAGGACTCCTGCAAGAGTTTTTCCTACGATGGAGAGCAGCGAGATTCCTCGGTGGTTGTCACGTACTTGAACAACTCGGCGAGTTTCTCTAAAGTACAGGACTACCGGCTTTGTAGATCTCTGCAGGTACGTGTCTGCCCCTGGGGCTTTGCCACTGGATAGCTGGCTGACAGCTTTCGTGACTTCGGCTGCTACCGGTGGGTCCCATGGCGCTGTTGACATCGACCTGGGGACTCCTGTCTATCGCCTCATCGTTAATAGATGACGGTCGGTTGAGGACGGCTTCAAAGTGTTCAGCCCATCGCTGCAGGATCTGAGCCTTCTCTGTAATGGAGGGGGGAGCTCCCGAGAGACCGAGGTCCGTAGAGAGTGTTGAGGGCTTCATAGAATCGTTTCAAGTGTTTCTGTCAGCGGATCCCTGTATTTCACCTGCCTTGACGCTCAGACAGGTATCCTGCATTTTACGCAGTTTATTCTGGACTGTCCTGTGAGCACCGGTAAAGGCGTTTTCCTTGGCAGCTGGTGATGGGTCGTTCTGATGGGCACGATGAAGGCGGTGCTTTTCAACAAGTAGAGCCTGTATCTCCTCATCATTCTCATCGAGCCAGTCATGTATCTCCTCATCATTCTCACCGAGCCAGTCATGTATCTCCTCATCATTCTCACCGAGCCAGTCATGTATCTCCTCATCATTCTCACCGAGCCAGTCATGTATCTCCTCATCATTCTCACCGAGCCAGTCATGTATCTCCTCATCATTCTCACCGAGCCAGTCATGTATCAACTCATCATTCTCACCGAGCCAGTCATGTATCTCCTCATCATTCTCACCGAGCCAGTCATGTATCTCCTCATCATTCTCACCGAGCCAGTCATGTATCTCCTCATCATTCTCACCGAGCCAGTCATGTATCTCCTCATCATTCTCACCGAGCCAGTCATGTATCAACTCATCATTCTCACCGAGCCAGTCATGTATCTCCTCATCATTCTCACCGAGCCAGTCATGTATCTCCTCATCATTCTCACCGAGCCAGTCATGTATCTCCTCATCATTCTCACCGAGCCAGTCATGTATCTCCTCATCATTCTCACCGAGCCAGTCATGTATCTCCTCATCATTCTCACCGAGCCAGTCATGTATCTCCTCATCATTCTCACCGAGCCAGTCATGTATCTCCTCATCATTCTCACCGAGCCAGTCATGTATCTCCTCATCATTCTCACCGAGCCAGTCATGTATCTCCTCATCATTCTCACCGAGCCAGTCATGTATCTCCTCATCATTCTCACCGAGCCAGTCATGTATCTCCTCATCATTCTCACCGAGCCAGTCATGTATCTCCTCATCATTCTCACCGAGCCAGTCATGTATCTCCTCATCATTCTCACCGAGCCAGTCATGTATCTCCTCATCATTCTCACCGAGCCAGTCATGTATCTCCTCATCATTCTCACCGAGCCAGTCATGTATCAACTCATCATTCTCACCGAGCCAGTCATGTATCTCCTCATCATTCTCACCGAGCCAGTCATGTATCTCCTCATCATTCTCACCGAGCCAGTCATGTATCTCCTCATCATTCTCACCGAGCCAGTCATGTATCTCCTCATCATTCTCACCGAGCCAGTCATGTATCTCCTCATCATTCTCACCGAGCCAGTCATGTATCTCCTCATCATTCTCACCGAGCCAGTCATGTATCTCCTCATCATTCTCACCGAGCCAGTCATGTATCTCCTCATCATTCTCACCGAGCCAGTCATGTATCTCCTCATCATTCTCACCGAGCCAGTCATGTATCTCCTCATCATTCTCACCGAGCCAGTCATGTATCTCCTCATCATTCTCACCGAGCCAGTCATGTATCTCCTCATCATTCTCACCGAGCCAGTCATGTATCTCCTCATCATTCTCACCGAGCCAGTCATGTATCTCCTCATCATTCTCACCGAGCCAGTCATGTATCTCCTCATCATTCTCACCGAGCCAGTCATGTATCTCCTCATCATTCTCACCGAGCCAGTCATGTATCTCCTCATCATTCTCACCGAGCCAGTCATGTATCTCCTCATCATTCTCACCGAGCCAGTCATGTATCTCCTCATCATTCTCACCGAGCCAGTCATGTATCTCCTCATCATTCTCACCGAGCCAGTCATGTATCTCCTCATCATTCTCACCGAGCCAGTCATGTATCTCCTCATCATTCTCACCGAGCCAGTCATGTATCTCCTCATCATTCTCACCGAGCCAGTCATGTATCTCCTCATCATTCTCACCGAGCCAGTCATGTATCTCCTCATCATTCTCACCGAGCCAGTCATGTATCTCCTCATCATTCTCACCGAGCCAGTCATGTATCTCCTCATCATTCTCACCGAGCCAGTCATGTATCTCCTCATCATTCTCACCGAGCCAGTCATGTATCTCCTCATCATTCTCACCGAGCCAGTCATGTATCTCCTCATCATTCTCACCGAGCCAGTCATGTATCAACTCATCATTCTCACCGAGCCAGTCATGTATCAACTCATCATTCTCACCGAGCCAGTCATGTATCAACTCATCATTCTCACCGAGCCAGTCATGTATCTCCTCATCATTCTCACCGAGCCAGTCATGTATCTCCTCATCATTCTCACCGAGCCAGTCATGTATCTCCTCATCATTCTCACCGAGCCAGTCATGTATCTCCTCATCATTCTCACCGAGCCAGTCATGTATCTCCTCATCATTCTCACCGAGCCAGTCATGTATCTCCTCATCATTCTCACCGAGCCAGTCATGTATCTCCTCATCATTCTCACCGAGCCAGTCATGTATCTCCTCATCATTCTCACCGAGCCAGTCATGTATCTCCTCATCATTCTCACCGAGCCAGTCATGTATCTCCTCATCATTCTCACCGAGCCAGTCATGTATCTCCTCATCATTCTCACCGAGCCAGTCATGTATCTCCTCATCATTCTCACCGAGCCAGTCATGTATCTCCTCATCATTCTCACCGAGCCAGTCATGTATCTCCTCATCATTCTCACCGAGCCAGTCATGTATCTCCTCATCATTCTCACCGAGCCAGTCATGTATCTCCTCATCATTCTCACCGAGCCAGTCATGTATCTCCTCATCATTCTCACCGAGCCAGTCATGTATCTCCTCATCATTCTCACCGAGCCAGTCATGTATCTCCTCATCATTCTCACCGAGCCAGTCATGTATCTCCTCATCATTCTCACCGAGCCAGTCATGTATCAACTCATCATTCTCACCGAGCCAGTCATGTATCAACTCATCATTCTCACCGAGCCAGTCATGTATCTCCTCATCATTCTCACCGAGCCAGTCATGTATCTCCTCATCATTCTCACCGAGCCAGTCATGTATCTCCTCATCATTCTCACCGAGCCAGTCATGTATCTCCTCATCATTCTCACCGAGCCAGTCATGTATCTCCTCATCATTCTCACCGAGCCAGTCATGCTGCCTGCGGGGAGAGGGCGTGCGGATGAATGGACAGCATCCCTGAAGCGTTCCCAGCCTGCAATGTGTAGGTCAGCAAGTTTGGTTTCTGAGTCTCCAGCCAGTGCTGAAGCAATGCTGGGGTTCTCCAGCCTGGCCACGCTGACGCTTTTCATAGCCTTGCTTCCTTATGGTCACCTCCTGAGTCTGATGCGGAGATTCATTTTGGAGACAATGAGCCTGTGATCTGTCCAGCGGTCAGCGCCACACGTGGCCTTGGTCACTCTGACTGACATCCTGCCTGTCTCTTCTCCTCACAATGACATGGTCGCTAAGATGCCGATGCTTAGAGCGGGGGTGCATCCGGGAGGTCTTGTTACGGGTAGGCAGGCGGGAAGTTGTGTTGGTGATGAGGAGATGTGTGCTGCGCAGATCTTCAGTAAGAGCAGGCCGTCCCTGTTACATTTGCCCACTCCATGTCTCCCAACGACTCCCCGCCGGGCTGCAGAATCGCACCCTACTCTTGCACTGAAGTTGCCGAGCAAGATCAGCTTGTCGGTGCTGCTCACTGCTGATAGCAGGGCGTCTAGTTCTTCACAGAACCTGTCTTTCGTCTCGTCCGGGTTGGTCATTGTGGGGGCATAGGTGCTGATCAGGGTGGCTTGACTTCTGTTCTGTAGCGTCATGAGCCGGTCGTTCACACCCTTCGGGAGACCGGCAAGTTTCCGAACAAGGTGACCCCTGACGGCGAATCCAGCTCCCGCATCACAACACTCATCGCCGCCGCGACCGCTCCAGAAAATAGTGTCTCCACCTCCCGCTTCAGTCAGCTGACCTTCGCTGGCAAGACGAGTCTCACTCAGGGCTGCTATGTCAATGTGTATCTTGCAATGTTGTATCTCTGGCAACTAAGGCTGTTCTTCTCTCCGGTCTGTTTGCTGTGGGGTTGTCCAGTACCATGCGCACGGTCCAAGTGCCAATGATGAGCGGTGCCACCCTGCGTTTTGTTGTGTTGGATGGGATCCCCGCCAGCCGCGGCAAACTGGCCGGGGTGTAATGAAGCAGGCAATGTTTAGGGCCCCTTTCCCAGCCCCTTCCTCATACCACGGAGGTGAGCAGGGCGTTCCTGAGGAGGGCTGCTCAGTAGACGCGAGTTTCACTGCTGCTTCGGTCCGCGAAAAACGACCATTAGACCTGAGCCGCCTGTGTGCAGGTCCGTGACTACAGCTCCCGGTGTATCCACACCTGCCTCTTCGTCGCTCGCCCATCGCCACAGGACTTCAAAGGTTAGAGGGTGGTGATGATGGTGTCGAGACTAGCGCTAGATTTGGATTTAAGTGAGGGAGAATTGCGCAGGGACTGCCTCACTCTCCCTTCCCAATCCCCATCTGGATCCAGTGGCAAGACAGGAGTCGAGGCGGCTGGAGATGGGATAGGCGCGGTGGATGACCAGGATGTCCTCTGTGTCCTGTCCTGCTCTACGCGTTCCACGACGCTTGCAGAGACAGCCTTTCTGACCGTTGGACCTTCCACTGGTCTCGTCCGCTCAAACCGCCGGAGTCCGTCTTCACCAACCGAGGGTTTGAGACCTGTCGGCTACCCTCACTCACCTGGTTTAGCCGGCTTGTCGAAGCCGTTGCCCGGGGTGTGGCCGCTGTCGCGTGCAAACAACTACGGGGAGCCACAGGTGAGAGCTGGGTGCCAGGTGGGGACCAAGGTGGACAAACCGCCTGAAAAGGACGCGACATGTTCCTCCACCAGAGGTGCTACCCCTCCCTGACACCCCATACACCCCTAAAAACCCACTACCCCGACTGTGAAGCATGGTGGTGGCTGCATCATGCTGTGGGGATGCTTCACTGCAGCAGGCCCTGGAAGGCTTGTGAAGGTAGAGGGTAAAATGAATGCAGCAAAATACAGGGAAATCCTGGAGGAAAACCTGATGCAGTCTGTAAGAGAATTGTGACTTGGGAGAAGATTTGTTTTCCAGCAAGACAATGACCCCAAGTATAAAGCCAAAGTTACACAGGAATGGCTTAAGAACAACAAAGTTAATATCTTGGAGCGGCCGAGTCAGAGTCCAGACCTCAACCCAATTGAGGATTTGTAGTTGGACTTGAAAAGGGCTGTTCACTCACGATCCCCATGCAATCTGACAGAGCTTGAACACCTTTTGTAAAGATTCACTCACGATCCCTGAGCAATCTGACAGAGGCTGAGCAGTTTTGTAAAGAATGGGGGGAAATTGCAGTGTCCAGATGTGCAAAGCTGATAGAGACCTATCCACACAGACTCAAGGCTGTAATCGCTGCCAAAGGTGCATCTGTAAATACTGACTTGAAGGGGAAGAATATTTATGTAAGCAATTATTTTGTGTTTATTAATTGTAATAAATTTAAATCAATTTGTAGAAATATGTTTTTCACTTTGACATGAAAGAGTCTTTTCTGCTGATCAGTTTCAAAAAAGCCAAATTAAATCGACTGTGATTCAATGTTTAAAACAATAACACATGAAGACTTCCGGGGGGGGGGTGAATACAGTGCATATAAAAAGTATGTAGTTGGGTTGAGATGCCTCAGGTAGCATCTGCAGTGTTAAAAATTTAAGATCTGAGGTCCAGAGTTAACAAAAATGTCAACAGACGTACAGGAAAATTTTATCTCATTTGGCGATCACACAGTACAGATCAGAGATGACATCTTCCCCCTTGCTGACAATCAACCCTGCATTCTAACTGGTTGCAGCACTGTCTGGTACGGAGGGGCCACTGCACAGGATTGGACAAAGCTTCAGAAAGCTGTAAACTCTGCCAGATCTCTCATGGCAACAGCCTCCTCAGCATCAAGGACTGCTTCAAAAGGCAATACCTCAAAATTGTAGGATCTGCCATTAAGAACCTTCATCACCCAGGACATGCCCTCTTCTCATCAGGGAGGAGGTACAAGAGGCTGAAGACACTCACTCAAAGATTCAGGAACAGCTTCTTCCCCTCCACCATCAGATTCCTGAAAGAACAATGAACCCATGAACATTACCTCACTACTTTTTCCTTTTGCCCTCATTTGCACTACTTGTTTAATTTTTTATATGCATTTCTTATTGTAATTTATATTTTTAAAATTATAATGTATTGCAATTGTACTGCTGCCAGAAAACAACAAATTTAATGACATATGCCAGTACTATTAAACCTGATTCTGATTTTGAATCTGATTCCGACTCTGAGCCAGATTTATCATCAGTGATCAGCTCCAATTGACCTACCAGTACAATGGGTCCACAACAGATGCCATTTCATTGGATTTTCAGTCAATCCTGGACCATCTGGACAGAGAAGATGCAAACATCAGGATGCTCTTTATCGACTACAGCTCAGAATTCAATACCATCACCACCCCCCCAAAACTAATCATTAAGCTTCAAAACGTTACTTTCCTTGTGCAGATTGGATGTTGGATTTCCTCACCTGCAGACCCCACTCAGTTTGGATTGGCAACAACATCTCCTCCACAATCTCCATCAGCACAGGTGCACCACGGGGCTGCGTGCTCTGCTCACGTTACTCGTATGACTGTGTGGTTAAGTACAGCTCCAATGCTGTATTCAAGTTTGCCGATGAAACCACTGTCGTTGGCTGAATCAAAGGTGATGATAAGTCAGCATATAGGAGAGAGATTGAAAACCTGGCTGAGTGGTGCCACAACAACAATCAGCAAGAGCAAGGAGCTGATTATCGACTTCAGGAGGCGGAAACCTGACAGGCGATTCTGCGGATGCGGGAAAGAAACTCGGATGGTAGTTTGCCTCCCAGGTGCCAGGGTCCGGGATGTTACAGATCATGTCCAAGATATCCTGCGGTGGGAGGGAGAACAGCCAGAGGTCGTGGTACATATTGGTACCAATGACATAGGTAGGAAAAGTGAAGAAGTCCTGAAAAAAGACTACAAGGAGTTAGGAAGGAAGTTGAGAAGCAGGACCACAAAGGTAGTAGTCTCGGGATTACTGCCTGTGTCACGCGACTGTGAGAATAGGAATAGAATGAGGTGAAGGATAAATGCATGGCTGAGGGATTGGAGCAAGGGGCAGGGATTCAGATTTCTGGATCATTGGGACCTCTTTTGGGGCAGGTGTGACCTGTACAAAAAGGACAGGGAAAAAGCACTTGAATCCCAGGGGGACCAATATCCTGGCAGGGAGGTTTGTTAAGGCGACTGGGGAGAGTTTAAACAAGGGTGGGAACTGAACTGAAGAGACTGAGGAAGAGGAGGTTAGCTCACAAATAGAGAAAGCTTGTAGACAGTGCAAGAGGGAGGATATGCAAGTGATAGAGAAGGGACTCAGTCAGACCGAAGGTTTGAGATGTGTCTATTTTAATGCAAGGAGTGTTGTGAATAAAGCAGGTGAGCTTAGAGTGTGGATCAGTACTTGGAGATATGATGTGGTAGCCATTACAGAAACTTGGATGGCTCAGGGACAGGAATGGTGACTTCAAGTGCCGGGTTTTAGATGTTTCAGAAAGGACAGGGAGGGAGGCAAAAGAGGTTGGGAGCGTGGCACAGTTGATCAGAGATAGTGTCACGGCTGCAGAAAAGGTGGATGTCATGGAGGGATTGTCTACGGAGTCTCTGTGGGTGAAAGTTAGGAACAGGAAGGGGTCAATAACTTTACTAGGTGTTTTTTATATGCTGCCCAATAGTAACAGGGATTTTGAGGAGCAGATAGGGAAACAGATCCTGGAAAGGTGTAATAATAACAGAGTTGTTGTAATTTAAGGTTTTAATTTCCCAAATATCGATTGGCATCTCCATAGCAAGGGGTTTAGATGGGATGGAGTTTGTTAGGTGTGTTCAGGAAGGTTTCTTGACACAATATGTAGATAAGCCTACAAGAGGAGAGGCTGTACTTGATTTGGTATTGGGAAATGAACCTAGTCAGGTGTCAGATCTCTCAGTGGGAGAGCATTTTGGAGATAGTGTTCATAACTCTGTCTCCTTTACAATAGCATTGGAGAGAGATAGGAACAGATAAGTCAGAAAACTGTTTAATTGACGTAAGGGGAATTATCAGGCTATCAGGCAGGAAATTGGAGGCTTAAATTGGAAACAGATGTTCTCAGGGAAAAGTACAGAAGAAATGTGGCAAATATTCAGGGGATATTTGTGTGGAATTCTGCAAAGGTACGTTCCAATGAGCCAGGGAAGTTATGGTAGGGTACAGGAACCATGGTGTACAAAGGCTGTAATAAATATGGTCAAGAAGAAAATAAAAGCTTACAAAAGGTTCAGAGAGCTAGGAAATGTTAGAGATCTAGAAGATTATAAGGCTAACAGGAAGGAGCTTAAGAAGGAAATTAGGAGAGCCGGAAGGGGTCATGAGAAGGCCTTGGCAGGCAGGATTAAGGAAAACCCCAAGGCATTCTATAAGTATGTGAAGAACAAGAGGATAAGACATGAAAGAATAAGACCTATCAAGTATGACAGTGGGAAAGTGTGTATGGAACTGGAGGAAATAGCAGAGGTACTTAATGAATACTTTACCTCAGTATTCACTATGGAAAAGGATCTTGGTGATTGTAGGGATGACTTACAGTGGGCTGAAAAGCTTGAGCATATAGACCTTAAGAAAGAGGATGTGCTGGAGCTTTTGGAAAGTTGGATAAGTTGCCAGGACTGGATGAGATGTACCCCAGGCTACTGTGGGAGGTGAGGGAGGAGATTGCTGACCCTCTGGTGATGATCTTTGTATCACCAATGGGGACGAGAGAGGTTCTGGAGGATTGGAGGGTTGCAAATGTTGTTCCTTTATTCAAGAAAGGGAGTTAGAGATAGCCCAGGAAATTACAGACCAGTGAGTCTTACCTCAGTGGTTGGTAAGTTGATGGAGAAGATCCTGAGAAGCAGGATTTATGAACATTTGGAGAGGTATAATATGATTAGGAGTAGTCAGCATGGCTTTGACAAGGGCAGGTCATGCCTTACGAGCCTGATTGAATTTTTTGAGGATGTGACTAAACACATTGATGAAGGAAGAGCAGTAGATGTAGTGTATATAGATTTCAGCGAAGCATTTGATAAGGTACCCCATGCAAGGCTTATTGAGAAAGTAAGGAGGCATGGGATCCAAGGGGACATTGATTTGTGGATCCAGAACTGGCTTGCCCACAGAAGGCAAAGAGTGGTTGTAGATGGGTCATATAACCTTAACCATATAACAATTACAGCATGGAAACAGGCCATCTCAGCCCTTCTAGTCTGTGCTGAATGCTTACTCTCACCTAGTCCCACCAACCTGCACTCAGCCCATAACCCTCCATTCCTTTCCTGTCCATATACCTATCCAATTTTTTGTTTAAATGACATAATGGAACCTGCCTCTACCACTTCTACTGGAAGCTCATTTCACACAGCTATCACTCTCTGAGTAAAGAAGTTCCCCCTCATGTTACCCCTAAACTTTTGCTCCTTAACTCTCAACTCATGTCCTCTTGTTTGAATCTCCCCTAAAAGCCTATCCATGTCAACTCTATCTATCCCCCTCATAATTTTAAATACCTCTATCAAGTCCCCCCTCAACCTTCTACACTCCAAAGAATAAAGACCTAACTTGTTCAACCTTTCTCTGTAAATTAGGTGCTGAAACCGAGGTAACATTCTAGTAAATATCCTTTGTACTCTCTCTATTTTGTTGACATCTTTCCTATAATTCAGTGAGCAGAACTGTACACAATACTCCAAATTTGGCCTCACCCAAATTACATCCCACAATAACATTACATCCCAACTCCTATACTCAATGCTCTGATTTATAAAGGCCAGCATACCAAAAGCTTTCTTCATCACCCTATCCACATGAGATTCCACCTTCAGGGAACTATGCACCATTATTCCTAGATCACTCTGTTCTACTGCGTTCTTTAATGCCCTACCATTTACCATGTATGTCCTATTTGGATTATTCCCACCAAAATGTAGCACCTCACACTTATCAGCATTAAACTCCATCTGCCATCTTTCAGCCCACTCTTCTAACTGGCCTAAATCTTTCTGCAAGCTTTGAAAACCTACTTCATTGTCCACAACAGCACCTATCTTAGTATCATCTGCATACTTACTCATCTAATTTACCACCCCATCATCCAGATCATTAATGTATATGACAAACAACATTGGATCCAGTACAGATCCCTGAGGCACACCACTAGTCACCAGCCTCCAACCTGACAAACAGTTATCCACCACTACTCTCTGGCATCTCCCATCCAGCCACTGTTGAACCCATTTTACTACTTCAATATTAATACCTAATGATTGAACCTTCCTAACTAACCTTTCGTGTGGAACCTTGTCAAAGGCCTTACATATAGACACAATCCACTGCTTTACCCTCGTCAACTTTCCTAGTAACCTCTTCAAAAAATTCAATAAGATTGAATTCAATATTCTACATGGAGGTTGGTGACCAGTGGTGTGCCTCAGGGATCTGTTCTGGGACCCTTACTCTTCGTGATTTTTATAAATGACCTGGATGAGGAAGTGGAGGGATGGGTTAGTACGTTTGCTGATGTCACAAAGGTTGGGGGTGTTGTGGATAGTGTGGAGGGCTGTCAGAGGTTACAGCGGGACATTGATGGGATGCAAAAACTGGGCCGAGAGGTGGCAGATGGAGTTCAACCCAGATAAGTGTGAAGTGGTTCATTTTGGTAGGTCAAATATGATGGCAGAATATAGTATTAATGGTAAGACTCTTGGCAGTGTGGAAGATCAGAGGGATCTTGGGGTCCGAGTCCATTGGACGCTCAAAGCAGCTGCGCAGGTTGACTCTGTGGTTAAGAAGGCGTATGGTGTATTGGCCTTCATCAATCGTGGAATTGAGTTTAGGAGCTGAGAGGTAATGTTGCAGCTATATAGGACTCTGGTCAGACCCCACTTGGAGTACTGTGCACTGTTCTGGTCGCTTCACTACAGGAAGGATGTGGAAACCATAGAAATGGTGCAGAGGAGATTTACAAGGATGATGCCTGGATTGGGGAGCATGCCTTATGAGAATAGGTTGAGTGAACTTGGCCTTTTCTCCTTAGAGCGACGGAGGATGAGAGGTGACCTGATAGAGGTGTATAAGATGATGAGAGGCATTGATTGTGTGAATAGTCAGAGGCTTTTTCTCAGGGCTGAAACGGTTGCCACCACAGGTTTAAGGTGCTGGGGAGTAGGTACAGAGGAGATGTCAGGGGTAAGCTTTCTTACTCAGAGAGGGGTGAGTGCGTGGAATGGGCTGCCAGCGACGGTGGTGGAGGCGGATACAATAGGGTCTTTTAAGAGACTTTTGGATAGGTACATGGAGCTTAGAAAAAATAGAGGGCTATGGGTAAGCCCAGTAATTTCTAATGTAGGGACATGTTCGGCACAACTTTGTGGGCTGAAGGGCCTGTATTGTGCTGTAGGTTTTCTATGTTTCTATAGTTCTAAAACCAGAGGTCCATGAGCAAAAATAGAGGATCAGTTGTGGAGAGGGTCAGCAGCTTTAAATTCCTTGGTGTTAATGTTTTAGAGGACCTGTCCTGGGTCCAGCACACAAGTGCAATTATGAAGAAAGGACAACAGCACCTCAGCTTCCTTGAGGGTTTGTGGAGATTCAGCAGGACATCTGGAACTTTGACAAACTTCTATAGCTGTGCAGCGTATATTGACTGGCTGCATCACGGCTTGGTATGGAAACACCAGTACCTTTGAATGGAAAATCCCACAAAAAGTAGTGGATATGGCCCTCCCCACCATTGATCACATGTGCACGAAACATTATTGCAGGAAAGCAGCATCCATTGTCAGGGACCCCCACCACCCAGGACATGCTCCCTTCTCACTGCTGCCATCCATCATCAGGAACCCCCACCACCCGGAACATGCTCTCTTCTCACTGCTGCCATCCATCGTCAGGGACCCCCACCACCCGGGCCACGCTCTCTTCTCACTGCTGCCATCCATCATCAGGAACCCCCACCACCCGGGCCATGCTCTCTTCTCACTGCTGCCATCCATCGTCAGGGACCCCCACCACCCGGGCCACGCTCTCTTCTCACTGCTGCCATCCATCGTCAGGGACCCCCACCACCCGGGCCACACTCTCTTCTCACTGCTGCCATCCATCGTCAGGGACCCCACCACCCGGGCCACGCTCTCTTCTCACTGCTGCCATCCATCATCAGGAACCCCCACCACCCGGGCCACGCTCTCTTCTCACTGCTGCCATCAGGGACCCCCACCACCCAGGACATGCTCCCTTCTCACTGCTGCCATCAGGAAGGAGGGACAGGAGCCACAGGACCCATGCCACCAGGTTCTGGAGCAGTTATTACCCCCCATCCATCAGGCTCATGAACCATAGGGGATAACGTCACTCATCTTCACTTGCCCCATCACTGAACTATTCCCACAACTTCTGGACTCACTTTCAAGAACTCATTTCATGTTCACAATACTAATTGCTTAATTTTTTTTTTCTTTTTCTTTTTGTATTTGCACAGTTTGTCGTCTTTTGCACACTGGTTGTCTGCCCTTTTGGTGTGGTCTTTCACTGATTCTATTATCATTATTGAATTTGTTGAGTATGCCCACAAGAAAATGAATCTCAGCTTGTTAATGGTGACATATATGGTGGTTGCCCGTCATGTCTGAAGTTGACAGGAAACCTGTGCAGGAGAGTTTATAAAGTGGAAAGGCTGTTGTACTAGGCAGTTCCATTCTCTCAATCTCAGAAGCCCAAGTGCAGTGTTACAAACAAGTGTCACACATTGGAGTCGTCCTTGATTGCAGTGGATGACCGTGACATCTGTGCCTCGACACGCCCTTCGCTCTCCATGGAGGGTTGTAGTACTGCCTTCCTGGCGGTTGGACCTCACTGTAGATCTCATCCGCCCAGTCCGCCAGAGCTGACCTGGAATGCTTGGACATGCGCGTCCCTGTTCTCCTGGGCGATAAGGACCACTGGCGCTCCTCACCTCATTTCACTCGCTTGTCAAAGTGGTAGCCACTGTCACATGCTGACAGCTACTTGGTGCCACAGGTGAGAGCTGAGTGTCCGGTGGGTCTCAAAGGTGGGTGAGCTGCCCTGGAATAGACACAGCACGCCCCTCCACCGGAGGGGTTACTCCTCCCTGGACACCCCACGCATGTTCTTTGATAATAAATTTACTTTGAACTTTAAAGCCATAAAATTTACAATAAATTAGAACACAATTAAAAAGTAGAAAGACGGAATAAGGAGATACTGTTTGTGTTCATCATCAGTTTAGAAATCAGATGGCAGAGAGGAAGAAGCTGTTCCTGAATTGTTGAGTGTGTCTGTACCTTCTCCCCAATGGTATCATTAACATTTCCCAGATGGTGAGGGAGGGTCCATAATGATGGATGCCACCTCCTGAAGATGTCCTCGATGATGGGGAGGTTTGGGCGCATAATGGAGCTGGCTGTGTTTACAATCCTCTGCAGCTTTTCCCAATCTTGTGTGTTGGCATGTCCGTACCAGATAGCCATACAACCAGTTCGGGCTGTGGTCCACAGACCCCTTAGATAATGGTAAAGCTCCATGGCATTAAAAAGGCTGGGAACCCCTGAGTTCTCCGCAGTTCATCTGTTGAAATTACGACGAGAAATGTATAAAAAACTAAATAAGTAATGCAAAAAGGGAGCAAAATAGTGAGGTAGTGTTCATGGGTCACGGACTGTTCAGAAAGCTGATGGCGGAGCCAAAGGAGCTGCTCACAAACCACTGAGTGTGTGTCCTCAGTCCCCGTGCCTACTCCATGATGGTAGTAATGAGAAGGGGGCATGTTCTGGGTGGCGACCTTCTTGAGTTACCATTTCCTGAAGATGTGCTTGGTGGTGGTGGGGGTTGTGGCTGAGCCCAGAAGCCACTGCATGCCAGGGTTATCTGGCAGTCGTGAGGTTGTTCCCGCAGATGCAGTCACCAGTAATGACTCAGAACCAACTGGGGAGGCATGGGGAGAAACCAAACGGTTATTAAGAAACTCTCCCATGATTTCAAATATAACCCTTGCTATTTGAAGCGAAGTTTTTGAGAACAGTGATGACTCTCAGCCCCTGTGATAAGGAAATTGATCTATGCACTGCGCCTTTCCAACTTCCTTGCTTCTGAAAGCTTTGCTCCGAGAAATGTTCTGCCTGATGTCAGCAGAGTCCAAAGACACTTTCCCCCGTCATTGAGTCTCCAAATGCCCACTGAATCCCCTCCCACGATCCAGAGACACTCTCCCCCGTCACTGAGTCTCCCCATGCACACTGAATGCCCTCCCACAACCCACGGACACTCTCCCCCGTCACTGAGTCTCCACATGCACACTGAAGCCCCTCCCACAACCCACGGACACTCTCCCCCGTCACTGAGTCTCCCCATGCCCACTGAATCCCCTCCCACAACCCACGGACACTCTCCCCCGTCACTGAGTCTCCCCATGCCCACTGAAGCCCCTCCCACAACCCACGGACACTCTCCCCTGTCACTGAGTCTCCCCATGCACACTGAAGCCCCTCCCACAACCCACGGACACTCTCCCCCGTCACTGAGTCTCCCCATGCACACTGAAGCCCCTCCCACAACCCACGGACACTCTCCCCTGTCACTGAGTCTCCAAATGCACACTGAATCCCCTCCCACAACCCACGGACACTCTCCCCCATCACTGAGTCTCCCCATGCACACTGAAGCCCCTCCCACAACCCACGGACACTCTCCCCTGTCACTGAGTCTCCAAATGCACACTGAAGCCCCTCCCACAACCCACGGACACTCTCCCCTGTCACTGAGTCTCCAAATGCACACTGAAGCCCCTCCCACAACCCACGGACACTCTCACCCGTCACTGAGTCTCCCCATGCCCACTGAATCCCCTCCTACAACCCACGGACACTCTCCCCCGTCACTGAGTCTCACCATGCACACTGAAGCCCCTCCCACAACCCACAGACACTCTCCCCCATCCCTGAGTCTCCAAATGCCCACTGAATCCCCTCCCACAACCCACGGACACTCTCCCCGGTCACTGAGTCTCCTCATGTCCACTGAATCCCCTCCCACAACCCACGGACACTCTCCCCCGTCACTGAGTCTCCCCACGCACACTGAATCCCCTCCCACAACCCACGGACACTCTCCCCCGTCCCTGAGTCCCCAAATGCCCACTGAATCCCCTCCCACAACCCACGGACACTCTCCCCCGTCACTGAGTCTCCCCATGCACACTGAAGCCCCTCCCACAACCCACGGACACTCTCCCCTGTCACTGAGTCTCCAAATGCACACTGAAGCCCCTCCCACAACCCACGGACACTCTCCCCTGTCACTGAGTCTCCAAATGCACACTGAAGCCCCTCCCACAACCCACGGACACTCTCACCCGTCACTGAGTCTCCCCATGCCCACTGAATCCCCTCCTACAACCCACGGACACTCTCCCCCGTCACTGAGTCTCACCATGCACACTGAAGCCCCTCCCACAACCCACAGACACTCTCCCCCATCCCTGAGTCTCCAAATGCCCACTGAATCCCCTCCCACAACCCACGGACACTCTCCCCGGTCACTGAGTCTCCTCATGTCCACTGAATCCCCTCCCACAACCCACGGACACTCTCCCCCGTCACTGAGTCTCCCCACGCACACTGAATCCCCTCCCACAACCCACGGACACTCTCCCCCGTCCCTGAGTCCCCAAATGCCCACTGAATCCCCTCCCACAACCCACGGACACTCTCCCCCGTCACTGAGTGTCCCCACACACACTGAATCCCCTCCCACAGCCAACGGACACTCTCCCCCGTCACTGAGTCTCCCCACGCACACTGAATCCCCTCCCACAACCCACGGACACTCTCCCCCATCACTGAATCTCCAAATACTCACTGAATCCCCTCCTACAACCCACGGACACTCTCCCCCGTCACTGAGTCTCCCCATGCACACTGAAGCCCCTCCCACAATCCAGAGACACACTCCCCCATCACTGAGTCTCCAAATACTCACTGAATCCCCTCCTACAACCCACGGACACTCTCCCCCGTCACTGAGTCTCCCCATGCACACTGAAGCCCCTCCCACAATCCAGAGACACTCTCCCCCGTCACTGAGTCCCCCCATGCCCACTGAATCCCCTCCCACAACCCACGGACACTCTCCCCCATCACTGAGTCTCCCCACGCACACTGAATCCCCTCCCACAACCCAGAGACACTCTCCCCCGTCACTGAGTCTCCCCATGCACACTGAATCCCCTCCCACAACCCACGGACACTCTCACCCGTCACTGAGTCTCCAAATGCCCACTGAATCCCCTCCCACAACCCACGGACACTCTCCCCCGTCACTGAGTCTCCCCATGCCCACTGAATCCCCTCCCACAACCCACGGACACTCTCCTCCGTCACTGAGTCTCCCCATGCCCACTGAATCCCCTCCCACAACCCACGGACACTCTCCCCCGTCACTGAGTCTCCCCATGCACACTGAATCCCCTCCCACAACCCACGGACACTCTCCCCCGTCACTGAGTCTCCTCATGCACACTGAATCCCCTCCCACAACCCAGAGACACTCTCACCCGTCACTGAGTCTCCCCATGCCCACTGAATCCCCTCCCACAACCCACGGACACTCTCCCCCATCCCTGAGTCTCCAAATGCCCACTGAATCCCCTCCCACAACCCACGGACACTCTCCCCCATCCCTGAGTCTCCCCACGCACACTGAATCCCCTCCTACAACCCACGGACACTCTCCCCCATCCCTGAGTCTCCAAATGCCCACTGACTCCCCTCCCACAACCCACGGACACTCTCCCCCGTCACTGAGTCTCCCCATGCCCACTGAATCCCCTCCCACAACCCACGGACACTCTCCCCCATCACTGAGTCTCCCCTTGCCCACTGAATCCCCTCCCACAACCCAGAGACACTCTCCCCCGTCACTGAGTCTCCCCATGCCCACTGAATCCCCTCCCACAACCCAGAGACACTCTCACCCGTCACTGAGTCTCCCCATGCCCACTGAATCCCCTCCCACAACCCACGGACACTCTCCCCCGTCACTGAGTCTCCCCATGCACACTGAACCCCTCCCACAACCCACGGACACTCTCCCCCGTCACTGAGTCTCCCCATGCCCACTGAATCCCCTCCCACAACCCACGGACACTCTCCCCCATCACTGAGTCTCCAAATGCCCACTGAATCCCCTCCCACAACCCAGAGACACTCTCACCCGTCACTGAGTCTCCCCATGCCCACTGAATCCCCTCCCACAACCCACGGACACTTTCGCCCATCACTGAGTCTCCCCATGCACACTGAAGCCCCTCCCACAACCCACGGACACTTTCGCCCATCACTGAGTCTCCCCATGCACACTGAATCCCCTCCCACAACCCACGGACACTCTCCCCCGTCACTGAGTCTCCCCATGCCCACTGAATCCCCTCCCACAACCCACGGACACTCTCCCCCGTCACTGAGTCTCCCCATGCCCACTGAATCCCCTCCCACAACCCACGGACACTCTCCCCCGTCACTGAGTCTCCCCATGCACACTGAATCCCCTCCCACAACCCACGGACACTCTCCCCCGTCACTGAGTCTCCTCATGCACACTGAATCCCCTCCCACAACCCAGAGACACTCTCACCCGTCACTGAGTCTCCCCATGCCCACTGAATCCCCTCCCACAACCCAGAGACACTCTCACCTGTCACTGAGTCTCCCCATGCCCACTGAATCCCCTCCCACAACCCACGGACACTTTCGCCCATCACTGAGTCTCCCCATGCACACTGAAGCCCCTCCCACAACCCAGAGACACTCTCCCCCGTCACTGAGTCTCCCCATGCCCACTGAATACCCTCCCACAACCCACGGACACTCTCCCCCATCACTGAGTCTCCCCATGCCCACTGAATCCCCTCCCACAACCCAGAGACACTCTCACCCGTCACTGAGTCTCCCCATGCCCACTGAATCCCCTCCCACAACCCAGAGACACTCTCACCCGTCACTGAGTCTCCCCATGCCCACTGAATCCCCTCCCACAACCCACGGACACTTTCGCCCATCACTGAGTCTCCCCATGCACACTGAAGCCCCTCCCACAACCCACGGACACTTTCGCCCATCACTGAGTCTCCCCATGCACACTGAAGCCCCTCCCACAACCCACGGACACTCTCCCCCGTCACTGAGTGGCCCCATGCCCACTGAATCCCCTCCCACAACCCACGGACACTCTCACCCGTCACTGAGTCTCCAAATGCCCACTGAATCCCCTCCCACAACCAACGGACACTCTCCCCGGTCACTGAGTCTCCTCATGTCCACTGAATCCCCTCCCACAACCCACGGACACTCTCCCCCGTCACTGAGTGTCCCCACACACACTGAATCCCCTCCTACAACCAACGGACACTCTCCCCCGTCCCTGAGTCTCCAAATGCCCACTGAATCCCCTCCCACAACCCACGGCCACTCTTCCCCCATCACTGAGTCTCCAAATACTCACTGAATCCCCTCCTACAACCCACGGACACTCTCCCCCGTCACTGAGTCTCCCCATGCACACTGAAGCCCCTCCCACAATCCAGAGACACTCTCCCCCGTCACTGAGTCTCCCCATGCCCACTGAATCCCCTCCCACAACCCACGGACACTCTCCCCCATCACTGAGTCTCCCACGCACACTGAATCCCCTCCTACAACCCACGGACACTCTCCCCCATCACTGAGTCTCCAAATACTCACTGAATCCCCTCCTACAACCCACGGACACTCTCCCCCGTCACTGAGTCTCCCCATGCACACTGAAGCCCCTCCCACAATCCAGAGACACTCTCCCCCGTCACTGAGTCCCCCCATGCCCACTGAATCCCCTCCCACAACCCACGGACACTCTCCCCCATCACTGAGTCTCCCCACGCACACTGAATCCCCTCCTACAACCCACGGACACTCTCCCCCATCCCTGAGTCTCCAAATGCCCACTGAATCCCCTCCCACAACCCACGGACACTCTCCCCCGTCACTGAGTCTCCCCATGCCCACTGAATCCCCTCCCACAACCCACGGACACTCTCCCCCGTCACTGAGTCCCCCCATGCCCACTGAATCCCCTCCCACAACCCACGGACACTCTCCCCCATCACTGAGTCTCCCCACGCACACTGAATCCCCTCCTATAACCCACGGACACTCTCCCCCATCCCTGAGTCTCCAAATGCCCACTGAATCCCCTCCCACAACCCACGGACACTCTCCCCCGTCACTGAGTCTCCCCATGCCCACTGAATCCCCTCCCACAACCCACGGACACTCTCCCCCATCCCTGAGTCTCCAAATGCCCACTGAATCCCCTCCCACAACCCACGGACACTCTCCCCCGTCACTGAGTCTCCCCATGCCCACTGAATCCCCTCCCACAACCCACGGACACTCTCCCCCATCCCTGAGTCTCCCCACGCACACTGAATCCCCTCCTACAACCCACGGACACTCTCCCCCATCCCTGAGTCTCCAAATGCCCACTGAATCCCCTCCCACAACCCACGGACACTCTCCCCCGTCACTGAGTCTCCCCATGCCCACTGAATCCCCTCCCACAACCCACGGACACTCTCCCCCATCACTGAGTCTCCCCATGCCCACTGAATCCCCTCCCACAACCCAGAGACACTCTCCCCCGTCACTGAGTCTCCCCATGCCCACTGAATCCCCTCCCACAACCCAGAGACACTCTCACCCATCACTGAGTCTCCCCATGCCCACTGAATCCCCTCCCACAACCCACGGACACTCTCCCCCATCACTGAGTCTCCAAATGCCCACTGAATCCTCTCCCACAATCCACGGACACTCTCCCCCGTCACTGAGTCTCCCCACGCACACTGAATCCCCTCCCACAACCCACGGACACTCTCCCCTGTCACTGAGTCTCCCCCCTCCCCCACCCTCCCAGCTTCCCCCTCACCTATCACCTCCCAGTGTCTCACTTCATCCCCCTCCCCACCCACCGACCGTCCCCCTCACCTGCTATCAACTCCCGGTGTCTCACTTCATCCCCCTCCCCACCCACCTTCCCCCTCACCTGGTCTCACCTATCACCTCCCAGCTTGTTCTCCTTCTACTGCTCCCTACTTTCTTAATATAACTTCTTCCCCCTTCCTTTCCAGTCCTGAGGAAAGGTATTAGCTCGGAACTTCGACTGTTTATTCATTTCTATAGCTGCAATGAATTCCAGAAATTCACCATCCTCTGACTAATAAATTCCTCCTCATCTCTGTTCTGAAGGTATGTCTTTGTATCCTAGGTTGTACCCTCTGGTCCAAGACTCTCCCACTATAAGAAATATCCTCTCCACATCCACTCTATCCAGATCTTTCAATATTCGATCATTTTCAATGAGAGTCCCCCTCATTCTTCTAAACTCCAGCAAGTACAGGCCCTGGGACATTTAATATGGCTCAGATGTTAACTCTTTCATCCCCAGAATCATCCGCGTGAACCTGCTCTGGACTCTCTCCAATTTCCAGCACATCCTTTCATAGATAAGGAGCCCAAAATTGCTCACAATACTCCAAGTGAGGTCTGCCCAATGCCTTAGTATTACACTCTAGCTCTTGTCCTCTCAAAATGAGTACTAACATTGCATTTTTGTTATTTACGTATTTATTGAGAAATAGCACGGAACTGACCCTTCAAGCTGCACCAGCCAGCAACCTCCCGAATTAATCCTAACTTAATCGGGGGTTAATTTATAATAACCAATTAACCTACCGTCTTTGGACTGTGGGAGGAAACTGGATCACCCGGAGCAAACCCACATGGTCATGGGGAGAACGTCCAAACAACTCCTTACGGGCAGCAGCAGGAATTGAATCTGTGTCACTGGTACTGGAAAGCAATGTGCTAACCACTAAACTACCTGATAAGTTACCCCATGCAAGGCTTAGTGAGAAAGTAAGGCGGCATGGGATCCAAGGGGACATTGCTTTGAGGATCTCGATCCAGAACTGGCTTGCCCACAGAAGGCAAAGAGTGGTTGTAGACAGGTCATATTCTGCATGGAGGTCAGTGACCAGTGGTGTGCTTCAGGGATCTGTTCTGGGACCCTTACTCTTCGTGATTTTTATAAAGGACCTGGATGAGGAAGTGGAGGGATGGTTAGTAAATTTGCTGATGACACAAAGGTTGGGGGTGTTGTGAATAGTGTGGAGGGCTGTCAGAGGTTACAGTGGGATATTGATAGGATGCAAAACTGGGCTGAGAAGTGGCAGATGGAGTTCAACCCAGATAAGTATGAAGTGGTTCATTTTGGTAGGTCAAATATGAAGGCACAATATAGCATTAATGGTAAGACTCTTGGCAGTGTGGAGGATCGGAGGGATCTTGGGGTCCGAGTCCATAGGATGCTCAAAGCAGCTGTGCAGGTTGACTCTGTGGTTAAGAAGGCATATGGTGTATTGGCCTTCATCAATCGTGGAATTGAATTTAGGAGGTAATGTTACAGCTATATAGGACTGTGGTCAGACCTCACTTGGAGAACTGTGCTCAGTTCTGGTCGCCTCACTATAGGAAGGATGTGGAAACCATAGAAAGGGTGCAGAGGAGATTTACAAGGATGTTGCCTGGATTGGGGAGCATGCCTTATGAGAATAGGTTGAGTGAACTCGGCCTTTTCTCCTTGGAGCGATGGAGGATGAGAGGTGACCTGATAGAGGTGTATAAGATGATGAGAGGCATTGATCGTGTGGAGAGTCAGAGGCTTTTTCCCAGGGCTGAAATGGCTAACATGAAAGGGCACAGTTTTAAGGTGCTGGGGAGTAGGTACAGAGGAGATGTCAGAGGTAAGTTTTTTACTCAGAGAGTGGTGGGTGCATGGAATGGGCTGCCTGTGATGGTGGTGGAGGCGGATACGATAGGGTCTTTTAAGAGACTCCTGGACAAGTACATGGAGCTCAGAAAAATAGAGGGCTATGGGTAACCCTGGGTAATTTCTAAGATAAGTACATGCTCGGCACAGCATTGTGGGCCGATGGGCCTGTATTGTGCTGCAGGTTTTCTACGTTTCTACTACCCGCCATTCCCTCCATGGATTATCCACACCAGCTGTGTGTTGCTCTTGATGTAGAAACCGTTTGTCAGGTGCGGCGCTACCGGAAGGTGCTATATAAATGCAGTGTAAGAGGAGAGAAAGTACTCAATACCATAACTCGGCAGAAAGGTCAACGTTAAAAGAAAATTTGTTATCAAAGGACATGTATGTCACAGTATACATATGTACTTGAGATTCATTTCCATGCGGCATAGTCAGTAAATCCAGTAACCATAATGGAGTCAATGGAAGACCAACCAACAAGGTGGACAGCCAGTGTGCAAATACAGAGAGAAAAATAATGATTGTTATATAATGTTACCGGATAAACAAGCAAGAATAACTTACTGAATAGATACAGCTGTTCCCACAAAACATGCAGAAATCACTAACTGAAAAACACCAGAAATATGCTAAATTAAAAGAGGAAATTGAAAGATTTTGGAACATGAACAGGGTATATATTGTCCCGATAGTAATATCCGCACAATAGCATTAAATAATTCGGCCTACACAGTAATATTTATCTCTATCTCCAGAAAGCCGCTATACTACACACCACTAGAAGGTTCCTAGCAATTGAGAAATTAGTGTGTTTGGCTATGCGCGTACCTCAGGTTTCACCAACTTGAGCTGAGAGAAAAAAAATAAACAATTAATATGGAGAACATGAGATGAAGAGTCATCGTGAAGCCGAGGAAAAAATACGCAGCGCCATAACTGCAGGTGTTTCGCGGGGGGGAGGGGTTGGGAGGACAAAAGGTTTTTTTTATTCTCGAAGAGAACATTTGTAATTCGACCAGTTATGAAATAGTTTCCTTCGCCTTCTTTGTTTCGAAATGTTTCTGCGGAAACTCTTGCAGTCGGCAGGAAGTTGTGAGAAAGATATCTCGGGCGCTTTTCATAACCCTCGCCGACCAGCGTTGCGTAAAACAAAAAAGCGGAGGGGGAAAGGAAGAGGGTGATTTACCTCAATGCGAGGAAATTCTTTGCAATCAGTGACAAAGTATTGAAGAGCGATTTCATTCGTGCAAGTCATTACATCACAGCCTGCTAACTGAGGTCAGTTTTGGTTTCCCACTCTGGAATGAACTGGAAAAAATAATTGCGAAAAGCTTTTGTTTGAAATTGCCTTGTAAATTATACAACACGTAGAGTGAGGCTGTTTTGAAGAGTCACTTGTAATTGTATTATACTATTGTCTCAATTTCTTAAAAGCAGATGCTTTTGCAAACATTTTCCTTTTATTCCTTAGTATTTTGTTATTAATTATATAAAACCCGGAAACTGACTTTTAAACGCGGAGGGCCCGCCTCCTCGCCCCCTGGGGTTTCACTCTCATTGGTGGACTCGGCCTGCCAATCACCACGGTTTGACGTCGACGAGGAAGCGCGTGCCAAGGTGGGGGGATTCCCTGGGTGAGAGTGCGCAGGCGCCGGCTCCCGTAGGACTGGCCCTACTCGGTCCGCATCGCCAGGCAGCCGGAGCATCGGAAAGGAGCCAGGTACGGTATGGGGTTGGCTTGAGGGGAGGAGGAGGTAAGGAGAAGGTTGGCGAAGATGCCAGGGCTGGGCATTGTACCGCCGCTGGGCGTCCTTTGGCCGTGCAATGCAATGTATGTGTGTTTGTGCGTACACCAGCTAGACGGGCCGAATGCCTTGTTGATTGCCCACCCTTTCGTATAGTTCCAACGTTGGGTCCAAGATATCACGAAATATCAAACCCCGACTGAGCAGGGGACGGGGATCCCGGAGGGTGGAGAGAGTCCGTGAGATGATCCCGGAGGACTGAAGAATGTCCAGCGATTTAGGGAATGCAAGAAGAATCTCCACCCTCTCTTCCCTTCCCACACCCCCTCGGGCTCCGAAACAGGACTTGACAGGCGCGGTCAACTGGATCAAAGGCTTAACATCTCAATTCAACATTCTGGTGAAGAGGTTTTGGTCCCTTACAGTTGAGGTTAGCTGCTCCATAGATGCTGCCTGATTTCTGAGTTCCTCCAGCTGTGTGTGTGTGTGTGTGTTACTCTGGGATGCTTGCTGCCCTCCCCTCGAGATGGTCTCTAGGGTATCTTGTTTTGGTTCTTGGTTGCAGAGGGAATTTTATTTTAATATCTTACAGAGTTAGGAAAGTGGGAGAGGAGAAGGAGGGATTAGGAAAGGAATTTCAGAGGAAAGGGCAGAGGAGATGTTGGTAGGCTGAAGGAAATCTAACTTGTCACAACATGGGAGATCGGCAGGTGAGACCTGGACTCTGAATCAGAATCACAACTGGCAGATGTGAAATCTGTTGTTTTGCAGCAACATTACATAAAATATTTAAAAACCTATAGATTACAGTAAGACGTATATTAAATAGTGCAAAAAGAAAGTGAAACATTGTGAGGTAGTGTTCATTGAGAGTGGAGGAGAAGAAGCTATTTTAAACTTGGTGATTGCAACAGAATCATCTAGTGAAAGGTACGGTGGAGGAAAGAGTTAAATGTTCTGAGTGGATTTGCATTTCTAAAACCTCAGAGTGGCCTTTCCTCTTTGTTGTGATGTGGTGGAAGGCAGTACTCGCAGAGTAGGATCCCACAAACAGAGTTGATTGGTGATCAGTGGTTGAGAGATAACTGTTGGCCAGGAAACTGGGGGGAGAATTCCTTCCCACTGGGAGGATGACATGAACATTACATTTGTCAAACCTCTGGTAATCTTCCCCCTCCCTTCCGCATTCCGGATCCCCTCTCCTCACCTGTCCAGCACCACCCTCTGATGCCCCTCCTCCTTCCCTTTCTCCCATGGTCTATTCTCTCCAATCAGCTTCCTCCTTCTTCAGACCTTTATCTCTTCCACCTATCACCTCTCAGCTTCTCACTTCCCCTCCCCCTCTCCACCTGGTCTCACATATCTCTTTCCACTCCCCCCACCTTCTTTTTCTGGCCTCTTCCCCCTTCCTTTCCGGTCCTGAAGAAGGGTTTTGGCCCAAGACGTCAACTGTTTGTTCCATTCCAGAGGTGCTGCCGGACCTGGGTTCCTGCAACATTGTGTCTGTGTGTGAACTCCCTCGATTTCCCCCCAATGGGACCTTTCAGAGCTGAGGGGCAGGCGGGGCCTGGATCAGTCAATTCAGTTGACAAGCAGCACTTACTAACTGCACCTCAAGTTCAATATCCTCATTGGCCTGGAGTGTGGTTTTGAGATACCTTGGAACTGATGCCTCTGTCAGCTCTTCAAAGCTATGGTAAAGGTCCACCTACGGTGCTGCTGGGGAGGGAGTTTAGGATGTTTATAGAGTTATAGAGCCTTCGGCCCAACTCATCCATACTGATCATATGACTGTACTTGGTCCAAGTCTCTCTGAACATTTCCTGTCCCTGTAGCTCTCTAAATGTCTTCTAGATGTAGTTTAGTTAGAGATACTGTTCTCTTCCAGCCCAGTAGGCCACCGATTTAACCCTAGCCTAATCACAGGACAATTTACAATGACCAATTAACCTACTAACCAGTAATCCTTGAATTGGGAAAGGGAAATGGGAGCACCTGAGGAAATGCACGCATTCTACTGGGAGGACGTTCTAGCTCCTTATGGACAGCGCCAGAATTGAACTCTGAGCTCCTGAACTGTCATGTCATCCCACCAGCTGCTATGCTACTGTGGTGCCACCCCCCCCCCCCTCAAAAACCCTTCCTCTGCCAGCTCGCTACGTGTACCCACCGTCCTCTGACAAGTTGCATCTCCATCTGGTATGGAAGCAGTCGAGCATCAGACCGGAAGTCCCTACAAAGGACTGTGAGAATGGCTGAGAGCATCATAGGAGTCTCCCTACCGTCCACCAGGGACATTTGTCAGGAGCGCTGCATACTCAGGGCCCTTAGTATTATTAAAGGTCTCACCCATCCATCCAGCATCCTCTTTGACTTCCTACCATCAGGCAGGAGACTCTGATGCCTAAAGATGAGAACAGTCAGGATTGGAAACAGTTACTTCCCTCAGGCCATTAGGCGTGAATTCTCTGCCACATCACATTCGAAGTGTCACCGGTTAATCTGTTCTGCGCCTTACAATAGTTAATCTTATTGAACTTTATTATTTATGTGTGATTCATCTGTAGATTTTATCTTTACCTGCATAAGTGATTGTGTGGAATGTGTGTTTTGCGTACATCCGTGCTTTACGCCCTGGTTCGAAGAAACGCCGTGTTTCTATATGCATTGTATGATTATAGGCATTACATACATGACAATAACTACATGTATGTAGTTAAATGGCAGTAAAGCTGACTTGACTCTGTGTGTGGGGGGGGTGTAGGGGAAAGGTTTACCCCCCCCCCCCCCCGTAGTTTCAGTCTCTCCCTTGTTGTGGATTGTCGGTGTTGTTGAAGGGTCCAAACTTGAGTGGAAGTTGATCCTAGCATGTTCAGATTCTGGCTAACTGCTCAAAAGCGGAGGTAATACCTGTCACCAGCTGAAAGCCCACCCATCCCCTTGGTTTCGGTATCACAGTCAGGTTTACTGTCACTCACATATTTCGTGAAATTTGTTGTTTTGCAACAGCAACACCATGTGATACATAAAAAGTACGATAAACTACAATAAGATATACAGTGGATTCTGGTTAATTGGGACACATTGTGACCGGTACATTTTGGCCCAATTAAGTGGCTGGCCAAATAGTCAGTTTCATGGAAATAGTTATAAAGATATAAAAAGTGCAAACTACTATTAATCTCCAAATCTTCATTTTTATCGTAACATTTAAGATGATTGTTGATACCTTCAAATTCTTCGTAGAGCCTGATTTGTTGAAGTAGTGAAATTGTTTTCATTTTCGTTCCTGGCTGTTTCTGGCATCTACCAGTCTGAATGCTTGAAACTGCAGTTAGAAAAACAGTTCTGAATTGCCTTACCACTTATTTCTCACCAACCATCAGTGACAAAAATCACTGCTTTTTGAACACAAACAAACACAAGTGATGTTTGAAAAACTTCCCTAGGAACAGTGTAGGTGGTCACACAAGTGCACATGAGTAATGCTAGTTAGGAACTGTTTGGCACTAGCCTCCTGTCCCAATTAAGTGGCATCGTGTCCCAAATAAACGAAGGGTCTCCCAGCTGTTCTTTTCATTTGTTTTTGTTCTTTGCGAGTTGTCCCAAGTAAGCTGCTTCCTCAATTAACCAATGGCCCAATTAACTGGAACAGTTGTATATAAAAACATTAATTAAATAAGTTGTGTAAAAAGAGAACAAAAATAGCGAGGTAGCGTTCATGAGTTCATTGTCCGTTCAGGAATCTTCATTGCCCCCCGATGTGAGTAGAGGTAGTCCTTGTTGGATTCTGGTGCTTTTCTGATTCAAAGGATCATTGGAAGTCAAGGATGAGGCATAAAACCTGTTTTTATGGACTTTTAAAATTAAATATTATAGCTGTTGGGTGATGGGATGGTGATGCGTCTCTACCAAAGGAGGTGTAAGGTGCTGCTTCCCTCTGCTGGCCTGGGGGTCGCCCTTGGGCGAGGTGTAGCCCCTGTTTAGCCCCTCCCCCCGATTAGGGTCACGTGAAGCTATCAGAGCAGCCGGTGCACATCACAAGTCCCGGTTATGTGACCACTGACACCAGGCAGACAATCTCTGAAGAGTTTTGATAATGACTGGTGTCACCCATCTTGTAAAGACACTGCCCAGAAGAAGGCAATGGCAAACCACTTCTGTAGAAAAATTTGCCAAGGACAACCATGGTCCTGGACCATGCTCACCCATGTCATATGACAAGGCTCATGATGACATGAATGTGGGGGGGGGGGGGGTGTCACTCTGCACAGGGCACAACATATGGACGACGGCACCTGAGGCATATGGAATCGTATCTATAGAATAAGCACACTTGGATTATTGTATTCAGTCTCAGGACGGGAATGGCAGATACAAAAGGGCATAATTTTAGGTGATTGGTGGAAAGTGTAGGGTGGATGTCAGAGGTGGGTATTTTACACAGAGCGGCGGGTGTGTGCAACACATTGCCGGGGTGGTGGTAGAGGCAGATACATTCGGGATATTTAAGAAACTCTTAGATAGGCAAATGGATGGTAGAAAAAAGCAGGGCTATGTGGGAGAAAAGGGTTAGATTAATCTTGGAGTATGTTAAAAGGTGGCACAACATTGTGGGCCGAAGGGCCTGCGCTGTACTGTTCTATGTTGTACGTAATAGTTAACTTGCCTAGTGATTCCAGGAATGAAAGGGTTGAAGTATGAGGCGTGTTTGATGACTGGGCCTATGCTGACTGGAGTTTAGATGACTGAGGAGGGATCTCTTTGAACCTAGATCCTAGATACAGAGGATGTGGAAAGGATGTCTCCTATAGCGGGGGAGTCTAGAACCGGGAGGCACAGCCTCAGAATCGAGGGACATCTATTTAGAACTGATGAGGAGTTTCATTAGTCATATGGTGGACCTACCGTAATCTATGTAAAAAAAATCAAACATTGGCGCTGCCTCCTGCATGCATGCTGAGCTCGTTGACTTCATTAACTTTGCCTCCAATTTTCACCCTGCCCTCAAATTTACCTGGTCCATTTCCGACACCTCCCTCCCCTTTCTTGATCTTTCTGTCTCCATCTCTGGAGACGGTTTATCTACTGACATCTGCTATAAGCCTATAGACTCTCACAACTACCTGGACTATTCCTCTTCCCACTCTGTCTCTTGCAAAAATGCTATCCCCTTCTCACAATTCCTCCGTCTCCGCCGCATCTGCTCTCAGGATGAGGCTTTTCATTCCAGGACGAAGGAGATGTCTTCCTTTTTTAAACAAAGGGGCTTCCCTTCTTCCACCATCAACTCTGCTCTCAAACGCATCTCTCCCATTTCCCGCACATCTGCCCTCACCCCATCCGCCCACCACCCTACTCGGGATAGGGTTCCCCTTGTCCTCACCTACCACCCCACCAGCCTTCGGGTCCAATGTATAATTCTCTGTAACTTCTGCCACCTCCAACGGGATCCCACTACCAAGCACATCTTTCCCTCCCTCCCAACGTGACTCCCTTGTCCAATAGAAAGGCTGGCGACCGAGAACTGAGGAAGCAAGAGTTACCCTCAATAACTTATTACATACCACCTGGTTTTAGCATGGTGGTCTGAATGAGGTGAGGAGGTATCTTATGTATTTTTATTTATTTATTGAGATATGGAGTGCAATAGACCCTTCAAGCTGTGCCACCCAGCAACGGATATAACCAAGTTACAATGACCAGTTAACCCACCAACCTGTAGGAGGAAACCCACACGGTCACAGGGAGAACGTACAAATCCCTCACACACAGTAGTGGCAATTGAACCTGTGTTGCTGGTACTGTAATGCTTTGTGCTAACCACTACGCTACCATGTCTCTTGCTGAGGATGATAAATCTCTGAAATTTTCTGCTCTGAGAGTGTTGCGGGCTGGATCCTCGCATTAAAGATAAAGATTAGATTGCACAAGATTTACCCTTCTGTCTCGCCAATGTGTGATAGATGCCAAGGGACGAAGGTCACGTTGTCATACACCTTTTGGTTTTGCCCATTACTGACTGGATTTTGGTCCAAAATATTCGACTGGTACTCAAAGTGCTATAAAAGATCTTTCCCCTTGGAAGCTGGTCTCGCCATCTTTGGCTGCTCGCAATCTACTATTTGTTTCTCTACAGCCATACGACAGTCTCTGATGCTGGGGATGATTGTTGCCAAAAGACTTATCTTGATGGAATGGAAATCACCCTCTCCCCCTTCCTTTCGGAGATGGATGGCTGATATGATCTCAGTCATACAGATGGAGAAACTTGGGTTCCTGAGAACTAATTCAATTAAAAGAAATTCGGCTATCTGGATCCATTTCTTGCCTCCTGGACGAGGCCGGGGACGGATGAACAATCCCCCGCCCCACCCCTCGAGCTGATTTCTCACCGCCCTCATTTGCGATTTAATGTTTAGTATTTTTGAGCACTTTGTACAATAGACATCCCTCTAATGTGATGTTCTTTTTTTTTTGCTTATTTCATTTTTATGCGCGTCTGAGCTGGTATGTTCTTGTTGATTTCATTGTTTTATTTGAAAATAAAGTATTAAAAAAAGATAAAGATTAGATTTATTTAATGCATGTAATTTAGATCTATTTAAGGTGGTGGTAAGAAGTTGAATGATTGAGGCTTGTGGGGGGTATTGAATCCAGCATGAAGCAGCCATAGGGGCACGAGATAGCGGATACTGGGGTCTGGAGCAGGGATTCCTGGCCTTTGTTATTGCATGGACCCCGAACATTAACCGAGGGGGTCCATGGACCCCAGGTTGGGAACCCCTGACCTAGAGCAACACACAGTCTGCTGGAGGAACTCAGCGGCATCTGTGTGAGGGAAAAGGAATTGTCCACGTGTCCCGTTGGAACACTGCATCTGTACTGAGAGATGGCCTGTATAGAGAGGAGACGGGGAGTGGTGAGGTAGGATTGAGGGGAAGGCGATTGGGCGACTGAGGAGGGGCGTGAGGTGACAGTCAGGTAGAGGAGGAGGGCGGGGTGGAGTTGGGAGGCTGTGAAATGGGGCAGCACGGTAGTTGTAGTGGTAAGCGCTTATCAGCTGCGATGTCAGGATCCAGTTTCCACCGCTGTCTGTAAGGCATTTATACGTTCTCCCCGTGGCCGCATGGGTTTCCTCCTACATTCCAAAGACATATGGGTTAGGGTTACGTTGTGGACGCGCTGTGTTGGCACCGGAATACGTGGCAATACGTTGGCTGTAGCCAGCATATCCTCGGACTGTGCTGGTCGTTGACACAAGCAATGTGTTTTGAACATGTGACAAATAAAACTAATCCTTAAAAGAATGTGAGCTGGAGGCAGACAGAGGGGGAAAAGCCAGAAACACGTGGTAGGGCAGGGTGGAGAGGAGGCTGTGATCTTATTGATGGCTAAGGGGCCTTTTGCTTGCTCCCATTTTATTGAATGGCCTTGTTTGCGCATAGGCAGATTAATGGTTCGGCACAGACAAGATGGGCTGAAGGGCATGTTTCTGTGCTGTGGTGTTTTATGACTCCATCTGCAATTTCAGAAAATGTCCCTTAAAGCAGGAGTTCCCAACTTTTTGTACGCTGGGGACTCTCACCATGAAGTGAGGATCCGTGTCCCCAGGTTGGGAAACGCTACCTTAAAAGCTTCTGTCCTTCCCTGAATCCCAGTGAACCCAGAGCACGGAACATGAGATTCTGCGGATGGAGCCTTGAGTGACTGTATTGGTTCGTAACCAGCCCTTGTGGAGTTTTCCGTGTTAATTCACTGTGCGGGTGAGCCTGCTTCACCCTCTGACATTGATGAAGTGATGCTAGATATGGTGGTTGGCCATCTTGCCGTGAGAGCGTGAAGGTTTCCCCTCCGTCTGTTTGACGACAAGATCACATGGACTGTGGCAGTACACCGAGTCGAGGTTTCTGTCCACGTCCCGTGGTACAACAAAGGGCTTTTCGGAGAGATTCTCATAACTACAAATCCCCTGCTGCTCTTAGAACTCCCAAGGGATTCTTGAACACAGAGCGGTGAAACTGTTTAACCCCTTGAGGCTGCCCTCCTGTTCACAGGTGAACTTAAGTTCAAGTTGTCTTATGACGAACTCTAGTATCTTACCAAAAGTCCAGTGACTTTCAGCTAACGTGTTTTGACTGTCAGCTGCCTACTCAAGCGGAGAGTTCCACATTTACTGCTGCTTGAACGCTCACTTTACACAGGGGTCCCTGTTTTCTTGATTTTCCCATTGCTGAACGTCACCTCCGTCTGTACTTTTTTAAACCGGAAGACACAGGAGCAATATTAGGCCATTCAGCTCATTAAGTTTGCTCCTTTGCTTATCAAGAACCTATCAACCTCCGTTTTAAATATGCCCAATAACTTGGCCTCCACAGCCGTCTATGGCAATGAATCCACAGATTCACCAGCCTCTGGATAAAGAATTTCCTCCTCATCTCTGCTCTAAAGGGACGTCTTTCTACTCTGAGGCTGTGCCCTCTGATCCTAGACTCCCCCACAGTTGGAAACATCCACTCTATCTAGGCCTTTCAATATGTGGTAGGTTTCAATGAAATTGCCCCTCATTGTTCTAAACTCCAGTAGCTACAGACCCAGAGTCATCAAACACTCCTCATATGTTAACCCTTTCGTTCCCAGGATCATTCTTGTGAACCACGCCTGGACGCTCTCCAATGCCAGCACATCCTTTCTTAGATAAGGGGCCCAAAGTTGCTCGCAATACTTCAAGTGCGGTCTGACCATAAAGCCTCAGCATCACATCCTTGCGTTTATATTCTAGTCCTCTTGAAACGAATGCTAACGTTGCATCTGCCTTCCTCACCACAGACTCAACCTGCAAGTTAACCTTCAGGGAATTTGCTCCCTGTTTAGAAAATAGTCAGTACCTTTATTCCTTCTACCAAGCTCCATGTTTTCTCTGTGTTGCTCTGTCCCTGCCTCATCCCCACCACCCCATCCTCGTATAACCAATAGCTTCTATCCTGCTGTTGTCAGACACTTGGACGGACCTGTCACAGGCTAAAAGCTGAACTCTTGACCTCACAATCTATCTCGTTATGACCTCGCACCTGATTGTCTGCCTGCACTGCACTTTATCACTGTAACTGTGACACTTTATTCTGCTTTCTGTTGTCCTTGATGCCATTCCGTATGAAATGATCTGTCTGGATGGCACGCTAACAAAAGCTTTTCACTGTATGCGCACACAAAAGTACATTGTGTTCACGATAGTAGATCAACTGTCAAATGGAAAATTGATCAGCGCTGTGGAAAAGTAAATTAAGTTAATTTGATAAATTTATCATGTGTACCAAGGTACAGTGAAAAAGTTAGTTCTCCATGCCAAGCCACTTGACTCACCCCGTCACTGAGATGTCCTCACATTCTATGGCTCATGTTCAAGGACTCTTCATCTTGTGTGCCCGTTCGTTATCCTGCTGGCATTTAGGGCAGCAATGAAGGACCTCCTTCTCTGTCTGTCTTGGCCATTCGGATGTAGAAGGATCCTTCGTTGCTGTTTCCCTAAAGGTTTTTGTTTTACCAGTCAGGGTTGTTAGCCAGAGCTGAACCCCCGAATCTGAAGGATTAGTGGACCACTTGTGGTCTTGTCTCTGCCCTTTGACCTGTTCAGCATGCGTGAGCCTGCCAAGAGCCAAAGCATAAAACCCAGACTCCAGCCAGCATCTCTCTCTGCGTCATTGAGGCTTGAAATCTTCCAAACCACAGCAAGGTTGTGGTCTTCTTGGAGGCATGTTCTCATTATTTATTGCTTACTTATTTATTATTACTATTTTCTCCTTTTTATATTTGCACAGTGTGTTGTCTTTTGCACACTGGTTGAACGCCCAAGTTGGTGTGGTCTTTCATTGATTATTTTGTGGTTATTATTGTACTATGGATTTATTGATACGCCTACAAGAAAATGAATCTCAGAGTTGTATATAGTAACATCTATGTACTTTGATAATAAATTTACTTTGAACTTTGAACCATCACTACAGATCATTTCTTTACGATGGAATGATGAGGTAGAACAAGGGAAAACAATAACAGAATGCAGAATAAAGCGTTACAGAGATAGTCCTGTGGGCACAAGGGCATTGAGGTCAAGAATCCATCTTATCGTACTAGGGAACCTTCAGGTCTGATAACAGCAGGATGGAAGCTGTCCTTGGGCCTGGTGGGACGTGCTTTCACTGATAACAGTGGGGTAGAAACTGTCCTTGGGCCTGGTGGGACATGCTTTCACTGATAACAGTGGGGTAGAAGCTGTCCTTGGGCCTGGTGGGACGTGCTGTCACTGATAACAGTGGGGTAGAAGCTGTCCTTGGGCCTGGTGGGACTTGCTTTCACTGATAACAGTGGGGTAGAAGCCGTCCTTGGGCCTGGTGGGACGTGGTTTCAGGCTTTTGTATCTTCTGCCCGATGGGAGAGGGGAGAAGAGAGAATTCATGCGACGTGGAATCGATTACCAGTCTCTTTCTTGCACAGCTCAATTATGTTGTGTTCTATGAAGCATCCCTTTAACTGTTTGAAAGCTTTGAGTAGATTGTGACTGTTTGAAATATTTTGAGAAGTTTGGACTATCTCTCTTAATGGAAAACTTCTGCCATAATTTGTGAGCAGCTGGCCTTTTCCCTAGGGTTGAAATATCCAGTGCTAGACGGCATACACTTAAGGTGGGAGGGAAGGAGATGTGTGCGACTTTGTTTTACACAGAGTGGGGGGGATGCTTCGAATGAGCCACCATTGATGACGGAAGCAGATATCATGGAGTCATTTCTGAAGAAGGGTCTCGGCCTGAAGCATCGAATGTTTACGCTTTTCCACAGATGCTGCCTCACCTGCTGAGTTCTCCATGGATTTTCAGCATCTGCAGACTTTCTTGTGTTGCGTATATGACAGTGATGTTTAAGAGGCTCAAAGTAAATTTATTATGGAAGTACAGTTTGTATATCATATAGAACTTTCAGGCATAGAGAACTACAGTACAGAAACAGGCCCATCAGCCCATTTAGTCTGTGATGAACCATTTAAACTGCCTCGTCCCATTGACATTCATCTTCTGAGAAAAGTGAATGAACAGGGAATGAACAGATATGGACATTGTGTAGGCAGAAGGGATTAGTTTAGTTGGAAATTTCATTACTAGTTTAATTTGTTTAGCACAACTTTGTGGGCTGAAGAGTGTTTCTGTGCTGTACTCTTCCTTGAATAGTTAAAGATAAAGATAATCTTTCTGATCTTTTATTTGTCACATGTACAGTGAAACATGGTGTTATGCTTCAGTGACTAATGCAGTCCGAGGATGTGCTGGGGCACCGGCGAATGTCGCCATGCTTCTGGTGCCAACGTGGAGTGCCCGCAAGGTACTAACCGTAACCGTACGTTTTTGGACGGTGGGTGGAAACCGGAGCACCCTGAGGAAACCCAGGTGATCACGGGGAGAATGTACCAGCTCCTTGCAGGCAGTGGCGGGAGTTGGACCCTGATCTTATCGCTGGCACTGTACAGCCTGGCGCTAACTGCTGTGCTACCGTGCCACCCCAAAGCTATGAATTTATAAACCTCCATCAGGTCTTCGCTTGCCCTCGAGTGCTCCAGAAAGAACAATCCTAGTTTGTCCCACCTCATATCCTCTAATCCAGGCAATGCTTGGCTACACAGGTTGATAGGGTGATGTAGATATGGTGTACCTGCCTTTCCTGGGTCAACGAACTGAGTTCAAGAGTCTGGAAGTTGTGTTGCAGCTTTATGAAACTCTAGTTAGGCCACATCTGGTCTATTGCATACAGTTCTGGTCACCACGTTATAGGAAAGATATCGAGAGGATGTGGGCAGTTTGCTAGGATGCTGCCTGGATTAAAGGGCATGTGCTAGAATGTGAGGTTGGACAAATTTGGGCTGTTTCCTCTGAAATAGTGGAGGCTGAGGAGAGATCTGATAGCGGTTTATAAGATTATGAGAGGCACAGATAGAGTACCTAGACAGTATCTTCTTCCCAGGGTTGAAATGTCTAATACCAGAGGGAATGCATTGAAGGTAAGGGGACCCCTTGCTTGATAGTATTGGTCCATGGCATAAAAACGGTTGGGAACCCCTGATGTAAGATTGGGGTGGGGAGGGAGTTCAAAGGAGATATGAGAGGCAAGTTTTATGACATAGAGTGAGTGGTGCCTGGAATACCCTGCCTAGGCTGGTTGTGGAGATAGACCAGTTGAGGTATCAATAGCCATACGGAGCAGTGGCTTCCAACCTGGGGTCCACAGACCCCTTGTTATTATCAAGGTACATGTATGTTATCACTGACATTCATATTCTTGTGGGAGTTCACGGTAAATAGAAAGAAACACAAAAGAATCAAAACTGTACGTGAAAGGGAAGGTCAGCAAACTGTGCGCATCTACAGAGTGTCGTCACAGGAAAGCTGCATCCATAATCAGAGACCCCACCACCCAAGGCCATGCTCTCATCTCACTGCTGCCATCAGGGAGAAGGTCCAGGAGCATCAGGACCCTCACCACCAGGTTGAGGAACAGTTATTTCCCCTCAACCATCAGCCTCCTGAACCAGAGGGGATAACTTCACTCAACTTCACAAATCCATCACTGAACTGTTCCCGCAACCTATGGACTCACTTCCAACACTCTGCATCTCGTGTTCTGGATATTTATTGTTTATTTCTTTATTATTATTGTTATTTTTATATTTGCAGTTTGTTGTCTTGTGCACACTGGATATCCACCCTGTCGGTGTGGTCTTTCATGGATTCTCTGATGGTTTTGGACTTATTATGCCCACAAAAATTGAGTTTCAGGGTTGTACATGGTGACAATAAATTTACTTTGAAGTTTGAAAGACCAAAAATGAGAAAATACTAATAATAAATAAATCAGCAATAAATATTGAGAACATGATTTTCAGAGTCCTTAAAAGTGAGTACATGGGTTGTGGAATCAGTTCAGTGTTATGATAAATGAAGTTATCCATGCTGGTTCAGGATCCTGATGGTTGAAGGGTAATAATTGTTGCTGAAGGTGGTGTTGTGGGTCCTGAGGCTCCTGTACCTCCTTCCTGATACCTGCAGTGATTAGAGAGCACGGCCTGGATGGTGGGGATCCTGAGGCTCCTGTACCTCCCTCCCGATACCTGCAGCGAGAAGAGTATTCCTGATTGCTATAACAGATTATAATATATAATATTAAATTATTAATATTAAATATTAAATTATATAATTTTTATTATATTTACTTCGATTTGTACTCCAGGGAGCACGAAGGGCAGAATCAAATATTGCTGTGATGATTATACGCTGTAGTATCAATTGTTTGGTGACAGTACAGTAAAGATGACAGAAGCTGTTTAACCTGCCTCTGTTGGTTCTTTAGAACACCTCCCTAACTGTTTCTACTCCCTGTCTCCCTGCATATATCATGCCTATGGTTATCCATCCAGTTTCCCTTTTAAAAGTTCCTGTTTGTTCTTTCTCTTTGCTCTTCACTTTCAGGAGAGGAACCATATTCCTGTCTGCTTAATATAGAACAGTACAGCACATGAACAGGGCCTTGGGCCCACTACATTGTCCCAAAACAATTAAATTAGTAATCAGATGGCCAACTAAACTAATCTCTACTGCCTACACAATGTCCATTGTCCTCACATTCAAGTGTCTATCTAAAAGTCTCTTAAAAGTTGCTGATGTATCTGCCTCTGCCCCCATTCCAGGCACCCACCACTCCCTGTGCTTTAAAAAAACACAAAACCTGCCCCTCATATCTCCTTTGAAATTACCCCCTCGCACCTTAAATGCACGCCTTCTGGTATTAGGCATTTCAACCCTGGGAGAAAGATACTGAATGTCTATCTGTGGCTCACGTAATTTTATAAACCTCAATCAGATCTCCCCTCAGCCGCCATCTCTCCAGAGAAAACTACCCAAGTTTTTTTTCCAGTCTCTCATTATAGCACACGCTTTGTAATCCAGGTAGCATCCTGGTAAATCACCTCTGCGCCCTCAACGTCCTTCCCAGAGCTGTATGCAATACTCCAGATGCAGACTAACTAGAGTTTTATAAAGCTGCAACATAACTTACTGACTTTTGAACTCAGTGCATCGACTAACAAAGGTAAGCATGTCAGGGGCCATAAACTCAGAATCTCAGATCCCTTTGCTCAACAACAGTGTTAAGGGCCTCGCCCTCAACATGGTACGGCCTCTTTACATTTAAAACAAAAGATTCTCCTCCTCCTCATTTTTCTGTCAGTCTTAAAGCACAACAGGATAAAAACAGGCCCTTCAGCCCTTCTGGAAGACCTCTGTATAGCAGGGGAGTTATGCATAGAAGGAAGATGAGCCAGAGGGAAATAGTTGGCAGGTGAGGGAAAGAGGGCGGATAAGAGGGGAGCCAGGGGAATGGAGAAGGGGAGAAATTCCTGGAAGGTGGAGAAATGGATGCTCATGTTGTCACGTTGGAGGCTATCTAAATGGGAAGTGTGGTGTGGTGGTGTTACCACATAAACACAAGAGATTCTGCAGATGCTGGAAATCTAGAGCAACACACACAAAATGCCAGAGGATTTCAGTAGGTCGATGGAGAGGAATAAGTAGTTGACATTTCAGGCCGAGACTTTGATCAGGATTGACCAGTATCAGCTGCTGTGTTTGTGACTCTTATGGAAGCTGTTATTCACACTTACTCTGGCAGCTTCGTGTGTAATCTTGACTGTATGTGCGTTGTCCCGCCATGTCGTGGTGGAGAGGCTTGTGAGATCTCGAAAGCTATGACGCCTGGAGCTTAGCCCCTGGTAGGGTCACCCATGGCGGTAACGTCAAGGGGGAGGTTACAGACGACGAGCAATCTCACCAAGAGCTCAGCGGTGGAACTGGCAGGAGATAATGACACAGAAGGCCACTGGACCCTGACCCTGCTCTGTCAAGGGTCATGTGGTGGCTGTCCGTACATCAGTCTCTCCACGTTGAGCAAAGTCATGCACAGGCTTGCTCCATTCAGGGAATTCACATGTATATTGGATCAGCCCCCACAACTACCTGAAGACCCCCCCCAAAGGAGCATCAGACTGGACTCGTGTCTACTAATCCCCACCTCACGCTATGAAGGACACCCCTTGCCTCCTTCCTCCCCAGACTGTCCTCAGTTCCTAACTATGGTAGTTTATTTTTATGAGGAATTGAGTTATAGGGAAAGGATGAATAGGTTAAAACTTTTTTCCCTGGAGGGTAGGAGAATGAGGGGAGATTTGATAGAGGTATACGAAATTATGAGGGGTATTGGTAGGGCAAATGCAAGCAGGCTTTTTCCACTGAGGTTGGGTGAGACTAGAACTAGAGGTCATGGGTTAAGGGTGAAAGGGGAACCTGAGGGGGAACTTGTTCACACAGAGAGTGGTGTGAGTGTGGAACGAGCTGCTAGAGGAAGTGGTGGATGTGGGTTCGATTGTGATATTTAAGATGGAGGGCTATGGGCTGGGCAGAATAACGGTTTGGGCTGAAGGGCCTGTTTCTATGACTCCCACAGTCTGTTTGCAATTTCCAGAGTCCCTGTGGAGAAGGAATTTCTATTCAAGCCCTTGATGTTGAGCTGTTGGTGTTGGACGTTGAGCACACTGCATGTGGCTGAGGCCTTGGGACTTTTGCCCGTCTTGGGAAAGGCCCTGATCGAATTGAGTGCATTGGGTTCATTCATGGAAAACCACAGGGTGGGAGTAGGGCTTACAGATGGGAGGGGGGGTGTAGCAGGAAGAGAGGCACAGGCTCTTATTTCTTGAAGTGGTTTCTTTGAAAACTGCCAGATCAGGTTTCAAAGTCCAGGGGCTTCAAGGTAAATAAGCAATCAAGGAAAGTAACAGCTGTGAACAAGGCCATTCTGCCCACATTTTACTGCCAGCCCTTGCGAATGAGTAGGAGTATACATTCTTAAAGATTAGATTAGCTTTATTTGCGCCGAAACACAATGGCGCACCATAGAATTTGTGAAAAATGATACATAGTTGTTGGTCCTTATTTGTGAATAGTTTTACATAAATTATATTGTATTTCTTTATGTTCCTGTGAATGCCTGCCAGAAAATGATACTCAGGTGATGTATACATACTTTGATAACAAATTTACTTTGAAATTTGTTTGCATCAATGACCAGTACTGTCGGAGGATTGTGCTGGGGCAGCCCACAAGTGTCACCATGTGACGTGCCCGCAAGTGGGAGGAAACCAGAACACCAGGAGGAAACTCGAGCAAACTCCTTACAGGCAACAGTGGAAATTGAACCCATGCATAGTGGTACTGTAAAGTGTTGTGCTAACCACTACACAACTGTGACTCCCATGAAGGTACAGCCCTGGTGACAATTGCTGGAGAGGACTTTGGGCTGGATTGAAGCGCGGGGCCTGGGCCCAAGAGAGACCAAAAAACCCCAATATTTAGCTGATTTAAATGCCAAGCCTTATTATAAAGATTAAGATTTTGAGGTCGCAGGCGGGGGACGAACTGGTGTTCAGCTCACTGCTCAGAGAGGCTTTACGCACCTCAGCACTGAATTGTCTGTGTGACTGTGGCCTGCAGCCATTGACACTCACCTCGGCACTGAACTGTCCGTGACTGTGGCCTGCAGTCATTGACACTCACCTCAGCACTGAACTGTCTGTGTGACTGTGGCCTGCAGCCATTGACACTCACCTCAGCACTGAACTGTCTGTGTGACTGTGGCCTGCAGCCATTGACACTCACCTCAGCACTGAACTGTCTGTGTGACTGTGGCCTGCAGCCATTGACACTCACCTCAGCACTGAACTGTCTCCGTGACTGTGGCCTGCAGCCATTGACACTCACCTCAGCACTGAACTGTCTGTGTGACTGTGGCCTGCAGCCATTGACACTCACCTCAGCACTGAACTGTCTGTGTGACTGTGGCCTGCAGCCATTGACACTCACCTCAGCACTGAACTGTCCGTGTGACTGTGGCCTGCAGCCATTGACACTCACCTCAGCACTGAACTGTCCATGTGACTGTGGCCTGCAGCCATTGACACTCACCTCAGCACTGAATTGTCTGTGTGACTGTGGCCTGCAGCCATTGACACTCACCTCAGCACTGAACTGTCTGTGTGACTGTGGCCTGCAGCCATTGACACTCACCTCAGCACTGAACTGTCTCTGTGACTGTGGTCTGCAGCCATTGACACTCACCTCAGCACTGAACTGTCTGTGTGACTGTGGCCTGCAGCCATTGACACTCACCTCAGCACTGAATTGTCTGTGTGACTGTGGCCTGCAGCCATTGACACTCACCTCAGCACTGAACTGTCTGTGTGACTGTGGCCTGCAGCCATTGACACTCACCTCAGCACTGAACTGTCTGTGTGACTGTGGCCTGCAGCCATTGACACTCACCTCAGCACTGAACTGTCTGTGTGACTGTGGCCTGCAGCCATTGACACTCACCTCAGCACTGAACTGTCTCTGTGACTGTGGCCTGCAGCCATTGACACTCACCTCAGCACTGAACTGTCTGTGTGACTGTGGCCTGCAGCCATTGACACTCACCTCAGCACTGAACTGTCTGTGTGACTGTGACCTGCAGCCATTGACACTCACCTCAGCACTGAACTGTCTGTGTGACTGTGGCCTGCAGCCATTGACACTCACCTCAGCACTGAACTGTCTGTGTGACTGTGGCCTGCAGCCATTGACACTCACCTCAGCACTGAACTGTCTGTGTGACTGTGGCCTGCAGCCATTGACACTCACCTCAGCACTGAACTGTCTCTGTGACTGTGGCCTTCAGCCATTGACACTCACCTCAGCACTGAACTGTCTGTGTGACTGTGACCTGCAGCCATTGACACTCACCTCAGCACTGAACTGTCTGTGTGACTGTGGCCTGCAGCCATTGACACTCACCTCAGCACTGAACTGTCTGTGTGACTGTGGCCTGCAGCCATTGACACTCACCTCAGCACTGAACTGTCTGTGTGACTGTGGCCTGCAGCCATTGACACTCACCTCAGCACTGAACTATCTCCGTGACTGTGGACCTACTCTTGGGGGCTCTGTGGTTCATGTTCTCTCTATTATTTGTTTACTTTTAATAAGAAAGAGTTTTTTTGCACATTGAATATTTGATTAACTTTTTTTGTGTGGGGTTTTTCTTGGATTCTGTGGCGTTTCTTTGTTTTGTGACTGCCAGCAAGAAGGTTGTCTGTGGTATGCATACTCTGATAATAAATGTACTTTGTTATGTCCAAATAAGTGTTGGACATTCAGCATTACACCTTCAGTTTCTGCCTCAAAGCGGCAGGGTTTCACGTGCAGCTTTCTGGTGCAGAGCGTGTTATGCACACGCAGAATGAGGACGATGACAGAGTTGTAGAATTGCTTTTGCTGAGTCCTGTTTGTGAAAATTCAGGTTGGGCAACTTAGCAGGTGCTACGAGCCAGGCTTGCCAAGATGAAAAAACGTGTGCACTTGAAAGCCTGCTCCGAGAACCTTCTGTGTGTTGGAGCATCAATCAGTTCACCACACGATCAATCAGCCACGTGTGCACTTGCCACATTCTCGCAGTCAGTCCTGTATTGTTCAGAGTAAACTTGTCATCAAAGTTCACAACCCTGAGATTCATTTTCTTGCGGACATGCATAGTAATTCCAAGAAACGCAGTAGTATCAATGAAAAACCGTACCCAATGAGACAAACACCCAGTGTACACAAGACAACAAACTGTGCAAATATAAAAAGAAAATAATAATAATAAATTAGCAATTAATATCGAGAAAATGAGATGAAGAGTTCTCGAAAATGAATCCATTGGTTGTGGGAACCATTCAGTGATATGACATGAAGACGTATGAAGTTGAGTGAAGTTACCCCCGCTGGTTCAGGAGCCTGATGTTTGAGGGGTAATATCTGTTCCTGAACCTGGTGGTGAGGGTACTGAGACTCCTGTACCTCCTTCCTGATGGCAGCAGTGAGAAGAGAGCGTGACCCGGGTGGTGGGGGTCCCTGATGGCAGCAGTGAGAAGAGAGCATGGCCCGGGTGGTGGGGGTCCCTGACGATGGATGGTAGCAGTGAGAAGAGAGCGTGGCCCGGGTGGTGGGGGTCCCTGACGATGGATGACAGCAGTGAGAAGAGAACGTGGCCCGGGTGGTGGGGGTCCCTGACGATGGATGACAGCAGTGAGAAGAGAGCGTGGCCCGGGTGGTGGGGGTCCCTGACGATGGATGGCAGCAGTGAGAAGAGAGCGTGGCCTGGGTGGTGGGGGTCCCCGATGGATGCTGCTTTCCTGCGACAGTGCTCTGTGCAGATGTCCTCAATTTGCACAATCCATTGTCTTGTGCGATTTTCCACGTGTTTCTTTCTATTTACTGTGAACGCTGCAAGAAAATGTATGTCAGGGCTGCTTAGATAACACATGTACTTTGAACACAGCAACGGACTGCGCACCGAACACGAGGCCAGATTAAACTCACTCTCTTCACCCTGTGGATGTGCTCAGTGGTGGGGAGAGCTGTGCCCGTGATGGCCTGGGCTGTGCCCGTGATGGCCTGGGCTGTGCCCGTGATGGCCTGGGCTGTGCCCGTGATGGCCCGGGCTGTGCCCGTGATGGCCCGGGCTGTGCCCGTGATGGACTGGGCTGTGCCCGTGATGGACCGGGCTGTGCCCGTGATGGACCGGGCCGTGCCCGTGATGGACCGGGCCGTGCCCGTGATGGACCGGGCCGTGCCCGTGATGGACCGGGCCGTGCCCGTGATGGACCGGGCCGTGCCGGTGATGGACCGGGCCGTGCCCGTGATGGACCGGATGGTGGATGCTGCTTTGCTGTGGCTGCACTCTTCTGTAGACATGCTCACTGACGGAGACACGGGCACACTGAATCCGCCCCGTCCCTTGTTGGATCCCAATGCTTTAATCTGAAGTTCTTTTGAGTTACTTCAGTGGTCGGGGTCGACCATGGATGGTGTGTCCCAGCTGTCTACATGATACACAAGCCAGGTCAGTACGATACGGAGAGCAAGCTGTTGCCCGTGCAGCAGACTCCCCCTCTCCACTCAAACAGCAGAGGCCAATCCGGCTTGGCACCAGCAGGAGTTGCCATTCAGCGCCGAACTCAACGTACAACTGCCTTAGGGACTCTAGCTCCAGATTTTACTCCCAAAGCCCTCCCCATGCTGGATATGGACACAAGGCAGCGGTTCTCAGGGTCCTTTTGGAAGTCAGGAAATGGGCACAAAGCTTGTTGCTTCATGGTAGTTGAAGAGTGGATAAAACAAAGTAAAATTGAAATAGACAGTGATAGAGGTTCACAAAATGAAGAGAGAGAGAGACAGAGAGAGAGAGAGAGAGAGAGAGAGAGAGAGAGAAAGCTAAGATTAAGATGGTGCTCCCTTATAGTCAGCTATTTTTTTTACGACAGTGATAAGGAAAAGTCCATTCAAGTTTGTAGATAAGAGTTAGCCAATTAGAAAGTCATTATTAAAAATAATGAAGAATTGTACTTTGTATAATAACTAGAGGCATATTAAACTTGTAATGCTTGCTATTACCACAAGGAAATTTGCTCGGTAGTTACAGAAGTAATTGTATAAAAATACAAGCATGTAATTGGTAAATTGCAAAGAAAATAACAATCAAAGGGTCTAATCTAAGAATTGAGCAGTTGGATTTAACACCCTCCACCTCCTGTTTACACAGACCTGATGAAGATCTGAAGACGTCTGTCTGTAAGTCAGGAATCATCTGTTCTCTGGCATCTATTCTACCCCATTAAAAAAAATATTTTGGGATTGCATTCAAGAAGTCCTGATGCACAGTCCCAACCAAAGCCAATGTTCATCCCTCTCCCTCCACAGATGCTGCCTGACCTTCTGTGTTCTTCCAGCAACTTATTTCTTGCTCCTGATTCTTATAGTAATAGCAAGGAATCCGGTCCTTGGCCCATCTAGCCTGTGCCAATGTGACCTTCTACCTAGTTCCACCTACCTGCACCTGCACTATAGCCTTTTATACCCCTCCCATTCATGCACCCGTCCAAACTTCTATTAAATGTTACAATTGAACCCACATCCACCACTTCCACTGGCAGCTCATTCCACGCTCTCACCACCCTCCAAGTGAAGAAGGGCCCTACTCTTTCCTACGCAATATTCCATCTGCCGCTTCTTTACTCATTCTCCTAATCTCTCCAAGTCCTTCTCGGCCTCCCTGTTTCCTCAACGCTACCTGTCCCTTCACCTACCTTGACGACACTGGCAAACTTGACCACAAAACCATCAGTTCTGTCATCCAGATCATATTTTGTAACGTTCCCGTTGTCACCCTCAGTGTGGTGGAAGGTACTGTACTACAAAGAACAAAAGCCAAAGTAGGCATTTGATCCATTGAGTCTGCTTCGCCATTCCACCATGGCTGATTTATCATCCCTCTCAACCCCATTCTCCTGCCTTTCCCCCATAACCTTTGACACCCTGACTAATCAAGAACCTATCAACCTCCACTTTAAGTATACCCGCCCTTCACAATTGCCTGTAGCAAGGAATTCTACAGATTCACCACGCTCTGGCTAAAGAAATTCCTCCTTGTCTCAGTTCTAAATGAATGCCCCTCTATTCTGAGGCTGTGGCCTCTGGTCCTGGACTCCTCCACTAAAGGAAACATTCTCTTCACGTCCACTCTATCAAGGTCTTTCAATATTTGCTCGGTTTCAATGAGATCCCCACCACCCCTCATTCTTCTAAACTCCAGTGAGTACCGGCCCAGAGTCTTCAAATGCCCTTCACATGTTAACCCTTTCATTCCCAGAATCATTCTCTTGAATTTCCTCTGGATCCTCTCCAGATAAAGGGCCCAAAATTGCTCACGATGCTCCAAGTGTGGTCTGAGCGATCCCTTGTAAAGCCTCAGCATTATATCCTCACTTCTATATTCTAGTCCTCTCAAAACGAATACTAACTCCCCTCAACAATGCTACCCTGACTGTGGATCCTCTTGAGACGATGTTGCAATGCAAAGGGGGAAGTACATGCTGTGGCCACTTTATTAGGTACAGGAGTGGGCCCTCTGCTACTGTAGCCTATCCACTACAGTTGTAACAAGTTGTTATTTGAGTTACTGTCGCCTTCCTGTCAGTTTGAACCCGTCTGGCCTTTCTCCTCTGACCTCTCTCATTAACAAGGCGTTTTCACACACACACAACTGACACACAATGGATTTTTTTTTCTTTTTTTTCACACCATTTCCTGTAAACTCTAGAGACTGGTGTGCGTGAAAATCCCAGGAGATCAGCAGTTTCTGAGATACTCGAACCACCCCGTCTGGCACCAACAATCACTCCACAGTCAGATTTACTTGGATCACATTTCTTCCCCATTCCGATGTTTGCTCTGAACATCATTTGAACTTCTTGACCATGTCTGCATGCTTTTATGCATTGAGTTGCTGCCACATGATTGGCTGATTAGATATTTGCATTAACGAGCTGGTGTACCTAATAAAGTGGCAAGAAATTTGTTGTTTTGCGGCAGCAGTACAGTGTGATACATAAAAAAAGTTACCAAAAGTTTCAAGAAGAATATATTAAAAAATAGTGCAAAAAGAGAGTAATATACTGAGGTAGTGTTCCTGGGTTCATGGTCCATTCAGAAATCTGATGGTGGAGGGGAGGATGCTTCAGGCTCCTGTACCTCCTCCCTGACGGTCGCAATGAGAAAAGGCATGACATGGGTGATGGGTGTCCTTAATGTTGAATGCTGCCATTTGAGTACACTGTCTCGACATTTCAGAGGCTTGAACCGATAGATAGATACTTTATTGATCCCAAAGGAAATCAGAGTCACAGTCGCATTTCAAGTTAACAGCTGTACAATAATAGAAGAGAAGTAAGAAGAATAAATAAAAAATAAGTTACCTTAGACAGTCTAACAGGACGGGTCATCACTTCCCCGGCTATAGATTGACTCATTATGGCCGAGGGTAAGAATGACCTCATATAGCGCTCTTTGGAGCAGCACAGTTGTCTTAGTCTATTATTGACAGTGTTTCTCTGTTCAGCCAGGGTGGCGTGCAGAGGGTGAGAAACATTGTCCAGAATTGCCAGGATTTTCCACAGGGTCCTTTGTTCTACCACAGCCTCTGGTGTGTCCAGTTTGACTCCTAGAACAGAGCCAGCCTCTCTGATCAGTTTAACACCATCCAGCCCAAGATCTTAAGGCACAAACTAACGGAGATGGGAGTAGACTCTCACATGGTGGATTGGATAGTGGACTACTTGACAGATAGACCTCAGTATGTGCGGTTGGGAGACTGTAGGTCTGACACGGTGGTCAGCAGCACAGGGGCGCCGCAGGGAACCGTACTCTCTCCGGTCCTGTTCACCCTGTACACATCAGACTTCCAATATAACTCAGAGTCCTGCCATGTGCAGAAGTTCGCTGATGACACGGCCATAGTGGGGTGTGTCAGGAATGGACAGGAGGAGGAGTATAGGAAACTGATACAGGACTTTGTGATATGGTGCAACTCAAACTACCTGCGTCTCAATATCACCAAGACCAAGGAGATGGTGGTGGACTTTAGGAGATCTAGGCCCCATATGGAGCCAGTGATCATTAATGGAGAACGTGTGGAGCAGGTTAAGACCTACAAATATCTGGGAGTACAGTTAGACGAGAAGCTTGATTGGACTGCCAACACAGATGCCTTGTGCAGGAAGGCACAGAGTCGAATGTACTTCCTAAGAAGGTTGGCGTCATTCAATGTCTGTAGTGAGATGCTGAAGATGTTCTATAGGTCAGTTGTGGAGAGCGCCCTCTTCTTTGTGGTGGCGTGTTGGGGAGGAAGCATTAAGAAGAGGGACGCCTCACGTCTTAATAAGCTGGTAAGGAAGGCGGGCTCTGTCGTGGGCAAAGTACTGGAGAGTTTAACATCGGTAGCTGAGCGAAGGGCGCTGAGTAGGCTACGGTCAATTATGGATAACTCTGAACATCCTCTACATAGCACCATCCAGAGACAGAGAAGCAGTTTCAGTGACAGGTTATTATCGATGCAATGCTCCTCAGACAGGATGAAGAGGTCAATACTCCCCAATGCCATTAGGCTGTACAATTCTACCGCCAGGACTTAAGAACTTCTTAAAAGCTATTATTAATGCTTTTTGAGATAGTGATTTAGATGCATATCATTTTTTTTTTTACTGAGTTAAGTATTGTATGTAATTAGTTTTGCTACAACAAGTGTATGGGACATTGGAAAAAAAGTTGAATTTCCCCATGGGGATGAATAAAGTATCTATCTATCTATCTATTGAGTCTGTTGGCATCACCCATGTTGATGCCATTGCCCCAGCACACCACCACATAGAAGATTGGACTGGTGACAACAGACTGGTAGAACATGTGAAGGAGAGGTCTGCAAACTCCAAAGCACCTCAGTCTCGTCAGGAAGCTGAGGCGACTCTGGCCCTTCTTGTCCACAGACTCTGTGTTGGTGCTCCACAAGTCTGTCATCTGGCTGCACCTCCATGTACCTGTAGATCCTCACCACAGCCACATCCTTACCATCAATTCAGGCTCAGTCTTTCTAAAGACCGATCAGTGACGTGAATGAGTGTTATTTTGTTAGGAACTGCCTCAAGCGGACAGTGTCCGTGTGAGAAAATGCAGTAAGTGCTTTGGTTTTGTCTAGCCACTTCCTCTTGCCTAGTACGAAGCCACGTGTGAGGTTTAAAAGAGTTTCCCATAGTTTGTTTGCATGTTGATCAACTGAGGAGGATAAACAACGTCGTTCATTCACCACCCGCTGCTTTCGTTATGGGTCATTGTGCAGCTGAAGGCTGCATCATAATCTCCCATTACTGCTCTTGTCCGCCCTTCACTCCTCCCTGCTCGTCTCCCCCACCTCCTGATCTCATGCCTCTAGAGATGATGTAGCAACTCAAAGGGGAATCACCTCAGTTTGTTTACTAATTTATTTGGTTCAGCATAACATCAAAGGCCATAAGGACACTATTACCATAGATCAGAAGAGGTAAGAGCAGAATTAGGCCATTTGGCCAATCAAGTCTGCTCTGCTATTCAACCGTGGCTGATCCTTTTATTTTTCCCTCCTCAGCCCCACTCCCCGGCCTTCTGCCCATAAACTTGATGCCATGGCCAATCTGGAACTTGCCAACCTCACCTTAAATACACCAATGACCCGGCCTCCACAGTTGCCTATGGTAACAAATTCCACAGATTCACCACCCTCTGGCTAAAGAAACTCCTCCTCATCGCCATTCTAAAAGGAAGCCTCTTTATCCTGAGGCTGTGTCCTCTGGTCTCCCACCATAGGAAACATCCTCTCCCCATCCACTCTATTGAGGCTTTCAACATTCAACAGGTTTCAGAAAGATCATCCCTGAATTCCACTGAGGAGAGGCCCAGAGCCCTCAAACACTCGTCATATGAAAACCCTGTCAATCCCAGAATCATTTTTGTGAGCCTCCTTTCAATTGGTTGTAGTAAATTGTCCTGCGATAAGGCGAGGGTTAAATCGGTGGGTTGCTGGACAGTGCAGCTCAGTGGACGGAGTGGTTTGTTCTGTGTTGTACATCTAAATAAAAGTAAAAGCTTCACTAGTGACTGTGATGAGAGTGGTGGGTGTGAAATTATCCACGTACAAAGTCACTGTTATACGAGCCACTCAAACACAAACACTCCATGTGCCTTTGTACTTTATTTGTCCGCCTGCACTGCACTTTCTCTTGGGCCGTAACACTTTCTTCTGCTTTCTCTGACTCTCCTCTTGTACCGCTACCCCTTGCGACGCTGCTGGTGTCTGCCGTTCGGATGGATTAAACAGCTGTCTGAAGAGGGGCTTCAAAGTCCATTTATCGTCAACGTCTGTACGTAGTGCACAACCCTGAGATTCGTCTACCTGCAGATGGTCACGAAGCAGAGAAGCACCGTGGAACCCGCTCAGAGGAAACAGCAAACACCCAATGCGCAAAACGCTACAAATCGCGCAAACGGCAAAATATGAGCGAATATTAAATGTCAAACCACAGAGTCCTTGAACCAGTCTAGGAGTGTTCAGTTCAATTCAATTTAGCACTGTGTCGTTCATTGACTGCAGGCTGCAGAACCGGTCCACCCTGATCAAAATAGCAATTAAATAAAAGTAGTCGCAAAAACATCATAACATGAACTGCAGAGTCACCTTAAAAACTAGTCCAATCCACAAGCCGCACCGATCAAACCTTGCCCCAAGACCCAAGACTCCTGCACCTTCTACCAGCAGCAGAGAGGGAGAGAGCGACTGGTCAAACACAGGCAGACGGTGCTGAACACCTGCTCATCTTCAGCTTATCCTCGTTGATTTCAACCTTGCTCGACACTTTAATCAGCGAGTTGGTCAGGAATTGGAGCTGATCAGTTCATCATTCGCTCACATACTCCGTTCTCAACCACGCTGAATTCCCTCGGAGACAGCAAGGGAGTGTCAGTTGGTCCAAAAACAAATATCAAAGTGTAAATGGCAGGCTCCAATCGCACGCAGATTAGTTAAGAGGAAGGAGGAGGAGAAATGTAGATTTGTGAGCTGTCTATGGGAAGTCTATGAGTCGCATTGGTCACTGGTGCCACCTCGGAAGTCTGCGGAGTGAGAAGAGCTTGCTCTCCACGTTGTACTGCCCAGGCATGTTGACTTTGGTGCTGTCAGCAAGGATGTAACATCCATGATCAACCACGACCACTGGAGGGCCTTACTTCCTGCGTCGATGCGCTTGTACGCGGAACAGTTGATGTAGTTGGCACGCCAGTAAAAGCTTTTTACTGTGTCTCGGCACACGTGACGGTAATAAGCAACACACAGATTGCTGGAGGAACTCAGGTCAGGCAAGAGCTATAACCAGCCAACATTTTGGCCCGAGACCCTTCTTCTTATATATGTGCATGGTACAAAAAGAGCGCGAACATAGTGTTCATGGGTTCTTTATCCATTCAGAAATCTGATGACAGAGGAGAAGGAACTGTTCCTGAAACTCTGAGTTTGCATCTTCAGGCTCCTGTACCACCTCCTTGATGGTAGCGATGGTAAGAGATCATGACCTTCATGAAGGATGAAGGTGTTCTCGATGCTGGGGAGGCTAGTGGCCGTGATGGAGCCGGCCCGGTTTACAGGCCTCTTCACATGACTATTTTCTCTCAGCTTTTATCTTTTTCCTTTTTAGGATTTTTCTTTCCTGGATGCTGAGCCGGCTTAGTGGTTGTGGACTTTCAGAGACTCTGCTTGTTAGCTTGCTGATAAGTTGTTTGCACGATTTGTTCTTTCTTTGTCACACATTGTACACTTGATGGTCTTTCTCTTTTTTGTGAGTTCTTTAGTGTTTCTTTGTTGCCTGCAAGCAGCTGTCGCACAGTATTGTGTTTGTCCACGTGGAGCGGAGAGCAAGTTCGTAAATCCGGTGGGAGCAAAGGATGTTGTGAATGGTGAGGGTGGAGCGCCACGGGAGGGGTGTGGCACAGGTGGCAGAGAAGGCGTGCCGAGGTGGGGAGTGGTGCGGGTGCAGACACACCCAGCCCTGAGACACCAGGCAAGGTCATATGATTCCAAACGATTGGTTTATTGATCATTCCAGAACGTCTCTCTGGTGCTTTCCGCCCCCTCCCCTCTCCCTTCCCTTTTCCCCAACCACGATTCCCCTCTCCCTACCCCCCTCCCACTCTGGGTCCACAATAGAGACCCATATCAGAATCAGGTTTATCATCACTCACACGTTTTTGTGTGGCAGCAGTACCGATACTGTGCAATAGTTTGTGGCTCCCTGGTTATGTATAAGTGCCTCCGACTTGCACAGTGCGGTACATACTTTGATAATAAATGTACTTTGAACTTTGGAGGCCATTCAGCCTTGGGTGCTATCCACTTGCCCGTTTACGTGCTGACTTCTATCTCTTAGTGAGTTTTGGTTTCATTTTGTGACAGTGGTTATGTTCCCAGGAGGTTTTGGCTTTCTGTTTATAGAAGCAGTGAGCTCCTTCTGCTATGTAAGCACTTTATCAAGGCTGGTTAATAAACCTTATCAGTCTTGCATGTTCCTGGATTTCAGAACTATTTTTTCAGCATGTATTTTCATGGCTTAATCTCTAGCAGTGATTGACAGCTCTGGGCCAGTACTCACTGGAGTGTAGAAGAATGAGGGAGGATCTCATTGAATCCTGTAGAATACTGAGAGGCCTCGATAGAGTGGATGTGGAGAGGATGTTTCCTGCAGTGGGGGAGTCTAGGAGCAGAGGACACAGATAGAGTGGATGTGGAGAGGATGTTTCCTGCAGTGGGGGAGTCTAGGAGCAGAGGACACAGATAGAGTGGATGTGGAGAGGATGTTTCCTGCAGTGGGGGAGTCTAGGAGCAGAGGTCACAGATAGAGTGGCTGTGAAGAGGATGTTTCCTATAGTGGGGGAGTCTAGGACCAGAGGACACAGATAGAGTGGATGTGGAGAGGATGTTTCCTGCAGTGGGGGAGTCTAGGAGCAGAGGACACAGATAGAGTGGATGTGGAGAGGATGTTTCCTATAGTGGGGGAGTCTATGACCAGAGGACACAGATAGAGTGGATGTGGAGAGGATGTTTCCTGCAGTGGGGGAGTCTAGGAGCAGAGGACACAGATAGAGTGGATGTGGAGAGGATGTTTCCTGCAGTGGGGGAGTCTAGGAGCAGAGGACACAGATAGAGTGGATGTGGAGAGGATGTTTCCTATAGTGGGGTAGTCTATGACCAGAGGGCACAGATAGAGTGGATGTGGAGAGGATGTTTCCTATAGTGGGGTAGTCTATGACCAGAGGGCACAGATAGAGTGGATGTGGAGAGGATGTTTCCTGCAGTGGGGGAGTCTGGGACAAGAGGGCACAGCCTCAGAATAGAGGGATGGCCTTTTAGAACAGAGCTAAGGAATTTCTTTAGGCAGAGTGTGGTAAATCTATGGACTTCATTGCCACAGATGGCTGTGGAGGCCAAACCATTAGGTATCTATAAAGCAGATGTTTGCCGACCTCTGGCTAAAGAAAATCTCTCCATATCCACTCTCTCCAGCCTTTCAATATTTGATAGCTTTCAATGAGATCCCCTTGCATTCTTCTGAACGCCAGTGAGTACAGGCCCAGAGCCACCAAACTCTCCTCCATATGTTAACCCTTTAATTCCCAGAGGCATTCTCGTAAACCTCCTCTAGACTCTCTCCTTTCTTTGATATGGGGTCCAAAACTGCTCACAATCCTCCAAGTGTGCTCTGATAAGTTGGAAGGATTCTCTGGGCATTAAAGGGCAATGTCATGAATTTATTTTAAATGTGTTTTGTTTCCATTTTCTTCAGAAATGCTTTCTGCTTCATTTTCAAAGAATTTTGGGTGGGGGAACAGCGATTGAACGGGGGGAATTTATTTTATTTAGAGATACAGCACGGAATAGGCTCTTCCAGCACAATGAGCTGCACCACGCAGCACCCCGCCTAATGACAGGACAGTCTGCCGTGAGCAGTTAACCTACTGCCCAGTCTGTCTTTGGACTGTGGGAGGAAACCGGAGCACCCGGAGGAAACCCACTCATTCTATGGAGAGGGCACACCGACAACGTTTGGACTGAACTCTGAACTCCGATGCTCTGTAATAGCGATGTGCTAACTGCTTTAGGTGTAAGTGCCTCTAGGTGGTCAGCATGATCCTGATAGGCTGAAGGGCCTGCCTCACTATTGTGTGAGGCCATTCGACCCATTGCATCCATGCTTCCTCTTTCTGGTTTCTCTCTCCCACTACAACTTCCTTTGCATTGCCAATCCATTATGTTTGTATCTCAAGTTCAAGTTCAATTTCAAGTTTAATTGTCATTCAGCTGAGCATGAATACCCATGAATAAAGCCAAGTGAGACAGCGTTCCTTTGGGGCCAAGGTGCAAAACATAATTGAAACAGTCCTACACAGAACAAGGCACCTACAGCCCTTGTACGATAGCAGAAACCACTCGGTCACACAACAAGTGTTGTCCAAGAGTCCCTGAGTCCGTGAATGTTGCAGCAAATGTCTTCCACTGACCAAATGCTGGAGGTCAGCCGCAACTTCAACATGGATGCCACGCCACACCGACTGCGATGCCTCTCTCCCTGGCAGCTGCAAACAGGTGATACCCCGGCCTGAGGCCTAGTCCTGTCTACAACTGAAACCACGCAGATCCCCCCCACCCCGCTGTCATTCCCACAAATAAACTAGTGAACCAGACTTGCACATTACCAACGTTCAGCAGGGTCTTGCGATCACAAGACAAGCGACAGAGATGATCGCTCGTTGTTAGACTGCACGCCTCGATTGTGCACCCACACTCACACCCCTCTGATGCAGGCAGCACCACGAACCACTCCAACGCAACTCCTTCAATTTCTCCAGCGAGCAGCTCGCTGATGGGGGTAGACCTGCAGTACTTTAAGGTCTTAAAGTCCAGCAGGATCTTGCGATTGTAAAAAAAAAACAGTAACACCTTTGGTTGGCCCCGTAGATGCTGCTGCGTCTCAGTGTACAGCCATCTTACAGGAAGAAGGCCACTTGGCCCATTGCATCATACTGGCTCCCATGGGATCAATCTGATTCAGGTTTATCGTTGTGAAATTTGTTGTTTTGTCGCAACAGTACAGTGCAAGACGTAACAAAATTTAGCAAGTTACAATATGACAAGTATCAGAGACGATGCAAGTAGGATTGATTGATGAATCGATTAGGGCTCCTCCACCCTGAGGATGGGGACTGAGAGCTTAATGCTAAAAAGGAAGTGACTTTATTCAGTCGATTGCTAACTGATCCAGGCTGCCACTGAGATCAGCAGCGGCATTCAAAATTGTCGAGGTCGTCCTTTCACGAACGTGGGAAAGGAGCCGTTCTCTCCTTCGTAGTCTGTGAAGGCAGAGATGTGATTCGGGTAAAGGGAGGTGGCCGTGTTTGGTCTCCTGTTGTCCATTCAGAAAGACTTTGTTGGATCTCTGTTTATTTTCTGATCCTTGTGATTCTTCCGGGAGTCAAAAATGGTGAGAAATTAACGATAGATTATTTTAGAGTACATACAAATACTGAGCAAACTAAATGCGGAGCTGAGAAACGATGCTGAGAGGTGAATGTGAAGACAAAAGAATAAAGAAGCAAAAGATGGCGCCTCTGAAAAATCCATGACTTTTATAGATACGTAAGGAATTCCTTAGACAGGAATAAACTAGTTCATAGGCTGCATTAATAAAACAACTACATTACATGGATAATGTACTCATACTTAGCCAATGAAAAGTGAGAAATGGCTGTAGTGCTTTCTGTCAGTGAGTGGGGGTGAACCACCACGGACTGTGAAAAATACAGGAGTTTGTTAAAATGTACAAATCTTTAAAAAAAGTATTATTTAAAAAAAAACTGTGGTTTCCACAACTCTGAGAACTTTCCAAGAAAAAATATTGAGAAATAAATAAGATTCCATCTTCGTCATCCACCTATAATCTCCCAGCTGAAGTTCAATTTCTGTTTATTGTCACCAACATTGTACAACCCCTGTGTGTGGTGACCTCTCCAGTCCAGACCTCCCAAACTGGCTCAGATTTTTCCACGTCTATTTCCCTCTGATATCCGTGTGCAATTCCAGTTCTGGGTCCTAGATCATCCTCTTGATGAGGAGGGATATCTTTAGTCGGAAGGTGGTGAATCTGTGGAATTCATTGCCACACATGGCTGGAGACGCCAAGTCATTGAATATATTTAAAGCAGAAAGGTACATGTAATTCCCACATAACACAGAAAGTAATACTACCACAAGGATATTAACAAATAAGGAGCATTTATGACCCAAGTTAAAAAGAAAACAGTATAAGATGCAGTATAAACAGCATTCTGTGCGCAGCAGGGTGGAGATACATCTTTACCAAAGGAGGTGTAAGGCATTCCTTCCCCCTGCTAGCCCACAGGTCACCCTTGGACAAGGTGTAGCACCTGCATAGCCCCCGATCAGGGTCACATGAATCCATAGGAGCAGGTGGTGCATATCGCAAGTCCTGGTTATGTGACCACTGACGCCAGGCAGACAATCTCTGAAGAGCAGTGATAATGGCTGGGATCACCCGTCTTGTAAAGACACTGCTCAGAGAAGGAAATGGCAAACCACTTCTGTAGAAAAGTTTGCCAAGAACAACCGTGGTCATTGAAAGACTCTGACACCCCCCCCCCCCCCACAACATGCATACAACATGGCAATGATGATGATGATGCACCAGATTTCCAGTCTCCTGTGTCTACAGTGTGCTGTCTCCTCCCTCCTTGTTTTCCCTTTCTGTCAGTGTATTATTTGGCCAGTTTTTCCAAGCAGCTGGTGGTCTTGTATCTCAACGGAGGTGTGCTCTTGAGAGCATTTCTTAGTTGATAGATTAGCTTGATTTGCAACATATACATCGAAACACACGGTGAAATGTGTTGTTTGCATCAACGACCAACACAGTCCGAGGATGGGCTGGGGCAGCCGGCGAGTGTCACCGTGCATCTGGCTTTAAAATAACACACCTACAGCTCACTAACCCGAACCTGGATGTCTTTTGGAATATCAGAGGACACCAGAGCACCCGGAGGAAACCCACATTGTCACGGGGAGAACATACAGGCTCCTTCCAGACCGTGGTGGGAATTGAACCCGGGTCACTGGTGCTGTAAAGCAACACGCTAATGGCTGATCTGAGGGAATGAATGATCTCACACTCTGAGCCCTCGGTCACTCTCCCATCTCCTGTCCTGCTTCCTCAAAGTTCAGTAAATTTACTATCAAAGTACGTATATGTCACCATATGTAAACTTGAGATTCATTTTATTGCTGGCATTCACAGAACAAAGAATTACAATAAAATCATTGGAAAAACTACACACAAAGATTGACAAACAACCGATGTGCAAATACGAAAAAAAAGTAAATAAAACAACACTGAGAACATGAGATATAGAGTCTGTAGGTTGTGGGAACAGTTCAGAGTTGAGGTGAGTGAAGTTACCCACGCTGGTTCGGGAGCCTGGTGGTTGAGGGTTAATAACTGTTCCTGAAGCTGGTGGTGAGGGTCCTGGGACTCCTGTGCCTCCTTCCTGATGGCAGCAGTGAGAGGAAAACCTGGCCTGGATGTTCCCACGACCTCTCCGACTGTCACTGCACCCCGGAGAGCACTCTCGTTCTCTGTGAGCTGATGACTGCCTAATTTTAGGTGTCTGTTGCTATTCCGATCTAGTTCCCTGGAAGTGCAGCGGAAATAAGCCTAGGAATGACAGGCCAGCAAGTGATGCCGGTGGAATTGACTTATTGTCATGTGTACTGACAAAGTGCAGAGAAACGCACGCAAAATGCTGGCAGAACTCAGCAGATCAGTCAAGTCAATCACTTCTTATTGTCATTTTGACCATAACTGCTAGTACAGTACACAGTAAAAATGAGACAATGTTTTTCAGGACCATGGTGGTACATGAAACGATACAAAAACTACCGAACTATGTGAAAACAACACAGAAAATAAAACTACACTAGACTACAAACCTACCCAGGATGGCATAAAGTGCACAAAACAGTGCAGGCATTACAATAAATAATAAACAAGACAATAGACACAGTAGAGGGCAGTAAGCTGGTGTCAGTCCAGGCTCTGGGTATTGAGGAGTCTGATGGAGAGTCCTCAGTCAGAGGCAGCGTCTATGGAGAGGAATAAACAGAGACTGACAAAAACAAACCTTATTTTCCCCTGGGCGCAGCAGTTTTCTCCTATGTAACGAGAGGCCATAGATCTAAGGTTGGGGGGGGGGGTAGATTTAAAGGGCCCCTGAGGGGCAACATTTTGTACACAGAGGGTGGTGGGTGCATGAGGGGAAGTGGTCAAGGTGGGTACAATTCCACTATCCAAAGGACACTTGCGCAGGTTCATGGATGGTGTAGAAGGACCCAGACCAGATGTGGAGACACTAGACAAGTTGGTCGGCGTGGACGAGTTGGGCAGGAGGACCTGCTGCCGTGCTTTGTTGCTGTGTCCTGCGTGCCGCACAGCGGTGGCCAGACCAGACCCGTAAACACAGTGGCCCCGGGGAGGTCTCAGGCTGGAGTGATGCGCTGGAGTCTGCCAACTGCATGGCACGAGTTCGGTCTGTGTGTGTGAGCGTAGCGTAGGGACATCTGTGTGAGTGGGGTGATGTACTCTGTGTCTACGTAGGGTCAGGCACTATGTGTAGGATGGGGGCATCTTTGTGTGTCAGAGAGAGAGAGTGTGTGTGTGTGTGTCAGAGAGAGAGAGAGAGTGTGTGTGTGTGTCTGAGAGAGAGAGAGAGTGTGTGAGAGAGTGAGTGTGTGTATACAGGATGGAGGGGAGGACAGTGGGGCCCTGCACTGTCACTGACCTTCACCTTGCTCCCCACAGTGATGAGGAGGGCCGTCTGTGTGGGTGGGGTGATGTACTCTGTGTCTACGTAGGGTCAGGCACTATGTGCATATGTAGGATGGGGCGATCTTTGTGTGTCAGAGAGAGAGAGAGAGAGAGAGAGTGTGTGTGTGTGTGTCTGAGAGAGAGAGTGTGTGTGTGTCTGAGAGAGAGAGAGTGTGTGTGTGTCTGAGAGAGAGAGAGAGAGAGTGTGTGTGTCTGAGAGAGAGAGAGTGTGTGTGTGTCTGAGAGAGAGAGAGAGAGAGTGTGTGTGTCTGAGAGAGAGAGAGTGTGTGTGTGTCTGAGAGAGAGAGTGTGTGTGTGTCTGAGAGAGAGAGAGAGAGAGTGTGTGTGTGAGAGAGTGAGTGTGTGTGTGTGTGTACACAGGATGGAGGGGAGGACAGTGGGGCCCTGCACTGTCACTGACCTGCACCTTGCTCCCCACAGTGATGAGGAGGGCCGTCTGTGTGGGTGGGGTGATGTACTCTGTGTCTACGTAGGGTCAGGCACTATGTGCATATGTAGGATGGGGCGATCTTTGTGTGTCAGAGAGAGAGAGAGAGAGAGAGTGTGTGTGTGTGTGTCAGAGAGAGAGAGTGTGTGTGTGTGTGTGTCTGAGAGAGAGAGAGAGAGAGTGTGTGTGTGTCTGAGAGAGAGTGTGTGTGAGAGAGTGAGTGTGTGTATACAGGATGGAGGGGAGGACAGTGGGGCCCTGCACTGTCACTGACCTGCACCTTGCTCCCCACAGTGATGAGGAGGGCCGTCTGTGGATGAGAAGCCTCAAGGTGCCATGGAAGCTAGGATCCCCCACCGAATCTATGACCCCGGTGGGAATGGCACTGGGTCCCCAGTGGGCATCAGCAGTGAGCCACCACACTCGCCCACCTCCTACCAGCAGCTGGTCGCCGAGAACAATGTCCTGAAGGAGCGAATGAAAGGCTTGGAGAGCTTGGGTAAGAAATCTGCAGCTTTAGCTCTTCGTACTTCAGTTCCTTCCACTCTAGGTTAAAGCCTAGACGGACGACCATGCCCAATTCTCCCTTGCCAGACCCCAGTTAGACTTAATTTTCAGGCTCATAATTCCAAAAATGCGTCCAAACCTCCAGAAAATTTCCATTCATTTGAGGGTTTTAAGTTGATGGTCATGGGCTCACACCCCCAAGAATAAATTTTAAACTTCTGTAGGAAATCATAAAACAAGAGATTCCACAGATGCTGGACACCAAAGCAACACACACGAAGACCCAACATAGACTGGGGGGACACCGCTTTATCGAGAACGCCTCAAAAGGCAAGATCTCTAAGTAGCAATCCATTTCGATCTGATTTCCCATTCCCATTCTGTCAGGTTGGTCCATGGCCACCTCTACTCCCACGAAACACCCAATCTCAGGTTGGAGGAGCAACACCTCATACCATCTGCGTAGCCTCCAACCTGACAGTATAACCATCGATTTCTCCAACCTCCGTTAATTTCTCCCTCCCTCCTTATTCCTTTCTCTCCCCCACCTACTTATTCTGGCTTCTGGCCCCTTCCTTTCCAGACCCGATGAAGGATCTCGGCCCCAAACATCAACTGTTTATTCCCCTCCAGAACCTGCTGAGTTCCTCCCATAAATCATGAACAAAAAGAGATTCTGCAGATGCTGGAAATCCAGAGCAACACACACAAGATACTGGAGGAACTCAGCAGGTCAGACAGCATCTTCTTTAGAACTGAATGAACAGTTGACGTTTCGGGCCAAGACCCTTCAAAAGGATTGGAAAGGAAGCAGGAAGAAGCCAGAATAAGGTGGTGAGGGAGGGGTGGGTTGTGCAGGAAAGCAAGCTGGCAGGTGATGATTAAAGACGAATCCTCCTTCAGCCTTTTACCTTTCTCACCTCACTTCCTAACTTCCCACTTCATCCCCGACCCAGTCGTGATCATGAGACCCAGTCGTGGTCATGAGACCCAGTCTCATCTTGTATGCCTTGTATATATTGCAAAAAGGAGAGCAAACTACTGAGATGGTGTTCATGAGTCGGCTCATTGTCCGTTCGGAAATCTGATGGCCTTGGAGAAGAAGCTGTTCTTGCAACATTGAGTCTGTGCCTTCGGACCGCTGTACCTCCTTCCTGATGGTAGCAATGAGAAGAGGGCATGTCCTGGGTGATGGGGGCCCTTAATGATGGATTTTGTGATGTCGCACGGTCACACGGTGGAGAGTGGGATAGTGGAGAAGGTTGGTGGGTTGGGGAGAGATGGAGAATAATGGAATAGAAACACTCTTATGGGTGGGGTCATAGGATGATTTGTCAGTGTTGTATGTATGAAAATACGTTCTCTTAAACCAACTGCACCAGGGTGATTAAACTGGAGAGAGTGCGGAAAAAATTCCCAGGTGACTTGTAACTGGATCTTGGACTTCTTGACAAAAAGACCTCAGTCAGTGTGAGTTGGCAGCAACATTTCTAGCTCCATCACACTGAGCACTGGTGCCTGCAGGGTTGTGTCATCAGTCCGCTGCATTTAACGCTGCTCACTCACGACTGCACGGCCAGACCCAGCTCAAACCGCATCATCAGGTTCACTGATACCCGAGTGGTTGCCCTCATCAGCCACAGCGATGAGTCGGCAGGGAGAGAGGAAGTTGAGAGGCTTGGGAATGGTGCAGGAACAGTAACCTGGGTCTCAGTATGGACAAGGCAAAAGAGATGACTTCAAAAGTGTGGACTTCAGGAAGGTATGCACCAACCACGCTCCTTTCATATCACAGGCTCTGCCGTGGAGCGAACGAAGGCCACGAAGTTCCTTGGTGTGCCGATAATGGACGATCTAACCTGGACCCACAACATCTCCTCACTAGTGAAGAAGGCACAGCAGTGTCTACACTTTCTGGGGAGGCAGAGGCATGCAAGGCTCCACGTCCCCATTCTGGCAACTTTCTACAGAGGCGGCATCGTTGTGTGGTACAGAAGTTGCAAGGCATTGGACCCCAAGACCCTGCAGAGGATATTTAAAAACTGCTGAGAAGCTCCCCCTATTTGTGACATTTACCGGGAGCATTGTACTTGTAGGGCCCAAAGCATTGTTGTCCACCCGTCCTACAATCTCTCTGACCCACTACCGTCAGGAAGGAGGTGCAGGAGCATCAGGACTAGGACTGCCCGACTGGGTAGCAACTTAAAGGAGCAGTCATAGTTATTTAAAGCCCTTCTGTTCGAAATGTCCCGCCAAGTAAAACCAAACCTTAACTTTCCTGTATCCAAAAACAAAATGCCCAAAGTTCTTCACACCGGTCCTGGTGACGAGATGAGGGGTTGGGGGTGAGGTGGTGGTATTTACATGTTGGTAGTGTGGGGAGGGACTGGGGAGAGTATCCATGGGCTGTGGGAGGGGATTCAGTGGGTGTGGGGTCAGTGATGAGGGCGAGTCCATGGACTGTGGGAGGGGAGAGTTGGTGACGGGGGGGGGTGGTTATCTGTGGGCTGCAGGAGGGGATTCAGTGGGTGTGGGGGGAGTGTTGGTGATGGGGGGGTGTCTGGGCTGCAGGAGGGGTTTCAGTGGATGGGGGGAGAGTCGGTGACGGGGGGGGTGTCTGTGAGCTGTGGGAGGGGATTCAGTGGGTCAGTGATGGGGGAGCGTGTCCATGGACTGTGGGAGGGGAGAGTTGGTGACGGGGGGGGTGTCTGTGGGCTGCAGGAGGGGATTCAGTGGGTGTGGAGGGGAGAGTTGGTGATGGGGGGGTGTCTGTGGGCTGCGGGAGGGGATTCAGTGGGTGTGGAGGGGAGAGTTGGTGACGGGGGGTGTCTGTGGGCTGTGGGAGGGGATTCAGTGGGTGTGGAGGGGAGAGTTGGTGACGGGGGGGTGTCTGTGGGCTGCGGGAGGGGATTCAGTGGGTCAGTGATGGGGGGAGCGTGTCCATGGACTGTGGGAGGGGAGAGTTGGTGACGGGGGGGGTGTCTGTGGGCTGCGGGAGGGGATTCAGTGGGTGTGGAGGGGAGAGTTGGTGATGGGGGGTGTCTGTGGGCTGCGGGAGGGGATTCAGTGGGTGTGGAGGGGAGAGTTGGTGACGGGGGGTGTCTGTGGGCTGCGGGAGGGGATTCAGTGGGTGTGGAGGGGAGAGTTGGTGACGGTGGGGTGTCTGTGGGCTGCGGGAGGGAATTCAGTAGGTAGGGAGGGAGGAGTTGGTGATGGGGCTGTGTCCATGGCCTTTGGAAGGAGCATGCTTGATAAATTGAGAGTTATCCATGTTCTTGGTGTTTAGCACAGCCTGCTCTCTCTCTGTCACCCAGGCAACCTCCTGGAGGAGTCTCAGTCCGAAGCCTCCAAGCTGAAGCAGAAGGTGGAGGAACTGGTGCGTCAGGAGGTCCTCAGATCTGGCATCAGCCTGTCACCCCAGGAGGGTCAGAGTCCGGTGGTCACTGCTGCTGGAGAAGGTATGTGGATTCTCCCAGCTCAGAACGCAGTCACCCCCACCATTCCCCAACCCCCAGTCTGGCCTTTGCCCTGGGTCCATAGAGCCATAAATCACTACAGCACAGAACAGGCCCTTCAGCCCATCTAGTGTGAAGAGGTTCAGGAGCCTGAAGTAACTCAGAGTTTCAGGAACAGATTTTTCCCCTCCACCATCAGGTTTCTGAATGGGCACTGAATCTATGAACACTACTTCATTTTTACTCTCTCTTTAACTTAATTTATATATATTCTTGTAATTTATAATTTTTTAAAAATTATGATGTATTTCAAAGTACTGCTGTCACAACACAACACATTTCATGATGTATGCCAGTGATATCAAATCTGATTCTGACTGATGGAACACACTCGATGGGCTGAGTGGTCTAATTTATACATATGTCTTATGATCTTATTTTAGTTACACTTCCCACTTCCATGTGACATGTCTGTCCACAGACACGGTGACCTAGACACACTGACAGACAGACACACAGAGACACACTGACGGTCAGACATACACAGACACTGACGGACAGACACACACAGACACACTGACGGACAGACACACAGAGACACACTGACGGACAGACACACAGAGACACACTGACGGACAGACATACACAGACACACTGACGGACAGACACACAGAGACACACTGACGGACAGACACACACAGACACTGACGGACAGACATACACAGACACACTGACGGACAGACACACAGAGACACACTGACGGACAGACACACACAGACACTGACGGACAGACACACAGAGACACACTGACGGACAGACATACACAGACACACTGACGGACAGACACACAGAGACACACTGATGGACAGACATACACAGACACTGACGGACAGACACACAGAGACACAGACGGACAGACACACAGAGACACACTGACGGACAGACACACAGAGACACGCTGACGGTCAGTCACACAGAGACACACTGACGGACAGACACACAGAGACACAGACGGACAGACACACAGAGACGCACTGACACTCTCTCGAGCCGTGAGCCCGTGGCCTTATGAGCTGCACCTCTCCTCTGACTCTCTCTTGTTCAGCAGAAGGTGTCGAGTGCAAATTGGGTCTCTTAACTTTTAATACATCATCGTTTCTGTCTGTCAGTGTTTGGGAACTGTGTGGAAGGAATCCAGCTGCTCTTTCTCTAAAGCCTTCAGGAGGGAGTTTTCATTTTTTATTTATCGAGTTACCGCGCGGAATATGACCCTTCTGGCCCTTTGAACTGCGCTGCCCGGCAACCCCCGATTTAACACTAATAATCACAGGTCAATTTACAGTGGCCAATTAACCTACCACCTGATACGTCTTTGGACTGTGGGAGGAAACCAGAGCACCCGGAGGAAACCCACATGGTCACAGGGAGAATGTACAAACCCCTTACAGACAGTGGCGGGAATTGAACCCCGGTCGCTGGTGCTGTAAAACGTTGCACTAACCGCGATGGTACCATGCTGCCCTGTGTCTTTTGTACATAGTTGTTTTTCATTCTTTGTTAATTATTGTTGTTCATAAATTGGAGTCATAGAAACATAGAGTCATAGAGCCCAGAAACAGGCCATTTGCCCGTCTAGTCCATGCTGAAACCATTTAAACTGCTACTGCCATTGACCTGCACCACGACCCTAGCCCTCCATATCCCTACCATCCATGTACTTATGTACTTATCCAAACTTGTCTTAAACGTTGAAATCAAACTCACACGCACTACGTGTGCTAGCAGCTTGTCTACACCTTCAGGACCCTCAGAAGAAGTTTCACCTCGTTCCCCTTAAACTTCTCACCTTTCACCCTTAACCCATGACCTCTAGTTCTAGTCTCACCCAACCTCAGTGGAAAAAGCCTGCTTGCATTTACCCTTTCTATACCCCTCATAATTTTGCATGTCTCTATCAAATCTCCTCTCAATCTTTTACATTCTAGGGAATAAAGTCCTAACCTATTCAATCTTTCCCGATAACTCAGGTCCTCCAGACCTGGCAACATCCTTGTAAGTTCACTCTGTACTCGATCAACCTTGCTTACGTATTTCCCGTAAGTAGGTGACCGAAACTACACACAACACTCCAAATCAGACCTCACCAACATCTTACACAACTTCAACATAACATCCCATCTCCTGTACCCAGTACATTGATTTACGAAGGCCAATGTGCCAAAGGATTTCTTTGTGACCCTATCTACCTGTGACAGCACTTTCAATGAATTATGGACCTGTATTCACAGATTCCTTTGTTCTTCCACACTCCTCAGTGTCCTCATACTTGTCTGCAGTAAATTCCATCTGCCATTTTTCAGCCCATATTTCCAGTGAATCCAGATCCCTCTGCAAACCATGATGGCCTTCCTCACTGTCCATTACACCCCAATCTTGGTGTCTTCTGCAAATTTGCTGATCTGGTTAACCACATTATCATCTAGATCATTGGTTATAGATGAGAGTAGAAATTCTATTGTATTTATTTATATGTAAATGGCTGCAAGAAAATCAATCTGAGGGTAGTATATGGTGATAATAATTATACCACGAACATTGAACTTGAACCCAACCACAATCTATTCAGCTGCTACCATCCGGGAAACGGTACCGCAGCATAAAAGCCAGGACCAACAGGGTCCGGGACAGTTTCTTCCACCAGGCCTCAGACTGATGAACTCACACTGACAAGTGCACTCTATTACATTGACTGTTCTATTTATTATAAATTACTATGATTGCACGTTGCACATTTAGATGGTGATGTAACATAAAGATTTTTACTCCTCACGTATGTGAAGGATGTAAGAGATAAAGTCAATTCAATTCAATGAACTGTCGCGACTTTTGTAGATTTTGTGCAGGTGTGCCCACAGCCACCGTCTCGAGGATCGGACCAGTCTGGGAAATCAGCAGATGTCAAGACAGAAGAGAAGCCTGCGTCCAGTGTGAGTGTAGAGTCCTCGTAAAGTCCTGTGCCTGACCCATCCCGTGGATTCTCCCTGTTCTTTTCAACGACCCACCCACCCTGTAGGTCCCAGTTCTTGTCTGGTCTTGGAGTCATAGAGCAGTACCGCACAGAAATAGGCCCTTCGGCCCATCTAGTCCATTCTGATCTATTAATCTGCCTAGTCCCATTGACCCACACCTGGACTATAACCCTCCAAATCGCCCTCAATGTAGTTACCCAAGATTCTCTTAAATGTTGCAATCAAACTGACACCCATTGCTGGGCTGGCAGCTCGTTCCACACTCGCACTACCCTCTGAGTGAAGATGTTCCTCATCGTGTTTGTTTATTTTGAGGTACAGCGCGGAATAGGCCGATCCTGTCCTTCGAGCCTCGTGCCCAGCAACCCCTAATTTAATCCCAACCTTGGAGTATCGTGAGCAGTTTTGGACCCATATCTAAGAAAGGATGTGCTGGCATTGGAGAGGGTCCAGGGGAGGTTCACAGAAATGATTCCAGGGATGAAAGGGTTGACATATGGGCTTCAACTGATGGCTCTGGGTCTGTACTTGCTGGAGTTTAGAAGAATGAGGGGGTATCTCATTCAAATCTATCAACTATTGAAAGGCCTCACTAGAGTGTATATTGGGGGGGGGGGGGGGAATGTTTCCTCTAGTGGAGAAGTCTAGGACCAGAATAGAGGGACTTCCATTTAGAGAGGAGATGAGGTAGAATTTCTATAGGCAGACAATGGTGAATCTGTGGAATTGGTTGCCACAGGCGGCTGTGGAGGCCAGCTCACTGGGTGCATTTCAAGTGGAGGCTGATGGGTTCTTGATTAGTCAGGGCATGAAGTGTTATGGGGAGAAGGCAGGATAATGGGATTGAGAGAGAAATGGATCAGAAATGATGAAATAGCAGAGCAGACTTGATGGGCTGAATGGCCTAATTCTGCTGCTATGTCTTATGGGCTTATGATCTAGTCACAGACAAGCTACAATGACAAGTTAGCTGACCTGCTATGGCTTTGGACTGTGGGAGGAAACCGGAGCACCCAGAGAAAAGCCACGCATTCCGCGGGTGGACGTACAGACTCCTTACAGACGATGTCGGAATTGAACTCTGAACTCCCAACGCCCTGAGCTGTAATAGTGCCGCACTACCGTGGTGCCCCCTTAAATATTTCACCTTTCACCCTCAACCTATGGCCTCTAGTCTGGTCTCCCCCACCCTCAGTGGCAAGGTGCAAGTGTTTGGGGAAGGCATGTTGACCATATTCAGAAGATATCTGGCTGGGTTCATGTAGCCTCCAACCTGACGGCTTGAGTAATTTCTCCCTTTCTCCACTCCCCACTCTGGCTCCCCTCTTACCCGTGCTGTCCCCTCACCTGCCTTTCACCTCCCCCGGCTCACCTTCCTTCCACTCTCTATCCTCCTACTGTACTGAGGTCATATAGAAGGGCTGAAGGGCCTGTTTTTAATCTTGAAGCACTTTACAACTCTGAGTGAAAAATGAGGAGGAGGAGGAGAATCTTTTGTTTTAAATGTAAAGAGGCCGTACACTATCGAGGGTGAGGCCCTTAAGGGTGTTGATGAGCAGAGGGACTTGGGGTCCAAGTTCATAGCTCCCTGATAGTGGCTACACAGGTTGCTATGGTGGCTAAGAAGGATTATGGTATGCTTGCCTTTTTTAGTTGAAGCATTGAGTTAAAGGTCAGGAAGTTAGGTTGCAGCTTTATAAAACACATCTGTTTGCTTTCAGTTTCAGCACTGAAATTGCTTTCAATGCTGGTTGCCTCATTATGGGAGGGGTTTTGAGGATGTTCCCTCGATTAGATGGGTTAGAGGTCAGATAAACTTGGGTTGTTTTCTCTGGAGCAGCGGAGGCTGAGGGGAGACCTGATAGAGGTTTACAAGGTTGAGAGATTCAGATAAAATAGACAGCCAGTACTTTTTCCCAGGGCGAAATGTCTAATACCAGAGGCTTACATTTAAGGTGAGAGAGTGAAAGTTCAACAGAGATGTGTGTGGCAAATTTTTTACAGAGAGAGAGGTGGGTCCTGGAATGTGCTGAGAGGGGTAGTGGAGGTAAATACGATAGAGATGTTTAAAATGGAAGGATATGGGCATTGTGTAGACAAAAGGGTTAATTTAGTTTGAGACAACACTGTGGGCCAAAGGGCCTGTTCCTTTGATGTACGTCTTTTGTGTTCTATGTCCCAAGTCCTGAGGCTTGAGATATCTGGGCTATCCTCGTTCTCTCACCCTTCCACTCCGACCCTTGACACTGAGCCTTGGCCTTTCACCTTTCCACCGGGCTGAGGCACTGACTGTAGAGGGGAGGCTGGCTTCCACTGAAGTGCTGAGCTATGTTCACAACTCTGCAATTTCTTGTGGTATTGTGGTAACCTATTAAAAGACCTAGATAGAGTGGATGTGGAGAGGAAATTTCCTACAGTAGGTGAGTCTAGCACCAGACACAGTAACCTCTGAATAGAAGAATGTCCCTTTAGAGAGATGAGGAGGAGATTATTCAGCCAGAGGGTGGTGAATCTGTGGAATTTATTGCCTCAGATGGGTGTGGAGGCCAAGTCATTGGGTATATTTAAAGAGGAGGTTGATACTTCTTTGATTAGTCAGAGTGTCAAAGGTTACAGGGAGAAGCAGATGAATGGGATTGAGGGGGAAATTAAATCAGCCATGATGGAATGGCAGAGCAGATTCGATGGACCGAATGGCCTAACCCTGCTCCTATGTCTTATGGTCTTGTGGGCAGTGCAGTTGCCGGACCAAGTTGTGATAGATCCAGTTAGGGTGGTTTTCTGAAAGCGCTATCTGACTGGAAGTGATTCACTCAACAAACATCTAGCACTCTTTACAGGAGAGACTACCTCGTGTTCTGGTGAGGCAGCTGCGTCTATATTTTTCCTGCCCTGATGTCTGTGCAACCTGAATTCACCCGCAGGAGGGTTGATCTGTTAGAGCATAGGACCTAGCAGTCTCACGGTATTGTAGCAGTTGGTACTATGCTGTTACAGCTCGGGGTATCGATTCAGAGTTCAGTTCTGACGCTTCGGTAAAGTTTGTGTGTCCTTCGTGTGAGCGCACGAGTTTCTTCCGGGTGCTCCAGTTTCCTCCCACAGTCCATAGACAATCTGATTAATGGGTTAATTGGTCATTGTCAGTTGTCCTGTGATTAGACTAGGGTTAAAACCATGGGGTACAGGAGCAGAATTAGGCCACTTAGCCCATTAAGTCTGCTCTCCCATTTCATCATGGCTGATCCATTTTCCCTCTCAGCCCCAATTTCCTCCCTCTCCCCCCAACCCTACAACCCCCGTATCCCTTCGTGCCCTCATGAATCAAGAACCTCTGCCTTAAATGTACCCAATGACTTGGCCTCCACAACCAGCTGTGACAACAAATTCCACAGATTCGCCACTCTCTGGCTAAAGAAATTCCTCCTCACCTCCGTTCTGAAAGGATGTCCCTCTATTCTGAGGCTGTCCCCTCTGGTCTTGGACTCCCCCAGCGTAGGAACCACCGCATCCACTCTATCAAGGCCTTTCACCATTCCACCCCCTCATTCATCTGAATTGTGGTGGGAACAGGAGGGTGGGTTACTGGCTGGTGAGGCTCAGTAGGCCAGAAGGGCCTGTTCCTCGCTGTGTCCCTTTAAGAACATTATAACACAGTACAGGCCCTTTGGCCCACAATGTTGTGCTGACCCTGTTCTAAGATCAATCTAACCCTTCCCTCCCACATAACCCTCCACTTTTCTATCACTCATGTGCCCATTTAAGAGGTTCTTAAAGGTCCCTAATGCATCTGCCTCCGGCAACCAAGATACCAAACTAAAGTCATCCAATTTGCCTGTGTGAACCCCAATCCCTCTAAACCTTTTTTTAATGCCCTGGACCCCTACCGTTAACTGATGGGTTCATGCACCCTAGCATGAGAATTACAGCTCTAACCTCCCCTTATTCATGTTGTACCTATCCAACAGTCTTTCAGATAGCAAGGGTACAGGCATTCAGCCCGTCCAGTCCGACTGACCACAGTGCCCATCCAGCTAGTCCCAGTTTCCTGTGTTCGGCTCCTATCCTCCCCCCACACCTCCACATAGCTGCCCAAATGCTTCTGAAATGATACTGTTGTACCTGTCTCGACCACTTCTTCTTGTAGCTGGTTCTGGCATTTATAACAACCCAGTGGAAGCCTATTCAACCCAGCAGGTTCATGCCAACCCCTTGGGGAAGCAGTACAACCATTTCCCAATTGGAATTGGTTTATTATTGTCACATGTACTGAGAAACAGTAAATAGCTTGTCTTACATCAGATCATTACACCATGCATTGAGGCAGAACAAGGGAAAACTATAACAGAATGCAGAATAAAGTGTCACAGTTACAGAGAAAGTGCAGTGCGGGCAGACAATACGGTGTAAGGTCTTAGAAAGATGCATTGTGAGGTCAAGAGTCCACCTTATCATACAAAAGGTCCATTAAAGAGTCTGCTACCAGTGGGGTAGAAGCTGTCCTTGGGCCTGGTGGGACGTGCTTTCACTGATAACAGTGGGGTAGAAGCTGTCCTTGGGCCTGGTGGGACGTGCTTTCACTGATAACAGTGTAGAAGCTGTCCTTGGGCCTGGTGGGACGTGCTTTCACTGATAACAGTGGGGTAGAAGCTGTCCTGTAACCTGGTGGGACATGCTTTCAGGCTTTTGTATCTTCTGCCCGATGGGAGAGGGGGGGAGAGAGAATGTCTGGGGTGGGTGGGGTCTCTGATTCTGCCGGCTGCTTTACTGAGACAGTGAGAAGTGTAGACAGAGCCCATGGAGGGGAGGCTGGTTTCTGTGATGTGTCCACAACTCTCTGCAGTTTCCTGCAGTTATGGGGAGAGTAGTTGCAAACCAAGCAGCTAAGGATAGGATGCTTTCTAGGGTGCATCTGTAAAGACTGGTTTTTGGTGACATGTCAGATTTCTTAACTTGTCCTTTCTCACACGCGAGTCTTCAGCCGCCTGGACTGGCTTACAGCAGCTGATTCACCAGCCCAGGTGTTCCCTGGATGTGGGAGTCAACTGGAACGCGCAGGAGAAACTCACGTTGGGTCGTCTGTCTGCTGGGGAGCCTAGAGCTGTCCGCTCTTCCTCGTTTCCACCTCAGCACCTCTATTACTGCCCTTCACCCCCAACCCCCCCCCCCCCCCCCCCCCACCGTTAACGGAAAGCACCCGGAAATGCTGGGCAATGACTGCACTCAACCGCGTTCCACTGAGCCACCGTGGCCTCTGCGCCTTGTGAACTGTCGCCTTTGTGCTTCCACAGGGCTCCTCGTCCGAGTTTGAGGTGGTGAACTCCATCGACAAGAATGAAGCCCAGGCGCAGGACCACCAGGTGAGAGTTGCCCGTGTCAGGAGCGAAGGGGAGGAGCCATACGGCTCGTGTGGTGCCCGTTCAACCGTGATTTAGCCCTAACCTAATCAAGGGACAAATTGCAATGACAAATTAACCTACCCGGTACGTCTTTGACTGTAGGAGGAAACTGGAGCACCCGGAGAAAGTCCAGGCATTCCGTGAGGTAAACTTACAGAGGACGCTAGGATTGAACTGTAAAGTCTGACGGCCCAAGCGGTAAAGTGCCGCACTAACCACTATGCCCACAGTTCGGTATCAGAATCACTCTGACGTTTGTTGTTCTACAGCTGCAAGGCATAAGAAGTACTGTAAATTAGCGGGGCAACACCATAGCGTAGAGGTTAGCGATACGATATTTCAGCGCCAGTGATCAGAGATCAGTTCCTGCCACTGTCTGTAAGGAGTTTGTACTCAGTTTCCTCCAGGTGCTCTAGCTTCCTCCCACATTCCAGAGACGTATAGGTTAGCATTCATGAATCATGGGCGTGATATGTTGGTACTGGAGGTGTACTGACACTTCCAGGCCGCCCCAGCACATCCTCGGACTGTGTGAATGCAAACAGCACACTTCGCTGTGACAGATAACGTGAGTCATTCTACTGCAACAGACAGGAATAATGAGGTGGGTGATCAACAGACACAGAGTGCTGGGGGAGCTCAGCGGCATTGGAAAGGAATGAACGGTCGTCGTTTTGGGCAAAGACCTTCCCGGGCCACAATGTGAACTGTTTATTCACCTGCACAGATGCTGCCTGACCTACTGAAATCCTCCAGCATTTTGTGTGTGTTGCTCAAGTTTTCCAGCGTCTGCAGAATCTCTCGTGTCTGAGAGCTGGGTGATGCCTGGCTTGTCCTGCATCTCCTTATCTGGTCCCTGATTCCCTTTGTATCTTTAATCTCCTTGGGGTTCTGCTTCCCCCTTGCTTCCCTCTGGGTCACAGCATCTGTACCAACCATGGCTGGGTCCAGGATGTTGCCCAGATTAGAGGGCATGAGCTATAATGAGAGGTTGAACAAACTTGGACTATTTCCTCTGGAGTGGCAGAGGCTGGGGGAGATCTGATAGAGGTTTATAAGATGATGAGAGGCATAGACAGAGTGGGCAGACAGTATCTGTATACTCCCTCAGTGGGGTTGGTAATGTTGAGGTTAGCATAACGATTTTACGGTACCAGCGACCAGGGTTCAATTCCCACTGCTGTCTGTAAGGACTTTGCACGTTCTCCCCACAATCACATGGATTTTCTCAGGGTCTGCTCCCTTGTTACAAAGACGAGCGGGATAGCAGTGCGATTGGTCACACGAATATAATAGATAGATAGATAGATAGATAGATACTTTATTCATCCCCATGGGGAAATTCAACTTTTTTCCAATGTCCCATACACTTGTTGTAGCAAAACTAATTACATACAATACTTAACTCAGTAAAAAAAATATGATATGCATCTAAATCACTATCTCAAAAAGCATTATTAATAACTTTTAAAAAGTTCTTAAGTCCTGGCGGTAGAATTGTAAAGCCTAATGGCATTGGGGAGTATTGACCTCTTCATCCTGTCTGAGGAGCATTGCATCGATAGTAACCTGTCGCTGAAACTGCTTCTCTGTCTCTGGATGGTGCTATGTAGAGGATGTTCAGAGTTATCCATAATTGACCGTAGCCTACTCAGCGCCCTTCGCTCAGCTACCGATGTTAAACTCTCCAGTACTTTGCCCACGACAGAGCCCGCCTTCCTTACCAGCTTATTAAGACGTGAGGCGTCCCTCTTCTTAATGCTTCCTCCCCAACACGCCACCACAAAGAAGAGGGCGCTCTCCACAACTGACCTATAGAACATCTTCAGCATCTCACTACAGACATTGAATGACGCCAACCTTCTTAGGAAGTACATTCGACTCTGTGCCTTCCTGCACAAGGCATCTGTGTTGGCAGTCCAGTCTAGCTTCTCGTCTAACTGTACTCTCAGATACTTTTAGGTCTTAACCTGCTCCACACATTCTCCATTAATGATCACTGGCTCCATATGAGGCCTAGATCTCCTAAAGTCCACCACCATCTCCTTGGTCTTGGTGATATTGAGACGCAGGTAGTTTGAGTTGCACCATATCACAAAGTCCTGTATCAGTTTCCTATACTCCTCCTCCTGTCCATTCCTGACACAATTATTCCGTGTGCACTCTTTGGGATGTATCTCTAAATAAAAGACGGCAAAAAAGTACAGTGCAGGTAAACGATAAAGTGTGAGATCATAATGCGTTAGATTGTGAGGTCAAAAGTCCGCCTTATTTACAGGAGTCTGATAACAGTGGAGTAGAAGCTGTCCTTGGGCCTGGTGGGATGTGCTTTCACTGATAACAGTGGGGTAGAAGCTGTCCTTGGGCCTGGTGGGACGTGCTTTCACTGATAACAGTGGGGTAGAAGCTGTCCTTGGGCCTGGTGGGACGTGCTTTCACTGATAACAGTGGGGTAGAAACTGTCCTTGGGCCTGGTGGGACGTGCTCTCACTGATAACAGTGGAGTAGAAGCTGTCCTTGGGCCTGGTGGGATGTGCTTTCACTGATAACAGTGGGGTAGAAGCTGTCCTTGGGCCTGGTGGGACGTGCTTTCACTGATAACAGTGGGGTAGAAACTGTCCTTGGGCCTGGTGGGACGTGCTCTCACTGATAACAGTGGGGTAGAAGCTGTCCTTGGGCCTGGTGGGACATGCTCTCACTGATAACAGTGGGGTAGAAGCTGTCCTTGGGCCTGGTGGGACGTGCTTTCACTGATAACAGTGGGGTAGAAGCTGTCCTTGGGCCTGGTGGGACGTGCTTTCACTGATAACAGTGGGGTAGAAGCTGTCCTTGGGCCTGGTGGGACGTGCTTTCACTGATAACAGTGGGGTAGAAGCTGTCCTTGGGCCTGGTGGGACGTGGTTTCACTGATAACAGTGGGGTAGAAGCTGTCCTTGGGCCTGGTGGGACGTGCTTTCACTGATAACAGTGGGATAGAAGCTGTCCTTGGGCCTGGTGGGACGTGCTTTCACTGATAACAGTGGGGTAGAAGCTGTCCTTGGGCCTGGTGGGACGTGCTCTCACTGATAACAGTGGGGTAGAAGCTGTCCTTGGGCCTGGTGGGGACGTGCTGTCACTGATAACAGTGGGGTAGAAGCTGTCCTTGGGCCTGGTGGGACGTGCTTTCAGGCTTTTGTATCTTCTGCCCGACGGGAGAGGGGAGAAGAGAGAATGTCTGGGGTGGGTGGGGTCTTTGATTCTGCCGGCTGCTTTACTGAGACAGTGGGAAGTGTAGACAGAATCCGTGGAGGGGAGGCTGGTTTCTGTGATGTACTGAGCTGTGTCCTCTCAGTCTATTGTGTCATGACCTTGCACCTACTGTCTGCCTGCACTGCACTTTCTCTCTAACTGTGACACTTTATTCTGCATCCTGTTATTGTTTTCTCTTGTTCTACCTCAATGCACTGTATAATGATCTGATCTGTCTGAACAGAACGTACGACAAACTTTTTACTGTATCTCAGTACATGTGACAATAATAAACCATTTCCAATTACACCTCTTGGCCTCCTTCACTTCTGGGGAAAAGAGTCTCACTCTCTTTGGTCCTACTGTCCCAGGCACATCCGTGTTAATTCTTTCTGCACCCTCTTCAGCTGAATGACATCCTTCCCATGGCGGGATGAGCAGCACCCGCCCCAAGCGTGGACATCCCTCCCACTGTACTCACTGCCCTGACCAGTGAAAAGTGGTGAACACAGCTCGGTCCATCACAGGTGAAGCCTATGCCCCGGAGTGACGTGTCCTGCCAACTTGACGGTGTGTGGGTGTTATCGGCAAGAACATGCGGTCTGCAGATGTACATGTGCGTGCAGTCAGGCTTACCTTCCACTAGATGGCAGCACCGATGGAACAGGCCAGCCCCCAACCCAGCATAGACGCCGCACGACACCGCCTCAAGATGTTGAAAAATCAGTTTCACAAGATTTAAGCAAGCTAGCTTTCTCTTAAGCGTGATAAAGATACGTAGATCCCTGAATGCAGCAACACAGGTAGGCAGGTAGTTGGCACACTGGCGGTCAAAGTTAACATAAAATATGTCTTGAATCTTGCCTGACAAAGCTGTTGGAATTCTTTGAAGAAAAAACAAGCAGGATAGACAAAGGAGAATCCATTGATACGTACTTGGATTTTCAGAAGGCCTTTGCACACGAGGCTGCTCAACAATCTCTGAACCCGTGGTATTGCAGGAAAGATTCCAGCATGGACAGAGCAGTGGCTGATTGGTAGGAGGCAAAGAGTGGGGATAAAGGGGCCCTATTCTGGTTGGCTGCCAGTGACTAGTGGTGTACCAAGGGGTCTGTGTTGGGACCACTTCTTTTTGTGTTATATGTCAATGACTTTTATGACAGAATTGATGGCTTTGTTGCAAAGTTTGCGGATGATGCAAATATAGGTGGAGGGGGTAGTAGTTCAGAGGAAGTAGAGAGATTACAGAAGGACTTGGACAGATGAGGAGAATAGGCAAAGAAATAGCAGATGGAATACAGAGTCAGGAAGTGTACGGTCATGCGCTTTGGTGGAAGAAATAAAAGGGTATTTTCTGTTTTCTAAATGGAGAGAAAATTCAAAAGTCTGAGGTGCAAAGGAATTAATTTGCAGGTTGAGTCTGTGGTGAGGAAGGCAAATGCAATGTTAGCATTCATTTCAAGAGGACAAGAATATAAAAGAACATATAATGTTGAAAGGCAACACGAGTGAATCTGCAGATGCTGGAAATAAATAAAAACACAAAATGCTGGCAGAACTCAGCAGGCCAGACAGCATCTATTGGAGGAGGTAGTGACGATGTTTCGGGCCGAAACCCTTCATCAGGAGTGAAGTAACATGGGATGGTCGAGGGGGGATAAGAAGTGGGGGGAGTGATGAAGTAGAGAGCTGGGAAGTGATAGGCTGAAGGGAAATGGGCTGGGGGAAAATGGAGAATTTACCACCCTCTACCACCACTCTTCTCTGCCTTGCGGAATTAGTCCTCACCCTTAACAATTTCTCCTTTGGCTCCTCCCACTTCCTCCAAACTAAAGGTGTAGCCATGGGCACCCGCATGGGTCCTAGCTATGCCTGCCTTTTTGTCGGCCATGTGGAGCAATCTATGTTCCAAGCCTACACCGGTATCTGTCCTCCTCTTTTCTTAGGTTATATCGACAACTGCATCGGCGCTGCTTCCTACACACGTGCTGAGCTCATCGACTTCATTAACTTCGCCTCCAACTTTCACCCCGCCCTCAAATTCACCTGGTCTATTTCCGACACCTCCCTCCCCTTTCTAGATCTTTCTGTTTCTATCTCTGGAGACAGCCTATCCACCGATGTCTACTACAAACCTACAGACTCCCACAGCTACCTAGACTATTCCTCCTCCCACCCTGTCTCCTGCAAAAATGCTATCCCTTTCTCTCAATTCCTTCACCTCTGCCGCATCTGCCCTCAGGATGAGGCCTTTCATTCTAGGACAAAGTAGATGTCTTCCTTTTTTAAAGAAAGGGGTTTCCCTTCGTCCACTATCAACTCTGCCCTCCATCGCATCTCCCGTATTTCATGCACCTCTGCCTTCACCCCACCCCCCCGCCAGCCCACCAGGGATAGAGTCCCCCTGGTCCTCACCTATCACCCTACCAGCCTACAGATCCAACATATAATCCTCCGTAACTTCCGCCACCTCCTACGTGATCCCACCACCAGCCACATCTTCCCCTCCCCCCCTCACTCTCGGCTTTCCGCAGGGAATGCTCCCTACGCGACTCCCTTGTCCATTCATCCCCCCATCCCTCCCCACGGACTTCCCTCCGGGCACTCATCCCTGCAAACGGAAGAAGTGCTACACCTGCCCCCACACTTCTTCCCTCACCACCATCCCAGGCCCCCGACAGTCCTTTCAGGTGAGGCACCACTTCACCTGTGAGTCAACTGGGGTGATATACTGTATCCGGTGCTCCCGATGTGGCCATTTATACATTGGGGAGACCCGCCGCAGACAGGGAGACTGTTTCGCCGAACATCGGCGCTCAGTCCTCCAGCAGTGGCGGGATCTCCCTGTGGCCACACACTTCAATTCCACAGACCACTCCCACTCCGATATGTCTGCCCATGGCCTCCTCTACCGTCAAGATGAGGTCACACGCATGTCGATGGAGCAATACCTTATCTCCCGCCTGGGTAGCCTCCCACCTGCCGGCATGAACATCCAACTCACAGACCTCCGTTGATACCCCTGCCCCCCCCTTACCCTATCTATTATTTTAGTTTGGTTCTCTTTCTCTCTCTTTTTGCCCCCTCACTATAATCTCCCCCCAGCCCTACCTTTTTTTAATTTCCCATAATTCTCCACCTTCCCCCAGCCCATTTCCCTCCAGCCTATCACTTCCCAGCTCTCTACTTCATCCTTCCCCCCACTTCTTATCCCCCCGCGACCATCCCATGTTACTTCACTCCTGATGAAGAGTTTCGGCCGGAAACGTCGTCACTGCCTCCTCCAATAGATGCTGTCTGGCCTGCTGAGTTCTGCCAGTATTTTGTGTTTTTATATAATGTTGAAACTTTATTAAGCACTAATGAGGCCTCACTTGGAATATTGTGAGCAGTTTTGGGCCTCTTATCTTAGAAAGAATGTGCTGAAACTGGAGAGAGTTTAGCGGAGGTTCACGAAAATGATTCCAGAATTGAAGGCAGAGGTTGATAGGTTTCTTGTTTGGCCAAGGCATGAAGGAATATGGGGGAAGACGAGCTTGGAGCTGAGAGGAAAAATTGATCAGCCATGGTGATATAGAACAGATTTGATGGGCCAAATGACTCGCTCTTCATACCATACTGTCCTTGCTTGAGTATTGACACTGCGGGGTAGAAGCTGTCCTTGGGCCTGGTGGGACGTGCTTTCACTGATAACAGTGGGGTAGAAGCTGTCCTTGGGCCTGGTGGGACGTGCTTTCACTGATAACAGTGGGGTAGAAGCTGTCCTTGGGCCTGGTGGGACGTGCTTTCACTGATAACAGTGGGGTAGAAGCTGTCCTTGGGCCTGGTGGGACGTGCTTTCACTGATAACAGTGGGGTAGAAGCTGTCCTTGGGCCTGGTGGGACGTGCTTTCACTGATAACAGTGGGGTAGGAGCCGTCCTTGGGCCTGGTGGGACGTGCTTTCACTGATAACAGTGGGGTAGAAGCTGTCCTTGGGCCTGGTGGGACGTGGTTTCACTGATAACAGTGGGGTAGAAGCTGTCCTTGGGCCTGGTGGGACGTGCTTTCACTGATAACAGTGGGGTAGAAGCTGTCCTTGGGTCTGGTGGGACGTGCTTTCACTGATATCAGTGGGGTAGAAGCTGTCCTTGGGCCTGGTGGGACGTGCTTTCACTGATAACAGTGGGGTAGAAGCTGTCCTTGAGCCTGGTGGGACGTGTTTTCAGGCTTTTGTATCTTCTGCCCGATGGGAGAGGGGGGAAGAGAGTGTTCAGGGTGGGTGGGGTTTTACACCTTGGTCCCAGAGGAAGTCTGTTGTTTTGTTTCATGTGTATTTATGTACATTTGAGTGATAATTAAAGTTGAATTTTATTAGTCTTGGGGATGTTGGTTGGTGTCTGGATGTGCGTAGTGCAATCCCGTTAGTTAGTATTTTACGTAATGTGTGAGTCATAGGACTCGCTGGCTGTGTGCAAGTATGTTCCACTTAAAACAGAACAGAAATCCCAAGATGAAGCAACTGCACAGATGGAGTTGGCCAAACTCTTTAAAGGGACCTCGAGCAAAGTATCAAATACTTAACCAGTCAGGCATTGTGAAATGAGAGTTAATATTTTGGATTAATTTGTATTTGATTTCGAGGGTGGCATAGCCATGCATTGTAGTCTCCTGACCTGTTAAGTTCCTCCAGCATTTTGTGTGTGTTGTATCCAGACAGGATGCTTTCTATGGTGCATCAAGGGTCAAGAGGTCACGTCAGCTTTTCCTAGCCTCCTGAGGAAATAGAAGTGTTGGTGAGCTCTCTCGGCTGTGACGTTAATGTGAGCAATGGTTAGCACATGTTAGTATAACGCTTTATGGTGCCAGCAATCAGGGTTCAATTCCCATCGCAGCCTGGGGGAAGTTTGGCCAAAACCAGGCCTACGTGGCAGTGGCCAATCCTGAAGTGGACACAGATGCATGTGTGAAGGACAGTACGTTGGCATAGTGGTTAGTGTAACACCTTACAGTGCCAACAATTGGGGTTCAATTCCTGCTGCTACCTGTAAGGAGGTAATACGTTCTTCCCTTAATTGCATGGCTTTCCTCCGAGTGCTCCAGTTTCCTCCCACGTTCCAAAGACGGGCAGTGAGAGTGAGCGTTGGTGCCGGAAATGTGGCGACACTCGCGGGCTGCCAAAGCACAATCCTCGCCAAGTTGATTTGATGCGAGCCACCACATTTCACTGTATGTTTTGATGCATGTGTGGCATGTAAAGCTAACCTTTAAACCTTGATTGTCACGTGCTCCAAGATAGAGTGAAAAGTTCTGTTTGGATGCCATCCAGACAGATTGTTCTATATGCAAGTCCAGAATCAGGGACATAGGTTTAGGGTGAGAGGGTGAAGATTTAAAAGAGACCCGCGGGGCAGCTTTCTCACACAAAGGGTGGTGAGTCTATGGAACAAGCTGGCAGAGGGAGTGGTTGAGAACAGCGCAACAGTATTGCTTAAGAATCACTTTGGTAGATACATGGGGCTTGGAGGGATCTGGCTGAAGACAGGAAACTGCCATGTCTGGGTGGGCACCCTGGTCAACATGGCCTGCTTAGGCCAAAGGGCCTACATCCACACTGTATTGCTTCGGTGACTCTATTGGTACATTGAGGTAGTACAAAACGAAAAGAGATTGGTAATTATAGTGCTAGTTGCAGTTTTAGAGTGTTGTAGGGCAGGTCTCCCCTCTCCCATCGGGCAGAAGATACAAAAGCCTGAAAGCACGTCCCACCAAGCCCAAGGACAGCTTCTACCCCACTGTTATCAGTGAAAGCACGTCCCACCAGGCCCAAGGACAGCTTCTACCCCACTGTTATCAGTGAAAGCACGTCCCACCAGGCCCAAGGACAGCTTCTACCCCCACTGTTATCAGTGAAAGCACGTCCCACCAGGCCCAAGGACAGCTTCTACCCCACTGTTATCAGTGAAAGCACGTCCCACCAGGCCCAAGGACAGCTTCTACCCCACTGTTATCTGTGAAAGCACGTCCCACCAGGCCCAAGGACAGCTGCTACTCCACTGTTATCAGTGAGAGCACGTCCCACCAGGCCCAAGGACAGCTTCTACCCCACTGTTATCAGTGAAAGCACGTCCCACCAGGCTCAAGGACAGCTTCTACCCCACTGTTATCAGTGAAAGCACGTTCCACCAGGCCCAAGGACAGCTTCTACCCCCATTGTTATCAGACCATTGAATGGTTCCCTAGTGCGATAAGATGGACTCTTGACCTCACAATCTACCTCGTTATGATCTTGCACTTACCATTTACCTGCACTGCAATTCCTCTGTGCAACAGAGAATGTGGAACAATACAGTACTCTATAGGTCCTTCAGCCCACAATGTTGTACCAAACTTTTAATCTGCTCTAAGGTTAATCTAACCCTTCCACATAGCCCTTCATCTTTATTTCAACCACGTGCATATCTCAGACTTTTTACACGTTATTCTGCGTTCTGCTATTGTTTTACTTTGTTATATAGCCATGCATTGTATAATGATCTGATCTGTAAGCCCGATGGAACCATTTCTGCTGACAGGAGAAGGTGATGCCTTAAAACCAATCGCTTCTGGCAGATTAAGCAGTGAACACTTTGAATACAATGTGGCAGGGAGTTCAGAAGCCTCATGGCCTGAGGGAAGAAACTATTTCTTATCCCGACCATTCTTGTTTCTTACGGATTGTGGTCTCCTGCCTGATGGTAGAAAGTCAAAGAGGATGCTGGATGGATAGGTGAGATCCTTAATAATACTAAGGGCCCTGCGTGTTCAGCGCCCCTGATAAACGTTCCTGATGGATGGTAGTTAGGGAGACGCATATGTTGTATCTAAATGGAGAGAAAACACAAAAAAATGAGGATTTGGGAGACCTTGTACAGGATTTGCTGAAGGTTAATTTACAGGTTGAGTCTGTGATGTAGAAGGCAAGGTTAGCACTTATTTCAAGAGGACTAGAATATAAAAGCAAGAATGTAATTTTGAGACTTTATAAAGCACTGGTGAGGCCTCACTTGGATTATTGAGAGGCGTTTTGGGCCTCTTATCTTAGGAAAGATGTGCTGAAACTGGAGAGGGTTCAAAGGAGGTTCACAAAAATGATTCCAGGATTGAATGGGTTGTCATATGAAGAGGGTTTGATGGCTCTGGGCCAGTATTCACTGGAATTCAGAAGAATGAGGGGTGACCTCACTGAAACCTATCGAATAGTGAAAGGCCTTGATAGAGTGGAGGTGGAGAGGAGGTTTCCTGTGGTGACAGACTCTTAAGACCAGAGGATACAACCTCAGAATAGAGGGGCAGTCTTTTAGAATGGAGATGAGGGATTTCTTTAGCCAGAGAGTGGTGAATTTGTGGAATTCATTGCCACAGGAGGCTGTGGAGACCAAGTCTGTATGTATATTTAAGGCAGAGGTTGATAGATTCTTGATTGGTCGGAGCATGAAGGGATACGGGGAGAAAGCAGGAGATGTGGGGCTGAGAGGAAAAGGCATGATAAAATGGTGGAGCAGACCCGATGGGCCGAATGGCCTAATTTGGCTCCTAAACCTTACGGTCTTATGATCCTCTGAGCCATTCTCAGACAGAGGTGCAACTTGTCAGGACGCTCTCGGTGGTACTCCTGTAAAACGCAGTTCAGATGGTGGGGAGCGGCCTCACTTACCTCAATCTCTTCAGGAAGTGGAGGTGCTGCTCAGGAACCAGCTGAAGTTATCTCTGATCTGGATGCCCAGGAACTTGGTGCACAGACCTCTCTCTGCTGAGGAGCCATGTATTCACAGGGTTGGTCAGGGTTTGCTGGGGTGGCACAGCTCTCAGGACTAGAAGGGTCTGTTTTCTAAATAAATATGTACAAGATACCAGCAGGAAATTAGTTGTTAAAATGCAAAGCAAATATCAGTTAACAGTCGAATCTACGAATTAAACAGTTGCCACGAGCACAAACAGTAGGCAGGAACAGCTGTTTTGCGTCAGTTGGTAATGCGGATGCCAGATTGGGAAGTTTGGTCAGAGTCGGTTTGAGGAACAGCAACAAACAGGGCTTGAAGAGAGGAACTAAGCATTGAAAGCTGCCAAAGAAGGAACTGATTTGGTGGAAGTTTTGGGGGGTGGGGAAGGTTGGTACCCGTTGTCCCAGGTTACAGCTGGGTTCCCTTCCTGAGGATTGTTAGTGACAATTCAGAAAACATAGCTTCATATAGAGTTTGCACTGGCATAAAGTACCTACAATGGTCAGCAAATCCATCCCCTGGGTCCAGAGGAGGCTCACGAGAATGATTCTGAGAATGAAATGTATGAGGAGTATTTGATTGCTCTGGGCCTGTGGTGGCATCCGTTAGTCTCGCGAGACCATGGATCTGTGCCTGGAAAGTTTACTCGAGTGTCCTTTCCAAGGCGCAGGCCTGGGCAAGGTTTTACGGAAGACCGGCAGTTATCCATGCAGCGAGTCTCCCCTCTCCACACCACCGATGTTGTCCAAGGGAAGGACAAGAGCCGATACAGCTTGGCACCAGTGTCGTCTCGGGAGTTGCCAGAACGAGGTTGAAGACAACATCGGACTGCCTCAGGGATTCCAGCTCCGGATTTGTCCTCAGGATTTACTCCCAAAGCCTTTCTCATGAGCGGAGGTTTGAAATCAGAGTTTTCCCTCTCTTAGATGGACCGCCTTCCCAGGCTGACGAGCTCTATCTACCTGATCTGGGCCTGTACTCACTGGAATTTAAAAAAATGAGGGGGGGTTATGTTACTGAAACCTAATGAATATTGGAAGTACTAGATAGAGTGGATGAGGAGAGGATGTTTCCGATACTGGGGGAGTCTAGGACCAGAGGGCACTGTCTCAGAATAGAGGAACATCTCTTTAGAACAGAGATGAGGAGGAATTTCTTTAGCCAGAGGACGGTGAATCTGGAATTAATTACCACAGACAGTTGTGGAGGCCAAGTCATTGGGTATATTAAAGCGATATTAGGGCATCACAGGTTATGGTGGAAGGCAGGAGAATGGGGTTGAGAGGGATAATAAATTAGCCATGATCGAATGCCGAAGCAGACTCGATGGGCTGATTGGCCTAATTCTGCTCCTATATCTTATGATCTCCCAAGCACTGTCTTGAGCGTACGGGTGATCGTAACCCTGGGGATGACTTGCATGTCTCGGATTGTTCGGTATGTTCTTCCTCCTCCCCCTTCCTGAGGTCTGTGATCAGGTGGTTTTACTGACGTTGAGTGGGACACTGTTAATAAGGTTAGCCTTATTTCTCGCATTGGCCCACACAGTGAAATACATTGCTTGCATCGACTACCTACACAGTCCGAGGATGTGCTAGGGGAAGCCCGCAAGAGTCACTAAGTTTCAGGCACCAACACAGCACGTCCACAACTCACCAACACTGACCTGTGCTGCAGAGCTTCGGAGAGTGGGGGGAGCCCGAGCTCCCGCAGAAAATCCACACGTTCACAGGGAGAGCGTACGCCCTCCTTACAGACTGCGGTGGGAATCGAACTCCTATCGCTGTTGCTGTAAAGCGTTACCCTAACGCTACTCTACCATCTGACCATGGTTCACTGTCCACCTCTGGGCTGGGAGTTGCCAACAGGGCTGATTTTGGCCGAGTGGTTGGCGTTGGAACCTGTGTCTCCATAGCTGCTGTCAAGAGTCCTGTGGGTGTCTCCCTGGGCCTGTGCCATGAGGGTCCAGCAATGAGCTCCTGGGGCCTTTGGATGACCACACGGTTTTATTTTTGACAGAAATACCTTTATTACAAATTATATTCTACAATACCACAACAGTAATAAAGACTAACACAATCACTAACATACATCATCATCATCATTATGTGCCGTGTGTAATGATGTGGGCGATCGTGGTCTTCCATCTGCTTTTAATTAAGTTCCTATAAGCTCTTTGGAACTTTTACCTGCCCATCCCTTGTGTAACTCATGACTGTCCTATGCTGTCAACAGTGACATGTTCTTCCATCAGTTTTTCCAGTTGTTGCAAGATGTTTGTGCTTCTCTTTCCTCAGAACGTGTCCCAGAAATTCCAACTACCACTGCCTGATTGATGATATCAGCTCTCTTATTCTGGCTAACATGCACTAAATTAAATTAAAATGTTCCCGTCTCTGTCAATGATGACGTTTATCCCCTGTGGTGCCCAGAATTCCCACAATGCATCCGTGGTCGCCGCGCGTTCCCTATCCATGGTAACCCAGACACAGATGTACTCCAGGAGCATCGCCAGGCACTCCGCCCAGGCAGAACCTCTGCTGCCCGCTTCCAGGTCCCACGGATAGATATCTTTGCCAGCCCCAGCACCGAGTTTAGTAAGACATCCTCACCCCACTTTGCCCCAAGTAAGTATGGCGGTGCTAAAATGCAACCAGAAAGAGAGGTGTAGCATCTGCAGATATGAAAAATGGTCTGCTTAATGTAGTATGCCCACAGCTCGCCAGCCCTACCCCATACGCTCTTTTGGAATATGGGAGGAAACCCAGATCACCTGATGGAGACCCACGCGGTCATGGCGCGAGCGTGCAAACTCCTGACAGACAGCGGCAGGAATCGAACCCCGATCGCTGATCGCTGGCTCTGTAAAGTGATTGCACTAACTGCTATTCTACCATGAACCCCAATGCGTAACAGTTTGCCTGAGGGACCGGGACTGACCTGCCTGTCTTTCCTTCTCCATCCAGGACGTTCTTCAGCAGCTGGCGAACGAGGATGGAAACCTGTCGGTTCATCTGCAGCGACTGGAGAGCTCCCTCAGCGTGTTTGCCGAGGAGACCAACAAGAAGCACCTGATAGCCCACCTGGGCCGAATGGCCGTCGAGTTCAATCGACTCTCTTCCAAAGTGCAGAAGAATGAGTGTAAGACGGCCATCCTGCAGGTAGGGGGCAGTAATCCTCTTCAGCACAGGTCAGGTGTAGAGTAAAGATCCCGGCACACTGTTCCAATGTTAGAACAGAGGAAACAAGACAGTACTGTACAGGAACAGGCCCTCGGCCCACAGTGGTGTGCCAAACCAATTAAAATAGTAATCAAATGGATAAGTAAACTAATCCTTTCTCCCTACACAATGTCCATATCCCACCATTTTCCTCACATGCATGTGAGGTCTGTTACACGTCCCAAATGTATCTGCCTCTACCACTAAACCAAGCAGCACGTTCCAGAAACCCGCCACTCAATGTTTAAAAAAAAAACTTGCCCCGCACATCTCCTTTGAAATTAGTGTTCAAGGGTTCATGGAACGTTCAGAAATCAAAATCACTGATAACTGACGTATGTCATGAAATTTGATGTTGCAGCAAAACAGTGCGATACATAAAACATGCTGTAAGTTAATACTTATTAAATAAGTATTGCAAAGGACATAATGAGGACTGTTCAGAAGTTTACTGGTGGAGGGAAGAAGTTGTCCCGAAAACTTTGAGTGCGTGTCCCTCTTCCCTGACGGTAGTAACGAGGAGAGAGCATGTCCCGGATGGTGGGCCAAACACGGGGAAGTAGGATGTGTAGATAGACGGTTCGGTCAGCATGGGCGAGTTGGGCTGAAGGGCCTGTTTCCAATCTGTATAACTCAATAGCTGTTTCCATCAAGGTGAAGTTCCTTCACATGCTGTGTTCTCTCTCTCTCTCTCTCTCTCCCTCGTGTTCCCGTCTCCCTGTGTTCATGTCTGTCTCCCTGTGTCCGTGTGTGTCTCCCCGTGTCCATGTCTGTCTCCCCATGTCCATGTCTGTCTCCCCGTGTCCATGTGTGTCTCCCCGTGTCCATGTATGCCTTGGTAACCATGTGTGTGTGTCTCTGTTCCTCTGTGTTGTGTGTGTGTCTGTGCCTGTGTCTGTCTGTGTTTGTGTGTGTGTATCTGTGGGGGGGGGGGGGGGTGTTGTCTCTGTGCCTGTGTCTGTCTGCCTGTTCCAGACTCTGTGTAGGCAGCTACAGACAGAAAATGAAGACCTCCGAAGGAAACTGGATAGTGACCTCGAGCGCAAGAACCAGATGTTGGCCAAGATGAAGTGAGTCTGCACTTGCTTCCCCACCCTGGGACCTCCCGACGTTTCTCAACTTCTATAATGTAGGGAAAGCATTGGAGACTTCCACAGAGAGGCAGGTGGCCGTGACAAGACCACTTCTTGTGGTTGTTGTAGATCATTTGGGATCGATGCTAGCTGAGATGGCACCACTGAAATTCATTACAATTGCATCTGCAGGTCTTCCATGTCTACTGAATGGCTGTGACTTTTCAGTACAAAAACAGGCCTTTCGGCCCATCTAATCTATACAAACCAAGATCTCCATTTAAGCTAGTCCCATTTGCTTGCATTTGGCCCATATTCCTCTAAAGTTCTCATCCTTTTTTATGCCATGGGACCCTACCATTAACAAAGGTTCTGTGTACCCAGGTTGGCACCCCCTGGTCTAGACCTTTCCCATCTGTCCAAGTGTCTTTATGAATGCTATTTCCTCTACCTGAACCACTTCTTCGGCAGCTCGTTCCATAGACTGACAACCCTCTCTGGGTGAAAAAGTTGTCTCTCACGTCCCTATTAAATCTCTCACCTCAAACCTACTCTTTATTCTTTTCTATAGAAGCTGCCTGACCTACTAAGTTCCTCTAGCATTTTGTGTGTGTGCCCTCTAGATCTCAACACCGAGAGAAAGACTATGTGCATTCACCCTGTCTTACAACTCTGTTATGTCACTCCTTGTTCTCATACACTCCAAAAGGAAAAAAATCCTTCCTGGACAACCTCTCTCCATAACTCAGTCCCTCAAGACAAGTCCCAGTCTGGTTATCCTCTCTCCATAACTCAGTCCCTCAAGACAAGTCCCAGTCTGGTTATCCACTCTCCATAACTCAGTCCCTCAAGACATGTCCCAGTCTGGTTATCCTCTCTCCATAACTCAGTCCCTCAAGACAAGTCCCAGTCTGGTTATCCTCTCTCCATAACTCAGTCCCTCAAGACAAGTCCCAGTCTGGTTATCCTCTCTCCACAACTCAGTCCCTCAAGACAAATCCCAGTCTGGTTATCCTCTCTTCATAACTCAGTCCCTCAAGACAAGTCCCAGTCTGGTATCCTCTCTCCATAACTCAGTCCCTCAAGACAAGTCCCAGTCTGGTTATCCTCTCTCCATAACTCAGTCCTTCAAGACATGTCCCAGTCTGGTTATCCTCTCTCCATAACTCAGTCCCTCAAGACAAGTCCCAGTCTGGTTATCCTCTCTCCATAACTCAGTCCCTCAAGACAAGTCCCAGTCTGGTTATCCTCTCTCCATAACTCAGTCCCTCAAGACAAGTCCCAGTCTGGTTATCCACTCTCCATAACTCAGTCCCTCAAGACATGTCCCAGTCTGGTTATCCTCTCTCCATAACTCAGTCCCTCAAGACAAGTCCCAGTCTGGTTATCCTCTCTCCATAACTCAGTCCCTCAAGACAAGTCCCAGTCTGGTTATCCTCTCTCCATAACTCAGTCCCTCAAGACAAGTCCCAGTCTGGTATCCTCTCTCCATAACTCAGTCCCTCAAGACAAGTCCCAGTCTGGTTATCCTCTCTCCATAACTCAGTCCTTCAAGACATGTCCCAGTCTGGTTATCCTCTCTCCATAACTCAGTCCCTCAAGACAAGTCCCAGTCTGGTTATCCTCTCTCCATAACTCAGTCCTTCAAGACATGTCCCAGTCTGGTTATCCTCTCTCCATAACTCAGTCCCTCAAGACAAGTCCCAGTCTGGTTATCCTCTCTCCATAACTCAGTCCCTCAAGACAAGTCCCAGTCTGGTTATCCTCTCTCCATAACTCAGTCCTTCAAGACATGTCCCAGTCTGGTTATCCTCTCTCCATAACTCAGTCCCTCAAGACAAATCCCAGTCTGGTTATCCTCTCTCCATAACTCAGTCCCCCAAGACAAGTCCCAGTCTGGTTATCCTCTCTCCATAACTCAGTCCCTCAAGACAAGTCCCAGTCTGGTTATTCTCTCTCCATAACTCAGTCCCTCAAGACAAGTCCCAGTCTGGTTATCCTCTCTCCATAACTCAGTCCCTCAAGACAAGTCCCAGTCTGGTTATTCTCTCTCCACAACTCAGTCCCTCAAGACAAGTCCCAGTCTGGTTATTCTCTCTCCATAACTCAGTCCCCCAAGACAAGTCCCAGTCTGGTTATCCTCTCTCCATAACTCAGTCCCTCAAGACAAGTCCCAGTCTGGTTATTCTCTCTCCATAACTCAGTCCTTCAAGACAAGTCCCAGTCTGGTTATCCTCTCTCCATAACTCAGTCCCTCAAGACAAGTCCCAGTCTGGTTATCCTCTCTCCACAACTCAGTCCCTCAAGACAAATCCCAGTCTGGTTATCCTCTCTTCATAACTCAGTCCCTCAAGACAAGTCCCAGTCTGGTATCCTCTCTCCATAACTCAGTCCCTCAAGACAAGTCCCAGTCTGGTTATCCTCTCTCCATAACTCAGTCCTTCAAGACATGTCCCAGTCTGGTTATCCTCTCTCCATAACTCAGTCCCTCAAGACAAGTCCCAGTCTGGTTATCCTCTCTCCATAACTCAGTCCCTCAAGACAAGTCCCAGTCTGGTTATCCTCTCTCCATAACTCAGTCCCTCAAGACAAGTCCCAGTCTGGTATCCTCTCTCCATAACTCAGTCCCTCAAGACAAGTCCCAGTCTGGTTATCCTCTCTCCATAACTCAGTCCTTCAAGACATGTCCCAGTCTGGTTATCCTCTCTCCATAACTCAGTCCCTCAAGACAAGTCCCAGTCTGGTTATCCTCTCTCCATAACTCAGTCCCTCAAGACAAGTCCCAGTCTGGTTATCCTCTCTCCATAACTCAGTCCCCCAAGACAAATCCCAGTCTGGTTATCCTCTCTCCATAACTCAGTCCCCCAAGACAAGTCCCAGTCTGGTTATCCTCTCTCCATAACTCAGTCCCTCAAGACAAGTCCCAGTCTGGTTATTCTCTCTCCATAACTCAGTCCCTCAAGACAAGTCCCAGTCTGGTTATCCTCTCTCCATAACTCAGTCCCTCAAGACAAGTCCCAGTCTGGTTATTCTCTCTCCACAACTCAGTCCCTCAAAACAAGTCCCAGTCTGGTTATTCTCTCTCCATAACTCAGTCCCCCAAGACAAGTCCCAGTCTGGTTATCCTCTCTCCATAACTCAGTCCCTCAAGACAAGTCCCAGTCTGGTTATTCTCTCTCCATAACTCAGTCCTTCAAGACAAGTCCCAGTCTGGTTATCCTCTCTCCATAACTCAGTCCCTCAAGACAAGTCCCAGTCTGGTTATCCTCTCTCCACAACTCAGTCCCTCAAGACAAATCCCAGTCTGGTTATCCTCTCTTCATAACTCAGTCCCTCAAGACAAGTCCCAGTCTGGTATCCTCTCTCCATAACTCAGTCCCTCAAGACAAATCCCAGTCTGGTTATCCTCTCTCCACAACTCAGTCCCTCAAGACAAATCCCAGTCTGGTTATCCTCTCTTCATAACTCAGTCCCTCAAGACAAGTCCCAGTCTGGTATCCTCTCTCCATAACTCAGTCCCTCAAGACAAGTCCCAGTCTGGTATCCTCTCTCCACAACTCAGTCCCTCAAGACAAGTCCCAGTCTGGTATCCTCTCTCCACAACTCAGTCCCTCAAGTCCTGGCAATTTCTTTACAAATCTTTTCTGTACTCTTTCCAGCATAATGGCATCTTTCTTAGAGCAGAGCGACCAAACCTGATCACAATACTCAATATGCAGCTTCACAAACATCTGGAACTATTTCTTCGATACGATGCCCTGACCTTTGGCCAGTGTGCCAAGAGCTGCCTTCACCACCATGTCTACCTGTGAGCCCACTTGCAGAGAACCATGTACTTAAAACCCTGAGGTGTAGGAGCAGGATTAGGCCGTTCAGCCCATCGAGTCTGCTCCACCATTCCATCTTGGCTGATATGTTATTTCTTCTCAACCCCACTCTCCTGCCTTCTCCCTGTAACCTTTGTCGTCATGACGAATCAAAAACCTATCAACCTCCATTTAAAATAAACCCAATGACCTAGACTCCACCACCATGTGTGGCAATGAATTCTGTAGATTCACCACTCTCTGGCTAAAGAAATTCCTCCTCATTACTAAATGGACATCCCTCTATTCTGAGGCTGTGCCCTCTGGTCCTAGACTCCCCCACTGTAGGAAACATCCTCTCCAAATTCATTCTGTCAAGGCCTGTCAATATTCAATAGGTTTCAATGAGATCCTCTCTCATTCTTCTAAACTCCAGTGGGTACAGGCTCAGAGTCATCAAACGCTCCTTATATATTAATCCTTTTATTCATGAGATCCTCGGACCCTCCCCAATGCCAGCACATCTTTTAGATACGGGGTCTAAAACTGCTGAGCCCAAAGTTACATTCTAGTATTCTTGAAATGAATGCTAACATTGCATTTGGCTTCCTCACCACCGACACAACCTGCAAGTTAACCTTTAGGGAATCCTGCACAAGGACTCCCAAGTTGCCTTATACCTCTGATTTTTTGAATTTTCTCCTTGTTTTATTCCCATTTCCCGTTCCTTGGCTTGTGTCACCACCTGAAGCCATGGTTTAACATCTCATCTCATCTGAACGATGCCAAGATGAAATCGAACCTGCATCCACCACTTCCACACACTCACCACCCTCTGAGTGAAGAAGTTCTCCCTCAGGTTGCCCATAAACATTTCACTTTTAATCTATGACCTCTAGTTCTAGTCTTATCCAACTTCTGTGGAAAAAGACTGCTTGCATTTACCCAATCTATATCCCTCATAATTTTGTATATCTCTTTCTTCTTTATCAATCTTTTTATTAATTAAAGAAGAGTGTGTGTGTGTGTGTGTGTGTGTGTGTATGTATATATATATATATATATAAATAAACGAGGAGAATTATCTCAAATATCTATATCAATAACAATTCATATAAAAGGTAAAATAAACATTATCAAGATCATACATAGTATTAATCTAATAGTATGTAATAAAGAATAAGATAATCGATTCTCCTCTTATCATTCCATGAAAAGAAGAAAAAAGATAAAGAAACTTATATAATTTTAATATATTGTGTATCTCTATCAGATCTCCCCTCATTCTCCACGTTCTAAGGAATAAAGAATTCACTGGTCTCCTTACATATTCTGGTTGTGGAGGTGGTTCATGAAGTTGATTCCAGAGATGAAGGGGTTAGCCTATGATATTGAGTTGCCTGGGACTCTACTCGCTGGAATTCAGTAGAATGGGGGGGGTGGTCTTTGAGAAACATAGGACTGGGAGCGGGAGTCACCATCCGGCCCAACAAGTATGCTCCACCATTCAATAAGATCATAAAGATTCAGAAAGGGTAAGATGAGGGAACACAAGCCAATCCTTTTAGAGGTATCAGAGGGAGAGGGAGAGAAAGAGTGTGAATGTGGAAGATTTCAAATTCGTGGGTGTCAGTACCTCTGAGGATCTAACCTGGTCCCAGCATATTGACGTAGCTGTGGAGAAGACAAGACGGTGGCTACATTTCATCAGGAGTTTGAGGAGATTTGCTTTGTCACTTGAAACCTACTGACATACTGTGGGGAGCATTCGAACTGCTTGCATTACCGTCTGGTTTGGGGGGTGGGGCTACTGCGCAGGATCATGGAAAGCTACAGAGAATTGTAAAATTAGTCAACTCCATCATGAGTACTAGCCCCCGTAGTATCCAAGGCATCTCCAAGAAGCGATGCCTTAGCGAGGCAGCATCCATCATTAAGGACACCTATCACCCAGGACTTGAATGCATGCCCCCTTGTCATTGCTTGATGGGCTGAATGGCCGACTGTTGTTCCTAGTCCTTAGGTTCATGTTGAATGGTGGAACAGGCTCAACAGACTGGATGGCTGACTCCTGTTCCCAGTCCTTATGTTCTTACTGAATGACAGACTGACAGACATACTTTATTGATCCCGAGGGAAATTGGGTTTCGTTACAGTTGCACCAACCAAGAATAGTGCAGAAATATAGCAACATAAAACCATAAATAATTAAATAATAATAAGTAAATTATGCCAAGTGGAAATTAGTCCAGGACCAGCCTATTGGCTCAGGGTGTCTGACACTCTGAGGGAGGAGTTGTAAAGTTTGATGGCCACAGGCAGGAATGGGGAAGCAAGCTCGATGGGCAGAATGGCCGACTCCTGTTCCTAATCCTTATTGAATGGGGAAGTAAGCTCAACAAGCCAGATGGCCAACTCCTGTACCTGTTTTGGATGTTCTTTTGAAGAAATGGATATGTTGGGATGGTGTGTGACTTTGTATTCATCTGTATTTTGTCCTTGCAGGGATTGGAGGGAATTGTAATGGGTTATTATTGTCACATGTACTGAGATACAGTGAAAAGATGGTCTTTCATACTGTTCATACAGATCAGATTGTTACATAGTGCATTGACGTAGAATTATAACAATGCAGAATAAAGTGTATAAAATAGGGAGCATGTGCGGCACAATAAGGTTGTCCTTCTCTTTGTTCTTTCAAGATGTGAACATTTGAAGCTGAAGGAGTTGATGGTGGAGAAAGAGAAGATACAGCAAGCAGAGGCGTCCAAGGTGAGCTCTGCTGAGCTGTTGATGCAGCAGAACGACTTGCCACAGGTTTGTGACCAGAGACGCGAAGCTCCTACATCCCTCCTCCTGTCCGCCTTGCTCCAAGCAGACAGCAGAGCAGAGGTACAGAAGACCACAAGATGCAGGAGCAGAATGAGGCCATTTGGCCCATTGAGTCTGTTCTACCATTCAATCATGGTTGATTATTATCCTTGCAACATACAGAAAAATTCTGGAGGAACTTAGCAGGTCAGGCAACATCTGTGAAAATGAATAAACAGTAGATGTTTTGGGCCGAATCCCTTCTTCAGGACTGAAAAGGAAGGGGGAAGATGCAGGAATGAAAAGGTGGGGGGGAGGGGAAGATGGAAAAGTTAGAAGGTGATAGGTGAAGCCAGATCGGTGGAAAAGGTAAAGGGCTATGATAGTCATGGGGGTTTCAATATACAGGTAGATTGGGAAAATCAGGTTGGTGCTGGATCCCAAGAGAGGGAAGTTTTAGAATGCACTTTGAGAAGGAGAAGCTAAAATCAGAGGTGTCACTATTACAGTGCAGTAAAGGAATTACAGAGGCATGAGAGGGGAGTTGGCCAATATTGATGGGAAGGGAACACTAGCAGGGATGACAGTGAAGCAGCAGTAGCTGGAGTTTCTGGGAGCAGTTTGGAAGGCGCAGGATACATACACCCCAAAGAAGTAGTAGTGTTCTAAAAGGAGGATGTGTGTGTGAACGCACAAACACACCAAACAACTGAACTGAGCTGAACATCCCTAGACTGTTTCAATGACTCTATGGTTTGGTGTTTTATCTTGTGATTTTTGCTCATTTTATACTGTGAACAATTTGTTCTTTTTTTTTAACGTGTTGGGTGTCTGATGTTTCCTTTGAACGGGTTCCATGGGGTTTCTTTGTTTCGTGGCTGTCTGTGGGGAAGATGAATCTCAGGGTTGTACACTGCATACATACTTTGATAATAAACGTACTTTGTACAGCCTCAGAATAGAGGGACGTCCATCTAGGCCAGAGGTGAGCAGGAATCTCTTCGGCCAGAGGGTGGTGAACCTGCAGAACTGATTGCCACAGACAGCTGTGGGGTCCAAGTCATTGGCTACGTTTAAAGCAGAGGCTGACAGGTTTTTGATCAGTCAAAGATTAGATTAGGGTGTCAACGGTTGTGGGGCGAAGGCAGGAGAATGGGGTTGAGAGGTATAATCATTCAGACATGATGGAATGGTGGAGCGGACTCGATGGGCCAAATGGCCTAATTCTGCTCCAGCGTCTTACGGTCTTTCATGCAACACACAGATCCCATCATTGCAAACGAAACAGCCCACACACAATGCTGGAGGAGCTCTGCAGGTCAGGCAGTATCTGTGGAGAGGAATGGACAGTAGGTGTTTGGGGTGAGTCCCTTCGTCACTGCTTGTACCTCTCTCTGGTCTCCTGGCCTGAGGAAAGACACACTGTCTTTGAGACACACACACAATTTTTTTCTCACCCTTTGTGGGCGGTGCACATATGTATTTCTCCCTCAATTTCAGGCCCTCTACCAGAGGCCTGGGAGCTTGAGGGCTCTGCACAGTATCCTTGCTGTTCCTAGTAGTGTGCTTCTCTGGACCGAGATCTCAGATGTTATTCCCGGGATTTGCTGGAGCCACTTTCCCAGGTGTCACAGTTCCAAGTGTTCCTGTCACCACCGGGATTACTCTGGGATTACACTTTAACCTTCCACATCCTTTCTATCTGCTCTTTCAAACCCTGGTATTTCTCCAGCTTCTCATATTCTTTCTTCCTGATGTTAACTGTCATTCGGGATTGCCATATCAATTCCTATTGCTTTCTTCTGTTCCTTGTCCAGTATTGCTGTGTCTGGGTGGTTGGCCAGTACCTGCTTATCAGTCTGCATTGGGAAGTCCCACAGGATCTCAGCTCTGTTATTCTCCACTACCTTCTTGGGTGTTTCCCATTTGGACTTGGGAGTGTCCGATCCACACTCAGCACAGATGTTCCCGTACACAATCCCTGCAACTTCAGTGTATGCCGTTCAGTGCATGCTGTCCCTGCCTGCATCTCACACCCTGTTACTACGTGCTGGATGGTTTCAGTGGATTCCCTGTACAGCCTGCATCGTGGGTCTTGTCTGGTGTGATAGACCCCTGCTTCTATTGTCCTTGTGCTCAGCACCTGGTCTTCTGCAGCCAGGAGCATCACCTCTGTGCTGTCCCACCGCCCTGCCATTTCCAGGACTTGGTAGGACTTTCCTATGACAGCCATCTCTGATACCTGGTGTTTACTTTATTACTTTACTGCTTTATCGTCGCTAATCAATTGGTACTAGAGTGTACGATCATCACAGCGATATTTGATTCTGCGCTTTGTACTCCCTGGAGTACAAATCGATAGTAAATATAATAAAAAATTTAAATTATAAATCATAAATAAAAAATAGAAAAGGGAAAGTACGGTAGTGCAAGTCAGGTCCGGATATTTGGAAGGTACGGCCCAGATCCGGGTCAGGATCCGTTCAGCAGTCTTATCACAGTTGGAAAGAAGCTGTTCCCAAATCTGGCCGTACGAGTCTTCAAGCTCCTGAACCTGGTGATGATACATCCCGTACAGTGGCTTGTCCTGCTATGGCCTCTGGTCCTCTGGCTCTGCTTCACCCACTTCCATTTCCATATCCCCTGCCTGGTGTCTGAGGCATTCTCCTAGCAGGCTGTCCTTAGGGGCCATCTTCCTGATGTACTCATGGATATTTCGTATTTCTTCTAGGACTGTGGCCTTGACACTTCCAAGCCGGTCTTCCTTTATTCCGGTGGGTGTACAGTCACTTGACGTTAGACTTTGGACGGAATCCTCCATGTATTGTTTGTAGTTTCTGGGTCTTGACGTCGGTGGCTACCAATTCTTTCCTTGGCCGGCACCCTTTTGCAGCCAGGTATCTGATGACTGATAGGGTGAATGTGTTGATGGCTCTGATCTGGTTTTTACAAGTTGTCTCACTCTTTGGAGGTACTTGGATGTTACAGCCTTCCTTGTGTCCTCATTGTGGCTCCAATGCATCTGCAGGATCCCCAGGTATTTGTAGCTGGCCTGTACATGTGGTATGAGGCTTTCAGGTGCCTCGACTGCATCAGCCTTCATGAGTTTACTTGTGCTATCGGCTTTGAGTTAGCTTCTAGCATTGTCCTCCAACGGTCCATCGATTTCTTGATGAAGGTCCCTAGTGTCTTGTTGACCTTGTATGGAGACAGACATTCCAGGATCCATGTGTGAGGCATTGAGTGGTGTGCTTTCTGTCGACGATCCAGGCTGTGCTTACGTTGGTTTGCCTGGTCTTGGAGTCTCGCGTGACTGCTTTGTCTATCAGTAATTGGTGCTTGTAATCTCTGGTTCCATTACCAATTCCTCTCTGAGCGGACTCAGGGATTTACAGACATGTTCCTTCAGCTTGGTGGCTATGATGCCTGATAGGAGCTTCCACGATATGACAGGCAGGTTATAGGCTGGTAGTTTGATGGTGTTGCTCCTTTGTGAGAATCTTTCATTATGAGGACTGTCCTTCCTTGAGCTAGCCAGTCACTCTGTGAGCCTGCTTCAAGTAGCTGCCAGCTGTGTATGTAATACCGTTAGTTTTTCCAGCCAGTGGGTGTGGATCGTGTCTGACCCTGGTCCTGACGAAGGGTCTTGGCCCGAAACGTCGACTGTACTTCTCCCTATAGATGCTGCCTGGCCTGCTGCGTTCCACCAGCATTTTGTATGTGTTGCTTGACCCTGGTGATGTCCAGTTCTTTATACTTGCTGCCTGTTGCTGGACATTTCCTGCTGTGATGGTGTCTGGCTCTTCCTCAGAGATCCCGGAGGCTTGCTTGTAGGTCTTTCAGCCATTGGGCACTGGTGTTTTGTGATGCTTCTCTCTCCCAAATACTCTTCCCGTACTCCTCAGTTGCTGTTTTGGTTGGTTCAGGTACTGGCGTGTTGTGGTTTTGGAATTGTGTGAATGCTTTTCCTGGTTCTTTGAAGAAGAGTGCATTTATCTGCTTGACCTCTGTGTCCTTAGTGTACCTCTGTAGTCTGGTAGCCAGAGCTGTTAACTGTCGTTTGGCAGTTTTCAGGGCTTCGGCTATGGACATTCCTCTGTACTTCCTTAGCAGCCAATATGAATCTTCGGTCTTCCCACTCTTCTGCAGCTCAGTTAGTCTGCTGACCGATGTCCCTGTGGTTTTATCTTGGCTTCCAAGCACATGTGGGACTCTGACAACCACAAGGACCGCCGTTCACATTCACAGAGAAACAACTGGTGACCCAGCGATCAAACACTGTCGACAGAGGATTGCTATCGCATCTTGCATTGGAAGACATACCATCGTGATGCACCACAGCAACATCATCGCAGAACCGATCGGATCAGGAAACGCGAGTTCAAATCACACCTCCACAAATCACAGATGGCACAAAGATAATAGTATCGCAGGAGATGTAAGTCCGATCCTCACCTCGGGGCACATCGACACTGGCTGCTGCAATCAGACAGAGAGTCACAGCTAAACTGGCGACTGCCAGTCAATGAACTCAGCTCCCCAGAAAGTGATAAATTCCAACAGACAGCTTATTTGAAGCAGCCAATGAAGCACAACTCACAATTGTGACCTCCAACATATCTGTGACCGATAACCTGATACATGCATCAGCAGCAGCAGTCCTAGAAATGCGGAGCTACAAAATGAGCTACAGTGGAGATCACTGTTATAACCCCCACTGGAGACAAGACGAACAGTCTCACACCTTCAAGGTCCTGTACCTCCTTCCTCATGGTAGTATAAGAGAGGGCATGACTCCAGTGAGGAGGTCCTTAATGATGAACGCCTTGTTTTTGACTCATCGCTTCTTGAAGACTGGGTTTGAGGAGGAGAAATAAAAGGATCAGCCACGATTGAATGGCAGAGCAGACTCGCTGGGCCATTTGGCCTAATGCTGCTCCTATGTCTTATGGTCTTATGTCCTGAATGCTATGGGATTATCTATGAGGAGAGACTGAGTCGCCTAGGACTAATCTCACTGGAAGTCAGAAGAATGACTTGCAGAGTTCCTTCAGCATTTTCTCTGTCTGTGTATGTGGTTTAGTTTTTGCTGATAGGATCCCTATGTTGCCAGTGAGACCCACATTTACTCCCCCTGGGAAGGTGGGAATGAGCCATGTTCTTGAACCGCACAACAGCACGGCACAAGAACAGGCCTTTCAGCCTACGATGTTGTGTAAGACTAATCAAGATAGTAACATCTAATTAATCTACTCCCATCTACCCACGCAATATTCGTATCCCTCCATTCTCTGCAGTTAACATGCCTACCTAAATGACTCTTAAATGCTGCTGGGTGTCCCGGTTCCCTCTCACATTCCATAGATGATTGGGTTAGGGTTAGTAAGTTGTGGGCACGCTACGTTGGTGTGGGGAGCATGGCGGCACTCCCATGTTCCCCTAAGTGACACATTTCACTGTCTGATCTGATGTGCACGTGAGAAATGCGCTGCTAATGAACAACTTTTGAATACAAAATTTGGCTCCAGAGGGAAATGTATAAGATGAAGGGTCTCGGCCAAAAATGTCGGCTGTTTATTCATTTCCGTAGACATTGAGTTCCTCCGGCATTTTGTGTGTTACTCTGGGTTTCCAGCATCTGCAGAATCCCTTGTGTTTGTCTGTTTGCCTCTTTCTGCCGGAGAAGCTTGCTGATGTATCCATTCCCAATCCAGCCTGCAGGGGGAGGTTGTTCACCGATGCTGTCTCATGTGCACAGACAGTGATCTGACATTGTGAACAGTGTTCATGGAAGCCGCCAGATGCTGGCATCCTGTCAGGCAGAACTAATTCTCCCGAGCCCGATTGTTCTGTTTACAGTCTCGGGACGATTCCTCCACACAATGCACCTACAGAATTTGCTTAGCAAACAAGCATTATTTTCAGCTAAGCCAGGCAATGAAATGTAGATTCCTGGGAACGGCAACCTTTAGCCATTTCCAACACTAATGTTTCTGCATCGGTGAAGACGAGAGCATGCTGTGGTTCAGAGAGACTTGGGAGTGCTTGTGCGTGAATCACACGAGGCTCGTTTGCAGGAGCAGCAGTCTATCACGAAGGCCTTCATTGCTAGAGGGGTTGTATTTAAGAGCAGGGAGGTTATGCTGCAGCTCTGCAGGGCACAGGTGAGGCCGCACTTAGCAACACACACAGAGAATGCTGGAGGAACTCAGCGGGTCAGGCAACATCTGTGGAAGAGAGTAAACGTACAGTGTTTTCAGGGCTGGAAAAAAAGATGAGAATGCGGGAGCAGGGGAGGAAGAAATACAAGGTGGTAGGTGAGGGAAGGGTGAAGTAAAGAGCTGGGAAGTTGATAGGTGAAAGAGATAAAGGACTGGAGAACGGGGAATCTGATAGGAGAAGGCAGAAGACCATGGACAAAAGGGAAGGGGCGGAGGTGATGTCAACAGCAATCAACCCGATGTAATCAAACAAGTACATTAGGGACTTTTGAGAGCCTCTTAGACAGGCACGTAGAACTAGAGGGTGTAACTCAACTCACCTCATCACTGAACTGTTCCCACAACCCATGGACTCACTTTCAAGGGCTTTTCATCTCGTGTTCTTGATATTTATTGCTTATTTATTTACTATTGCAGATTTTTTTCTTTTTCTGTTTGCAGTTTGCTGTCTTTTGAGATGTTTGTCCGTCTTGTGTGTGGCTTTTCATTGATTCTATTGAGTTTTTTGTATTTGCTATGAACGGCTGCAAGAAAATGAATCTCAAGGTTGCATATAGTGAGATATATGTACTTTGAACAGGGATGAAGGAAAAACGAAGGGCAGTGTGGGAGGGAAGGGTTTGAGTGATCATGGAGAAGATTAAAAGGTCAGTACAGCATTGTGGGCCAAAGGGCCTGTTCTGTTCCATGATATATGTTCTATGTAAATCTAACCAGGTTGTGCTTTCCCCCCCAGAATGCCAAAGCGGGAGAGCGGCCACCTGACAGAAATTCAATGGAGATCTTGGAGAAGAAAGTGGCAGCGTTGGAAGTACAAAGGAAAGAGGCAAGTGCTGGGAAATGGAGATTTACCCATGGCATGGAAGGGGGTGAACGTGCTCCCTTTATTCCACCCACCCACCCATTACTTCATTGGTCAAGGCGAAGAGTACAGTAACTGAGGCATAGCCTTCAACTGGGCAAGACGTTGGTGAGACTCAACTTGGAGAACTGTAACACACACAAAATGCTGGAGGAACTCAGCCCATCAGGCAGCACCTATGGAGAGGAATGAACAGTCGACATTTTGGGCAGAAGCCCTTTATCAAGTTTGGACAGGAAGGAGGGAGTTGCCAGAATAAGAAGGTGGGGGAGGGAACTGACAACAAGCAAGAAGGCAATAGGTCAAGACAGGTGGGGGGGGGGTGAAGTAAGAAGCTGGGAGGTGATAGGTGGAAAATGTTGAAGAAGGAGGAATCTGATAAGAGAGGAGAATGGCCCATAAAGTACCATGTGTGATTCTGGTTGCCCAGCTATAGGAAGGGTGTCATTAAGGTGGAGAGGGTACAGAAAAATTTCACAAATATATCACCAGGATTGGAGCGCTTGAGTTAGGACTTCATTTCCTCCCCTAGGAGGCTGAGGGATTGCCTTTTGCAATCGAGGTATTGTAAAATTGTGAGGGGTACAGATAGAGTAAATGCAATCAGGTTTTTTCCACTGAGGTTGGTTGAGATTACAACTGGAGGTCATGGGTTAAGAGTGGAAGGTGAATGGCTACCATACGTGGCCTATCTTTACAGCGATGCAAACGGGCAAGTTTTGCGAGCTGTGATAATGTTGTGTTTTCTGTCTCCAGCTGTTGGACGTGAATAAGCAGTGGGATCTGCAGTTCCGGGGAATGAAACATCTGTATGAACAGAAGGTAAACTCAAGCCAGTGGGTGGGCATGTGGGCCAAATGATGGTGTGGGGTGAGCTGAGAAACAGCCTGGTGTGGGGAGGACAGACCCTGTAGCCTGCAGAACCCATGCTGTGGAGATGAGTCCATGGTCAGATCAGCTATGATCTTATTGAATGGCGGAGCAGGCTCGATGGACCAGATGGCCGACTCCTGCTCCTATTTCTTATGCTCTCGTGCCAAACACCAGCCACTCGGTTACATCCCTTCGTCTTCTCCCACACTCCCGTCAGGCTGATAGGGTGGTTAAGATGCCGAATGATGTGTTGGCCTTTACTGGTCAGGAGATTGAGCACATGGATGCTAGAAAGATGGAGGGTGATGTGGGAGGGAAGGGTCAGATTGATCTTAGAGATGGTTAAAATGTCGGCACAATGAAGGCCCTGTACTGTGCTGTAATGTTCTCTGAGGCTGTCCGTTGATCAGGCTCGGCCATGGATGTTGCTCCCAACTGTCTACCTGTCTGGACAGTAGGATATGGAGAGCTCCCCTCTCCTCACTGCCGATGAAGCCAAAGGGACGACAGAGACTGATATAGTTTGCCACCAGTGAGATCGCAGGTGTTGTGTGAATGAAATCGCTCGAGAAAATTACTGGTAGATACAAAGCAGCTTCTTTATTCAACAAAGCAAGACACAGCAGGCATCATACGGAGACTCTTTCGGTGGCTCGATATTTATGTGCTAAGCACAAAGGAATCAGAATCAGGTTTATTATCACAGGCATATGACGTGAATTTTGTTAACTTAGCAGCAGCAGTTCAATGCAATACATAATCTAGCGGAGAGAGAAAAAAAAATAATAATAAATACAATAAAACATAATAAATAAACAAGTAAATCAATTCTGTATATTGAATAGATTTTTTTTAATGTGCAAAAACAGAAATACTGTATATTAAAAAAGTGAGGTAGTGTCCAAAGATTCAATGTCCATTTAGGAATAGGATGGCAGAGGGGAAGAAACTGTTCCTGAATCGCTGAGTGTGTGCCTTCAGGCTTCTGTATCTCTTACCTGATGGTAACAGTGAGAAAAGGGCATGCCCTGGGTGCTGGAGGTCTTTAATAATGGACACTGCCTTTCTGAGACACCGCTCCCTGAAGATGTCCTGGGTACTTTGTAAGCTAGTTCCCAAGATGGAGCTGACTAGATTTAAAACCTTCTGCAGCTTCTTTCAGTCCTGTGCAGTAGCCCCTCCATACAGACAGTGATGCAGCCTGTCAGAATGCTCTCCACGGTACAACTATAGAAGTTCTTGAGTGTATTTGTTGACATGCCAAATCTCTTCAAACTCCTAATAAAGTATAGCCTCTGTCTTGCCTTCTTTATAACTACATCAATATGTTGGGACCAGGTTAGATCCTCAGAGATCTTGACACCCACGAACTTGAAGTTGCTTACTCACTCCACTTCTGATCCCTCTATGAGGATTGGTATGTGTTCCTTCGTCTTACCCTTCCTGAAGTCCACAATCAACTCTTTTGTCTTACTGACGTTGAGTGCCAGGTTGTTGCTGTGGCACCACTCCACTAGTTGGCATATCTCACTCCTGTATGCCCTCTCGGCATCACCTGAGATTCTACCAACAATGGTTGTATCGTCAGCAAATTTGTAGATGGTATTTGAGCTATGCCTAGCCACACAGTCATGGGTATATAAAGAGTAGAGCAGTGGGCTAAGCACACACCCCTGAGGTGCACCAGTGTCGATCATCAGCGAAGAGGATATGTTATCACCAATCCGCACAGACTGTGGTCTTCCGGTTAGGAAGTCGAGGATCCAGTTGCAGAGGGAGGTACAGATGCCCAGGTTCTGCAACTTCTCAATCAGGATTGTGGGAATGATGGTATTAATTGCTGAGCTATAGTCGAACAGCATCCTGACGTAGGTGTTTGTGTTGTCTAGGTGGTCTAAAGCCGTGTGAAGAGCCATTGAGATTGTGTCTGCCATTGACCTAATATGGCGATAGGCAAATTGCAATGGGTCCAGGTCCTTGCTGAGGCAGGAGTTCAGTCTAGTCATGACCAACCTCTCAAGGCATTTCATAACTGTAGATGTGAGTGCTACCGGGCGATAGTCATTAAGGTAACTCACGTTATTCTTATTAGGCACTGGTCCAATTGTTGCCTTTTTGAAGCAAGTGGGAACTTCTGCCCATAGCAGTGAGATGTTGAAAAGTATATACAGTGCTTTCTTTTGATACAAACTTCACACCTTCTGATTCTGACGCCAGCATCGTCTGGACTGGGATTCACAGCTTTTTTAGGAGTGTCTTGTTCCAGATTAAATCCACAATACATTTTCAAGGAGCAGAAGACTAGTAGCCAAGAACATTTGCTAAATGTAAATGACCTAAACCTGAAAGTCACTCTAACAGCAGGAATGCCACTTAGCGTCGAACTCAATGTAAGGCTGCCAGCTCCGGATTTTTCCCACTCCGGAAGCATGAGTGGGTGTAGCCACAAAGCAGCAGAGGTTTGAGATCAGAGGTTTCCTTCTCCGAGGTGAGCTGCCAACCATGGCTGACTAGCCCGATCTGCCCAAAATGACTGGTTTTAAGGCACCACTAACCCACTTTTGCCCCTTCTCCTGTCAGTAGAAATGGTTCTGCTGGGCTTAGTAGCTCAGCCACACGTGAAGGCCAGGAGCTGGACTTGGTTGTCAGAGGCTATTTGAGATGCACAGGATTGGAAGCATTTAACATATAGTGGGAATTTATCCCCACTACCTCCCCTGGCTATGACAACCTTAAGGATCCTGTATTGTTCTGTGAAACTGGAGACACTTGGAAGAATGAGCACATCACCAAACAAGGTGATGATAGGACATAGAGCAAGGAGATGACAGCACAGTACAGGCCATTCAGTCCTCATTGTTGCGCCCACCCTTTAACCTACTCCAAGATCAATCTAACCCTCCATTTCTCTATCATCCATCTGCCTAGCTAAGCGTCTCTTAAACATCCCTAATGTATCTGCCTCTGCCACCAGCCCGGCAGGGTGGTCCACTCACCCACCACTCTCTGTGTAAAAACCTACCTCTGACATCCCCCTATACTTTCCTCCAATCACCTTAAAATAATGCCCCCTTGTATCAGCCATTGCCAACCTGGGAAAAAGTCTCTGGCTGTCCACTTGATCTAAGCTTCCTATCATCTCGTACACATCTATCAAGTCACCTCTCATTCACCTTCTCTCCAAAGAGAAAAGCCCAACCTCACTCAACCTCTCCTCAGAAGACATGCTCTCTAATCCAGGCAGCATCCTGGTAAATCTCCACTGCACCCTTGCTAATCCAGGCAGCATCCTGGTAAATCTCCTCTGCACCCTCTCTAATCCAGGCAGCATCCTGGTGAATCCCCTCTGCACCCTCTCTAATCCAGGCAGCATCCAGGTGAATCTCCTCTGCACCCTCTCTAATCCAGGCAGCATCCTGGTGAATCTCCTCTGCACCCTCTCTAATCCAGGCAGCATCCTGGTGAATCTCCTCTGCACCCTCTCTAATCCAGGCAGCATCCTGGTCAATCTCCTCTGCACCCTCTCTAATCCAGGCAGCATCCTGGTCAATCTCCTCTGCACCCTCTCTAATCCAGGCAGCATCCTGGTCAATCTCCTCTGTACCCTCTCTAATCCAGGCAGCATCCTGGTCAATCTCCTCTGCACCCTCTCTAATCCAGGCAGCATCCTGGTCAATCTCCTCTGCACCCTCTCTAATCCAGGCAGCATCCTGGTGAATCTCCTCTGCACCCTCTCTAATCCAGGCAGCATCCTGGCAAATCTCCTCTGCACCCTCTCTAATCCAGGCAGCATCCTGGTGAATCTCCTCTGCACCCTCTCTAATCCAGGCAGCATCCTGGTGAATCTCCTCTGCACCCTCTCTAATCCAGGCAGCATCCTGGTGAATCTCCTCTGCATCCTCTTAAAAGCTTCCACATCCTTCCTATAATGAGGTGACCAGAACTGAACACAACACTCCAAGTGTGGTCTAACCAGGGTTTATGGAGCTGTAACATTACCTCACGCCTCTTGAACTCAATCCCTGACTAATGAATGCCAAACACCATACACTTCCTTAACAACCCTATCAACGTGTGGCAACTATAAGGGATCCATGGGCATGAACCCCCAAGTTCCCTCTGTTTCTCCACACTGTTAAGAATCTGCCGTTAACCCTGTATTCTGCCTTCCGAGTGAACCACTTCCCACTGCTCTAAACTGAACATCGGTTAAGTTCTGTTGGCCGGGTGGAGGTGTCATTTTGAGAGCGCGGCGCGGGGTGGTGTTATGGGGCTGTCCAGCTTGACTCTGGTCTTGCCACAGATCGTGAACCTGAGGCAGCGGCTGGCCTCGGCGCAGAGGGACCTGACCGAGAGGGAGAGTGCCTGTGACGAAAGGCAACGGGACTTCGACAGGAAGCTGCTGTTGGCTAAATCCAAGCTCGACAATGGAGAGGTATGGTCACGGCATATTCCCCCCCCCCCCCCCCCACTTGGGTCTCCCACCCCCCCCATCCCCCACTCACCCTCTGGTCTCTTCAACATCTCCACACCCTCTAGTCTTCTCCCCAACCCAAAGCCCTCTAACCCTCTAATCTTTTCACCCCCCCCCCTTACCCTCCCTCCCTCTGGACTCCTCAGCCTCTGCGTTTTGCATCGTGAAGATCACACGCGACTCTTTGTCGGCCGATTGAGTTGGTATCGTGGTCGGGGTGGGTTTATTGCCGTGTGCATGGGTATGGTGAGGTACAGGATCAGCAACAAAGTTGCAGCAGCATCACAGGTACAGACGCCACGCGGGACACGCATCTCCATGGGCTGCTCAGACGGTGAAGAGAAAGACTACACCGCAAAAAATCCCACAATCAGAGTGCTCCTTTGCTGACGTCAGGTTAGGGTTGAGCAAGTCAGTTCAAAAGTTCAAAGGAAATGTATTATCAAAGTGCATGATGTCACTGTAGGCAACCCTGAGATTCATTTTCTTGTGGGCACTCACAGTAAACCTGTAGAATAATCCACCGCTTAACGCTGAGAATGAGTTCTTTGGGGGTGGAGTGCTTACACAGGGAAATCAGCGCCATGCCAGGTCATTATAACATTACATAAATGGACATGCGTGCCCGATTTTTAAAAAAAATCAAACTGGAGGCGCATGATATTATTTTATATACACACAGTATTTCATGGAGTAGCAAACACAGAAACAGACCGGACCCATACATCCGCAGAGCAGCAACACATGGCAGCAGCCACGGAGGGAACCGGGCGGAGGTTACGTCCGAGAGGAGGGAACCGGGCGGAGGTTACGTCCGAGAGGAGGGAACCGGGCGGAGGTTACGTCCGAGAGGAGGGAACCGGGCGGAGGTTACGTCCCAGAGGAGGGAACTGGGCGGAGGTCATGTCTCTACGGAGGGATCCGGGTGGAGGTTACGTCTGAGAGGAGGGAACCGAGTGGAGGTCACGTCTTTACGGAGGGACCAACTGTGGATCCTCCTCGAACTTTGGCTTCTTCGAGTAGGAAACGAGATTTGACGCCTGTTCTTGTTTCCCCTCACGAAGCCGCTCTCAGTAACAGGAGGTCACATTGAGATCACCTCTGATTGCTTCGCTCCAGTCAGGGTCATTATCAATTTACACTGCAGATTTCAAAGAGGCACCAATGTCAACCTGATTCTCACCAGCTTCCAGGCGCCGTATCGCATGCAGTCTCACTAAACATCTTCGATGCGTTACCCTTGCTGCAGGTTGCAGGCAGTTTTCCAGACATTGTGGGTGGGAAAAAAATGGAATAAGTTAGCAAGGGAGCAAGAACATTCACACACACGGGGGAGGCAGAGCGTGAACTAGTACCTGATTGGCTGTGAGTGGCTCAGGCTGGATGTAAAGCGCTCTCATTGGCTGATTGAATGTTCACTGGAATAGCAGTCCTCTTGAGAAGTTCTAACTGTTTAGAATGATTTTTTGTCAATTTTGAAGATTTCAGTAAAGAATTGAATAACTGCATTGTAACAAATCAGTGCTATGGGGGGGGGGGGGGGGGGGGGGAGGTCTGAGTGTAATCATAACAGAATCAGTGAGAGACAACACCAACTTAGGTATTCGACCAGAGTGCAGAAGACAACAAGCTGTGCAAATACAAAAAGAAGAAAGAATAATAATTAGTAAATCAACAATAAATATTCAGAACAGGATATGAAGTTCAGTGATGGGGCAAGTTCAATGGTTCATTTATTGTTAGAGTATGTATCCATATACAACTCTGAGATTCATCTTTTCCAGAAAGCCACGGAATAAAGGAAGAACATGGGTCACATGGAGAGAAATGTCAAACCACCACCTCCCCCCAGCACACAAAAGAACGGCATCCCAATCATCAGCACACAGACCCCCTCACCCCGCACAACACTGAGCCCCAAGTCCCCTCCCCTTGCACAAGCCCTCCCCAATCCCCCTTCCACACAAAACACAGGAATATTGACCCCCGCAAACCCCCTCACCCACCCAAAACACAGGAACATTGACCCCCCCAATCCCCCTCTCCCACACAACACACAAGAATGTTGACCCCCAATTCCCCTTCCTCACAAAAAAACAGCAAGAACATAGACCTCCCCCCAATCCTCCTCTCCCACACAACAAAATGGAAGAGGAACAGGTGAAAAACCCAGAATATAAAAACCATGAGTCTGAAAAAGTGCACAGTCCAGAAACAGAATAGTCCAATCTGTAACACAGAACCACAGTACCGTCCTCCTCCCTCAATGAAAGAGAGAGACACTAAGCACAGAGGCCAACTCGCCTGCCACGGTGAGCCACTCGGCATTAGGCCGCTCACACTCTCCTCAGCAGTGACGAAAAGGAAAGTTTCGGGGCAAGTGAAGTTAAATGAAGTTGTGCCCTTTGCTTCTGCATCCTGAACCTGTTGCTGTGAGTCCTGAGACTCCTTCACCACTTCCTGATGGCAGCAGTGAGTCAAGAGCCATGACCTGGGTGGTGGGGTCCCTGGTGATGGATGCTGCTTTCCTACGGCACCATTTCAGTTGGTGTGCTCAGTGGTGACGTCTTTACTCGTGATGGACTGGCCTGTATCCACGACGACTTGTAGGATTTTCCATTCAAGGGTATTGGTATTTCCCTACCGGGCTGTGATGTATCCAGTCAACATACTCTCCACCACATATCTATAGAAGTTTCTCAAAGTGTTCAACTGAATAGTTGAAGTGAATTAGTCATTCCTGAACCCAGTTGTGTGGGATATCATGTTTCTGTACCCCTTTCCCAAGGGGAGCTGTGAGAAAAGGATATAGTCCGTATGGTGGGGAGGGTGTGCTTGTGATGGATCGGGCTGTGCCCACCTCTCTCATGTTCAGTATTGAGGGAGAGCAGCGTAGGTTCACGAGGTTGATTCCCGGGATGGCGGGACCGTCATATGTTGAAAGATTGGAGCGGCTGGGCTTGTATACACTGGAATTTAGAAGGATGAGAGGGGATCTGATTGAAACATATAAGATTATTAAGGGATTGGACGCGCTAGAGGTAGGAAACATGTTCCCGATGTTGGGGGAGTCCAGAACCAGAGGCCACAGTTTAAGAATAAGGGGTAGGCCATTCAGAATGGAGTTGAGAAAAAACTTTTTCACCCAGAGAGCTGTGGATCTGTGGAATGCTCTGCCTCAGAAGGCAGTGGAGGCCAATTCTCTGGATGCTTTCAAGAAAGAGTTAGATAGAGCTCTTAAAGATAGCGGAGTCAAGAGATATGGGGAGAAGGCAGGAACGGGGTACTGATTGTGGATGATCAGTCATGATCACAGTGAATGGCGGTGCTGGCTCGAAGGGCTGAATGGCCTACTCCTGCACCTATTGTCTATTGTCTATCAGCAGCCTCTTGTGTTTCCATGTGTTGGGACTGCCATAAGGTTATAAGATAAGATTAGCTTTATTTGTCACAAGTGCATCGAAACATACAGTGAAGTACGTTGTTTGTGTCTTGAAATCTTCCCCTCTCCTTCCAAGTACCTGATTAACTGTATATATTCAATATGATTAAGAAAAGCATAGAGAGAGTAGACAAGCAATATCTTTTCCCCAGGGTCAAAATGTCTAATACCAGAGGGCATGCATTTAAAGTGAGAGGGGTGATTTTGAGGGAGGTGTGAGGAGAAAGCTTTTTAACATAGAGTGGTGGGTGCTGAAATGTGTTGCTCGGGATGATGGTAGAGGTAGATGGGCACTTTTAAGAGATGTTTAGATAGGTGCGTGAATGTAAGGAAATGGAAGGATGTGGACATTTTGTAGGCAAAGGGGATTAGTATAGTTAGCCATTTGATTTCTAATTTAACCGGTTCAGCACAGCATTGTGGGCTGAAGGGCCTGTTCATGTGTTGTACTGGTCTATGTTCTTTGTTCTAAGTAAATATGGCTTTAAAATTTTGATATCTAAATATGTTGTCATTTACTGAGGTATGATCTCATTATGGCCATACTCTGTTGATGTAAATTGCTATTATGCCTTAATTGTACTGGACTTGGTGTCAGTAACTGATAGGAACAGACGATGACTAACATTGCCTCTAGAACACTAACTAACCCTAACCTGTACGTCCTTGGACTGTGGGAGGAAACCGGATCACCCAGAGGAAAGCCACACGGTCACTGGGAGAGTGTACAAACTCCTCACAGACAGCAGTGGGAATTGAACCCCCGATCCTACAGCTGGCACTGGATGGTGCTGCCACACCAGTCGAGAGCGTTTGATGATGTGCTAAATCTCCATAAGGCTTCTGAGAAAGTGGGCAAGACAGAAGCGTAGCTCTTCACAGTGCCAGCCACCCAGGTTTCAAATCTGATCATTGTCTGTAAGGGGTTTGCATGTTTTCCCAGTGACCGTTGGGTTTCCTTTGGGTGCTCTGGTTTCTTCCCAAAGGCCAAAGCTAAGTAGGTTAGCTTCAGTAAGTTGTGGGCACGCTATGTTGGCACTGGAAGCGTGGTAACACTTGTGGGCTGCCCTAGGAGAATCCTCGCTGATTTGATTTGATGCAAACGGCTCATTTCCTGTTTATGTCTTGATGTGACAAATTAAACTAATCCCTTTAATCCCCTCCCACTCTTGGGACACTGTGAAGGGTCAGGGGCAGGACCTTGTGCACACAGAAAATGTATCACCTCATTCACCACCTCTCCATCTTACCTCCTCAGACTGAAAAGGAGAAATTTTTGGCGGAGATTAAAACACTGAAGCAGGAGAACCAGTGTCTGAGGGATCAGCTGATACCCCTGACCAAGCAGCGAGAGTGTCAGGAGAAGGAGATCCAGCGTCTCAACAAGGTAGGTGACCTTGGCTTTACAACAGGGTGTCCTGAACTGTGTCTCTCCTCCACATCTCCCCATCTCGGGCCTCCTGTGCTTCTTCTCATCTTGGGGCTTCCTTGAGCCCCCTCCACTCCTCAGCCCCTCTCTGAGTCAAGGGCTCCCCCTTTGCCCCTGCCTATTTCAGGACCCTGTCCGTCCTTCCCTGTCTCGGGACCCCCTTTGCCTCTGATCTCTCTTCCCTCCCCATCTCACCCAAGCTGGGGAGAAGGCATCTCTATCTACATGGAGGGACTCCCACGGGTGTGCTGGGGACAGCTATTGCTGCAAATTCCAGCGCCAATGAGGTATGCCTGCGATGCTGAGAACAGTCAGAACACCAATCAGACCCTTCCGCCCATCATGGCTGTGCTGGCCATCTGCACCAGTTCAAGGTCAAGTTTAATTGTCATTCAACCGTACAGGCATATGGGTAAACGAAACAGCATTCCTCTAGACCAGGGTTCCCAACCTGGGGTCCAGGAACCCCTTGCTTAATGACAGGGGCCCGTGGCATAAAAAAGTTAGGAACCCCTGCTTTGAAGCCAGGGTGTAAACACAGTATATACACAGTCACACACAGCACAAATACTGTAGGTACAATAGCACACACAGTCACACACAGCACAAATACTGTAGGTACAATAGCACACACAGTCACACACAGCACAAATACTGGAGGTACAATAGCACACACAGTCACACACAGCACAAATACTGGAGGTACAATAGCACACACAGTCACACAGCACAAATACTGGAGGTACAATAGCACACACAGTCACACACAGCACAAATACTGGAGGTACAATAGCACACACAGTCACACACAGCACAAATACTGTAGGTACAATATTACTCAGTCACACAGCACAAATACTGTAGGTACAATAGCACAGTCACACAGCACAAATACTGTAGGTACAATAGTACACAGTCACACAGCACAAATACTGTAGATACAATAGCACACAGTCACATAGCACAAATACTGTAGGTACAATAGCACACACAGTCACACACAGCACAAATACTGGAGGTACAATAGCACACACAGTCACACACAGCACAAATACTGTAGGTACAATAGCATACAGTCACACAGCACAAATACTGTAGATACAATAGCACACAGTCACACAGCACAAATACTGGAGGTACAATAGTACACATAGTCACACACGGCACAAATACTGGAGGTACAATAGCACACAGTCACACAGCACAAATACTGGAGGTACAATAGCACACAGTCACACAGCACAAATACTGGAGGTACAATAGTACACACAGTCACACAGCACAAATACTGGAGGTACAATAGCACACAGTCACACAGCACAAATACTGGAGGTACAATAGTACACACAGTCACACAGCACAAATACTGTAGGTACAATAGCACACAGTCACACACAGCACAAATACTGGAGGTACAATAGCACACAGTCACACAGCACAAATACTGGAGGTACAATAGTACACACAGTCACACAGCACAAATACTGGAGGTACAATAGCACACAGTCACACAGCACAAATACTGGAGGTACAATAGTACACACAGTCACACAGCACAAATACTGGAGGTACAATAGCACACAGTCACACAGCACAAATACTGGAGGTACAATAGTACACACAGTCACACAGCACAAATACTGGAGGTACAATAGTACACACAGTCACACAGCACAAATACTGTAGATACAATAGCACACACAGTCACACACAGCACAAATACTGTAGGTACAATAGCACACAGTCACACACAGCACAAATACTGTAGGTACAATAGCACACAGTCACACAGCACAAATACTATAGTGTGCAATTCCCACTGCTGTCGGTAAGGAGTTTGTACGTTCTCCCCGTGAGCCTGTGGGTTTTCTCCAGGTGCTCCAGTTTCCTCCCACTGTCCTAAGAAGTACCAGTTAATAGGTTAATTGGTCCTTGTAAATTGTCCTGTGATTAGGCCAGGGTTAAATGGGTGGGTAGCTGGGTAGCTCGTTGGGCCACAAGGGCCTGTTCCGCACTGTATCTCTTTTAAAACATATTTAGTCCCTGAGTGTCATGGCATGTAAATTGATGGTGCATAGAATGTTGTCCTGTAGCCACGTTTCTGCAAGAACAAGCATGCAGCAGTTCCTCACCTCTCTCAGGGTGGGTCACAGATGAGGGCAAATCCACTCCACACTTTGTGCGAACACTGGAGAGCAGCCCTGATCGAGAGCCGGCCTGCATGGGCCAGCCCCTTTACGAATCCCCTCAACTACACCTTGTCCGGTAATCGTTTTGATACACGTGGCCTCTCTAGTGATGGAAGCTCTCCTCTCCGCAGGCTTTGGAGGAGGTGCTATCGCTGCAGTCAGCCGCACCCATGTTCACTGGCACCGGAGACCCTTGCATCAACACCAGGCGCAACGAGCAGCTGACGCAGATCGAGGTCCTCAAACAGCAGGTGAGGAGACGCGCCCAGGCGCGGAGGCCGTACCGGACAGGCGCTGAGTGCATAGTGCGGTTCTGGGTCGAGCATGGCCTGGCGAGCTGATGGTGGGAAGAGGGAGGTTAGGGTATTCGGAATTAGTTAGTCATGGTGACATACTGCGATACGGTTATGAGAAGCACGAGTAGAGTGGACAGCCAGTCCCAAGAGTTGCTGCCGGACCTGCTGCGTTAGAACATAGAACAGCACAGGCCTTTCGGCCCACAATACTGTACTGACGTGTAAAAAGCAGCAGAGGAGCAGGTAGTGTTGAGGAAGTAGGGAGTCTGTAAAAGGACAGACAGATGAGGAGAATGGACAAAGGTGTGGCAGATGGAATACAATGTAAGGAAGTGTAAGGTCATGCACTTTGGTAGAAGGACTAAAGGTGTGGACTAATTACTAAAAAGGGAGAACATTCAAAAGTTAGAGGTGCAGGACTTGGCAGTCCTCGTGCAGGATTCCCCCAAGGTTCATTTCCAGGTTGAATCAACAGTAAGGAAGGCGAATGCAATGTTAGCATTTATTTCAAGTGGACTAGAATATAAAAGCAAGGATGTAATGCTGAGGTTTTATAAGGAATCTGCCAGACTGTAATTGGAGTATTGTGAGCAGCTTTGGGCCCTTTATCTAAGAAAAGGAGTGCTGGCATTGGGGAGGAGGTTCATGAGAATTAACCCAAAGATGAAAGGGTTAACATAAGAGGAACATTTGATGGCTCTGGAGTTTAGAAGAATGAGAGGGGATCAAATTGAAACCTCTCAAATATTGAAAGACCTAGATGGAGTGGATGTGGAGAGGATGTCTTCTATAGTCGGAGAGTGTAGGACCAGAGGACGCAACCTCAGAATAGCAGAATGACCTTTAGAACAGAGGTGAATCTCTTTAGCCAGAGAGTGGTGAACCTGTGGAATTCATTTCCTCGACGGCTGTGGAGGCCAAGTTATTGGGTATATTTAAAGCGTAGGGTGTCAAAGATTAAGGGGAGAAGACAAGAGAATGGGTTTGAGAGAGATAGTAAATCAACCATGATAGACTGGTGGAGGAGACTCAATGGGCTGAATGGCCTAACTCTACTCCTGTTTCTTATGGTCTAAACCTACTCCAAGGTCAATCTAACCCTTCCCTCAAACACAACCCATAACTCAATTTTTCTTTCATCCATGTGCCTATCTAAGAGTCTCTCAAATGCCCCTGATGTATTTGCCTCTACCACCACCCCTGACAGGGTGTTCCACACACCCACCAGTCTCAGTGTACAAAAATAAAACTTAACTCTGACATCGCCCCTAAACTTTGCTGCACTCACCTTAAAAGGATGCCCTTTCATATTGGGTATTGTCACCCTGGGGAGAAAATGTTGTCCACTCTTTACTTGCCTCTTGTCATCTTGCACATTTCTATCTAGTCACCTCGCATCCTCCTTCACGCCAAACGGAGGAGTCCGAGCTTGCTCAGCCTATCCTCAGAAGACAGGCTCTCCAATCCAGGCAGCATCCTGGTAAACCTCCTCTGTACCCTCTCAAAAGCTTCCGCATTCTTCCTGACCAGGACTGAACACAATTCTCACAGTATTGTCAGAAGGTTCTCCACCATCTTGTGTGCCTTGCTCAACAATAGCAACCACTTTGTCAACTGTGAATTGTTCAAAGGCAGCACCACAATTAAAGGCAAATGGTTTTGAGTGTTGTGATTGATTGCTGTGGTGGTTCAAGAGCACTCCAGGGGCTCTTGGGAAGCCATGGTGGAGCAGCCGTCAGTGTGTTCTATTGCAGCTCAAGGTGTGGGACTTCACAGTTCAGTTCTAGTATCGTCTGTAAGGAGTTTGTACGTTCTCCCCGTGACCACATGGGTTTCCTCCGGGTGCTCCGGTTTCCTCCCACAGTCCAAAGATGTACTGGTTAGAAGGTTAATTGTTCTTTGTAAATTCTCCTGTGATTAGGTCAGGGTTAAATGTGTGGGTTGCTGGGCAGTGGGGCTCGTTGGGCCGGACACGCTCGTTCCGTGCTGTACCTGTAAGTAAATTATTGTGTGCAAATCTACACACCCTGCTATAGAGGGATGTGATTAAGATAGAGAGGGCACAGAAAGGAAAATTTATAAGAATGCTGATGCGAGAGTCTGCTCAAGCTGGAATCTGAAGCAACAAACAATCTGGAAGAACTCGGCAGATCAGGCAGTATCTGTGGGAGGAAAAGAGCTGTCAACATTTTGGTTTGAAGCCTTACACCTGCACGAGAGTATTGACGGGGCTTGAGGGCCTGGGTTACGGGGAGAGATTGGACAGGTCGGGATTGATGAAGAGTCTCCGCCTGAAATGTCGACTGTTTATTCCCCTCCATAGATGCTGCCTGACCTGCTAAGTTCTCCGAGAAATATTGTGTGTGTTACTCAAGGTTTTCTTTCCTGGAGTGTAGGAGGCTGAGAGGTGATGTTATAGAGCAGGGGTTCCCAAACTATTTTTTGTGTCTTTAACTGGACGATCCATGGACCCCAGGTTGGAACCTCTGGCCTAGAAAGATGTAGACTCTTCAATTTTCCCCACGGTGGGATTTCCCAAAAGTTAGAGGCCACAGGGTTGAGGTGTGTGGGGAAAGTTTCAAAGGTGACCTGAGGTGCAAGGTATTAGTAGAGAGGGTGGTAAGTGTGTGGAATGAGCTGCCAGAGGAAGTGGTAGGTTTGGGAACAATCACGATGTTTAAAAGGTACATGGATTGGAAAGGTTGAGAAGTATGTGGGCCAAAGGCAAGCAAGTGGGGCTAGCATGGATGAGATGGGCCAATGGGCCTGTTTCCATGCTCTACAATGCTATGATGCGAGACACCCAGTCAAGTCAAGTTTATTATCATTTAACTATATACGTGTATACTGTCAAACGAAACAACATATCTCTGGACCAGGGTGTAAAACACTGTGTAGTACACATAACACACAATAACTTACGAAAGTAAAGATAAAATGTACGGCTTTTCATTACAGAAAATCTTTCCTACCAAATGCAATAAGCATATACAACAGTTCATCTCTGTGTGACAGGAGAACACTCATCATAGTGCAATAGTCTCTTTTTAATGATTTCGTACATTATTACTGCACACTGGTAAATTATTATTGTGTGTATTATTAATCTGTATTATTAGTCAGGTCTGCACATTCCTAAATGTGTTTTTTAATGTTGCTGCTCTAATGAAAGAATTTCCCACTCGGGATCAATAAAGTATTTGTTATTATGAATTACACATAAATAAATAAATAAATAAAGTGCATGATTTAAAGGTACAGAACAGATTATCCGGTGACACTTCGAATGTGTCCCAGAAGCCCAAAGCTCTGAGGGTAGGAGCTGTTTCCCATCATCACCATTCTTGTTTTTAGGCATCGGAGTCTCCTGCCTGACGGTAGAAAGCCAAAGAGGGTGCCGGGTGGACGGGTGATAGTCTGTCTTTGTGATGAATACAAGAGGTCGTGGTGCCTTTGGTTGGGGACAACCAAGAGAAGAGAAACAGGTTTCTCGGAGAGGATAGAAGTGTGGGGTGGATTTCCTCAGAGATGTGGGCTGAGATGGAGCTATCTGGTTTGCTCTGAAAGAGTTAGTATGCCAGTGGTCCAAACGGTGTTCCGCGGTGTCCCACCGACTTTCTCTGGCGCCTCTCCAAGTGTCGGGGGGTGTAACGTGGCGCATTTCCCAGTGACCCACAGTGACAGCCTTGGCCTTGGTCACCAGTGTCTGTTTACTGTCCACCCCCTCCCAGGTGAAGATCTTTGAGGAGGATTTCCTGAGGGAGCGGAGTGACCGAGAGAGGATGAGTGAGGAGAAGGAGGAGCTGAGGCAAAAGCTGGAGAAGATCCAGGCGGAGATGATGATGCTCAACACTCAGGTACGGATACTGAGTATGCTGATGGACTAACTTGTCTCCCCCAGCCTCTCACCTCTCCCCTCACTGGTCTCCCCTTCCCGTCTCATCTCCCCAGCCTCTCACCTCTCCCCTCACCGGTCTCCCCTTCCAGTCTCATCTTCCTAGCCTCTGACCTCTCCCCTCACTGGTCTCCCCTTCCAGTCTCATCTTCCCAGCCTCTCACCTCTCCCCTCACTGGTCTCCCCTTCCAGTCTCATCTTCCCAGCCTCTCACCTCTCCCCTCACTGGTCTCCCCTTCCAGTCTCATCTTCCCAGCCTCTCACCTCTCCCCTCACTGGTCTCCCCTTCCCGTCTCATCTCCCCAGCCTCTCACCTCTCCCCTCACTGGTCTCCCCTTCCCGTCTCATCTCCCCAGCCTCTGACCTCTCCCCTCACTGGTCTCCCCTTCCAGTCTCATCTTCCCAGCCTCTCACCTCTCCCCTCACTGGTCTCCCCTTCCCGTCTCATCTCCCCAGCCTCTGACCTCTCCCCTCACTGGTCTCCCCTTCCAGTCTCATCTTCCCAGCCTCTCACCTCTCCCCTCACTGGTCTCCCCTTCCAGTCTCATCTTCCCAGCCTCTCACCTCTCCCCTCACTGGTCTCCCCTTCCAGTCTCATCTTCCCAGCCTCTCACCTCTCCCCTCACTGGTCTCCCCTTCCCGTCTCATCTCCCCAGCCTCTCACCTCTCCCCTCACTGGTCTCCCCTTCCCGTCTCATCTCCCCAGCCTCTCACCTCTCCCCTCACTGGTCTCCCCTTCCAGTCTCATCTTCCCAGCCTCTCACCTCTCCCCTCACTGGTCTCCCCTTCCCGTCTCATCTTTCCAGCCTCTCACCTCTCCCCTCACTGGTCTCCCCTTCCCGTCTCATCTCCCCAGCCTCTCACCTCTCCCCTCACCGGTCTCCCCTTCCAGTCTCATCTTCCCAGCCTCTCACCTCTCCCCTCACTGGTCTCCCCTTCCAGTCTCATCTTCCCAGCCTCTCACCTCTCCCCTCACTGGTCTCCCCTTCCAGTCTCATCTTCCCAGCATCTCACCTCTCCCCTCACTGGTCTCCCCTTCCCGTCTCATCTCCCCAGCCTCTCACCTCTCCCCTCACTGGTCTCCCCTTCCCGTCTCATCTCCCCAGCCTCTCACCTCTCCCCTCACTGGTCTCCCCTTCCCGTCTCGTCTCCCCCAACCTCTGACCTCTCCCCTCACCGGTCTCCCCTTCCAGTCTCATCTTTCCAGCCTCTCACCTCTCCCCTCACCGGTCTCCCCTCCCAGTCTCATCTTTCCAGCCTCTCACCTCTCCCCTCACTGGTCTCCCCTTCCCGTCTCATCTCCCCAGCCTCTCACCTCTCCCCTCACTGGTCTCCCCTTCCCGTCTCATCTCCCCAGCCTCTCACCTCTCCCCTCACTGGTCTCCCCTTCCAGTCTCATCTTTCCAGCCTCTCACCTCTCCCCTCACTGGTCTCCCCTTCCAGTCTCATCTCCCCAGCCTCTCACCTCTCCCCTCACTGGTCTCCCCTTCCCGTCTCGTCTCCCCCAACCTCTGACCTCTCCCCTCACCGGTCTCCCCTTCCAGTCTCATCTTTCCAGCCTCTCACCTCTCCCCTCACTGGTCTCCCCTTCCCGTCTCATCTCCCCAGCCTCTCACCTCTCCCCTCACTGGTCTCCCCTTCCCGTCTCATCTCCCCAGCCTCCCACCTCTCCCCTCACTGGTCTCCCCTTCCAGTCTCATCTTCCCAGCCTCTCACCTCTCCCCTCACTGGTCTCCACTTCCAGTCTCATCTTCCCAGCCTCTCACCTCTCCCCTCACTGGTCTCCCCTTCCAGTCTCATCTTCCCAGCCTCTCACCTCTCCCCTCACTGGTCTCCCCTTCCCGTCTCGTCTCCCCCAACCTCTGACCTCTCCCCTCACCGGTCTCCCCTTCCAGTCTCATCTTTCCAGCCTCTCACCTCTCCCCTCACTGGTCTCCCCTTCCCGTCTCATCTCCCCAGCCTCTCACCTCTCCCCTCACTGGTCTCCCCTTCCCGTCTCATCTCCCCAGCCTCCCACCTCTCCCCTCACTGGTCTCCCCTTCCAGTCTCATCTTTCCAGCCTCTCACCTCTCCCCTCACTGGTCTCCCCTTCCAGTCTCATCTCCCCAGCCTCTCACCTCTCCCCTCACTGGTCTCCCCTTCCCGTCTCGTCTCCCCCAACCTCTGACCTCTCCCCTCACCGGTCTCCCCTTCCAGTCTCATCTTTCCAGCCTCTCACCTCTCCCCTCACTGGTCTCCCCTTCCCGTCTCATCTCCCTAGCCTCTCACCTCTCCCCTCACTGGTCTCCCCTTCCCGTCTCATCTCCCCAGCCTCTCACCTCTCCCCTCACTGGTCTCCCCTTCCAGTCTCATCTTTCCAGCCTCTCACCTCTCCCCTCACTGGTCTCCCCTTCCAGTCTCATCTTTCCAGCCTCTCACCTCTCCCCTCACCGGTCTCCCCTTCCCATCTCATCTTCCCACGTCTCCCACAGACTCTCACCTCTCCCCTCACTGGTCTCCCCTTTCAACCCCACCCCCACCTCCTCAGCCTTCCTACATTTGTCTCCTCCGCCTTCATCACCACCTTGATGTCTAAACCCTCTCCCCTTCCTCAACCCTCTTCCCACTCGCTCTCTCATCCTGCTCCCATGTTCCTGCGGGTGGGATCCAGCGTTCAGACGGACAGCACACCTGTAAGGGTGACGTAGGTGCCGTACTGCCCCTGGTGCAGGATTGTGTGGCTGTGGGTCCAACACTGGGGATAAGGATATAATTTATCATTTTTTTGTGACATCGACATCATCGAAACTCACAATGAAATCCTGTGTTTACCTCAACAACCAACGCAGTCGGAGGATGTTCTGGGGACAGCGCAAGCTTTCAGTGCCAACATAGCATGTCTATGATTTACTAAACTGCACGTCCTTGGAACGAGGGAGGGAACCAGAGCACCCAGAGGAAACCGTACTGCACAGGGAGAGTCTATAATCCCTTTACAGTGACGGGAATTGAACCTGTGTCACGGGCGTGGAGTAACGACACACTAACTGCTACTCTCCCTCATTCCAACATTTCCCAAAGGAGTGGGAAGAGCAGATGATTTAACAGGTTAGCTTTCAATGGCTGGTTACAAAAGGAACAGGTTGCACTTGAATCTGAGGGGGACCAATATTCTTGCGGGCATGTTTACTAGAGCTGTTGGGAGTGGTTTAAACTAATATGGCGGGCGATGGGAACCGGTATGATGGAGCTGAGGGTGAGCCAGCAGGTTTACAAGTAGAGGCTGGGTGTAACATGAATGTAAGGAAGGACAAGCCAATGATTGGTTTCAAATGCAGACAGAGTTAAATTGTACCAAGGAAGCAAAATTCAACAGGGTGTAGAATGCAGGACTGAAGGTGCTGTATTTAAATGAACGTAGCATTCAGACTAAGGTGGATGAACTCAATTAGAAACTGGTTGGTTATGACATTGTGGGCGTCGCTGAGTTGTGGCTGAAAGAAGACTATTGTTCCGAGCTTAATATCGAAGGATATACTTTGTATTGAAAGGACAGGCAGGAAGGCATAGTGGTGGTGTGGTTCTGTTGCTAAGTGATGGAATTACATCTTTAGAAAGAGGTGACACAGGGTCAGAGAATGTTGAATCTTTGTGAGTGGAGTTAAGAAACGCAAGGGTAAGAAACTAATATGGGAATTATATATTGGCCTCCAAATAGGGAGGTTGAGATATAACTGACACGCACACAACATAGCACATGTAACTGACACACACAACACGGCACATGTAACTGACACACACACAACACGGCACATGTAACTGACACACACAACACGGCACATGTAACTGACACACACACAACACGGCACACGTAACTGACACACACAACACGGCACACGTAACTGACACACACACAACACGGCACACGTAACTGACACACACAACACGGCACACGTAACTGACACACACACAACATGGCACACGTAACTGACACACACAACACGGCACACGTAACTGGCACACACACAACACGGCACACGTAACTGGCACACACACAACACGGCACACGTAACTGACACACACAACATGGCACACGTAACTGACACACACAACACGGCACACGTAACTGGCACACACACAACACAGAAAGTGAAATCATCACAACTAATAAAATGTATTCCAAAAGAATCTTGGGAAAGGTGGATTTTTGATCAGAGGGCTTCTCTCTGCAGAGTTGGCCATTCAGCCCATCAAGTGTGCTCTGCCATTCCATCACGGCTGATCTATTTTCCATCTCAACCCCATTCTCCTGCTTCTCCCTGTAACCCTGAAGCCCCCACTAATCAAGGACCTGTCAACCTCCACTTTAAATATACCCAATGACTTGGCCTCCACAGCTGTCTGTAACAATGAATTCCACAGATTCACCACTGTCTGACTAAAGAAATTCATCATCATCTCAGTCCTTCTGTCCTGAGGCTGTGCCCTCCGGTTCTGGACTCCCCCAGTGTAGGAAACATCCTCTCCACATCCACTCTATCTAACATGATGTCCCAACTCTTACACTTTAGTGCCCTGACTGATGAAGACTTCTTCACCACTCTGTCTGACTTTGAAAGTTCCCCAAACTGGGACAGTGTTTGGGGAACAGACTGGCGATGTGTGTGAGGTGGAATGGAGTGTGTTGGTGTGTGTTAGGGACAGTGTTTGGGGAACAGACTGGCGGTGTGTGTGAGGTGGAATGGAGTGTGTTGGTGTGTGTCAGGGACAGATGTGTTTGGGGAACAGACTGGCGGTGTGTGTGAGGTGGAATGGAGTGTGTTGGTGTGTGTCAGGGACAGATGTGTTTGGGGAACAGACTGGCGGTGTGTGTGAGGTGGAATGGAGTGTGTTGGTGTGTGTCAGGGACAGATGTGTTTGGGGAACAGACTGGCGGTGTGTGTGAGGTGGAATGGAGTGTGTTGGTGTGTGTCAGGGACAGATGTGTTTGGGGAACAGACTGGCGGTGTGTGTGAGGTGGAATGGAGTGTGTTGGTGTGTGTCAGGGACAGATGTGTTTGGGGAACGACTGACGATGTATGTGGAGTGGTATAGAAGGTGTTGGTCTCTGGGGGGGTGGTCAGATGTGCTATATTTCACTCCAGCTGTGGCCGTTGCTTGTTCTGGTGTTCCCTTCTATGCTCTGTGTATCATTACATCCTGGGAATATTGAATCTCACTGTTTGTCCCCATTCCCAAGACCTGGAATTTTCCTCAGACTTTTCCACTTGCACTCAACCAGTGTTTTTGTATAGTCATTAATAACCTCTCTTGTGCAGCATCTGTCCCCACAGATTTGCACCTTGTTTCACCTATCCTGCCTATTCCGTCTGCCCTTCGTGTCCCCCACTGCCCTCCTGCCCTTCACCAACCCCCTCTGCCCGCCTGCCCTTCACACCCCCTCTGCCCGCCTGCCCTTCACCAACCCCCTCTGCCCGCCTGCCCTTCACACCCCCTCTGCCCTCCTGCCCTTCACCAACCCCCTCTGCCCTGCCCGTCACCAACCCCCTCTGCCCTGCCCGTCACCAACCCCCTCTGCCCTCCTGCCCTTCACACCCCCTCTGCCCTCCTGCCCTTCACACCCCCTCTGCCCTCCTGCCCTTCACACCCCCTCTGCCCACCTGCCCTTCATACCCCCTCTGCCCACCTGCCCTTCACCAACCCCCTCTGCCCACCTGCCCTTCACGTTCCCCTCTGGCTGCTTGTCCTTCATATTCTTTTGTCTGTCTGCCTTCCCTTCATGCCCCTTCCATCTGTCCATTTGCCCTTCATGCCATCCCCTTATACCATTCTTCCCAACTCTCTGACCTCCTCAGCTCCCCCCCGATTCTCCACTCCCTTCCTTTCTCCTTCTGTCTTTTGCCCTCCTTTCCTGTCTCTCCCTCTCTGACTGCAAGCTCCCGTGCTTCACCGGCTTTCTCTCTCGCTCTGTCCCAGCTCTAACCGCGTGCCTGTCCTGTCTGCTCTCTCTCAGCTGCGTGTTTATCAGGAAGATTTTCAGAAGGAGAAGTTGGAGAAGGAAATGATTCAGCGGCTGCTGACGGATCAGAAACAGGTATTGGAGTTAGTCACACTGTGGGGAGAAGGAGCGAAGATGCTCTGTGTGAGACGAATAGCTAGCGTGGACTGGGTCGTGAATGCACCTTATTATCTGTTAACTGATTTGTGGTAATATCACTTTGTGTTGTGTGTGTGAGCTATATGTACCGTGTTGTGCACCTTGGTCTGGAGGAATGGTGTTTCATTTGGTGGTGTACCTCTACGTGGCTCAGAATCAAGTTTAATGTCACTGGCATCTGTTGTTTTGGCAGTGATACAGTGCAATACATAATTTAAAAAACTATAAATTACAACGTGAAGTGTGTGTGTATGTGTGTGTGTGTGTGTGTGTGTATATATATATCTATAATTAAAGTAAATAAATAGTGCAAAAAGAGAGGGCACAGAACAGTGAGGGAGCGCTCATGGTCCATTCAGAAATCTGATCGTAGAGGGAAGAGTGAGGGAGCGCTCAGTGCTCACGGGTTCATGCTCCGTGAATCTGTTTGCAGAAGGGAAGAAACTGTTGAATGATAATAAACCTGAACTTAGGTGGCCCGAAGGTCCTGTTTCTTCTCTGTGCCTCTCTGGGGTTGGAGGACATTGGTGAGCACCAAGTCCAGACTCCCCCACTATAGCAAACGTGCTCTCCACGTCTGCCCTATCTAGTCCTTTCAATATTCGATAGGTTTCAATGAGATTCCCCCCCCCCCCCCCACCCACCATTCTTCTAAACTCCAGTGAGTACAGGTCCAGAGCCATCAAACACCCCTCTTATGTTAACCCTTTCATTCATGGGATCATTCTCATTAACCTCCTCTGGACCCTCTTAAATCTGTGGGGTTCCTAAAATTACCAGCTCGACGAGCTTCAGCCTTGGCTCTGAGTTCTGGCAGCCAACCCACCACCCTGTGCAGCTGCAATTCTGTAAGCTGCTGGCCATCGTGTTTATTTACACAAGGACTGTGCGTGGAAAAAGCAAATATTTGTCACTGTCGAATGGAAGGCTGTGTGCCTGGCATCTTGCAGGCTGTTGGGTCTGTGCCCGTTGAGATGGTCCAGCAAACGAGCTCAGCTTGAGGTTTTGTAATCTCTCACTGACGCCCTCTCGCCTGACCATCTGCCTTCTCTCAGCAGAGAGCAGACGGGCTGGGCCGTTGAAGGAGGCTGAGGTGTGATTATTTATAAGATCATGTGTGATGTAGAGTAGGTACATTTGAAAGTGAAGATACTGTCGTATGAATACACAGGCCACTGAACAACCTGTAGCAAAGCACAGAAGTACAGGACTGTGCGAAACTCTTCAGCACATTTACACAACTGAGGTGTATATTGTTTGGAATCAAATGTACCGTAGTAATTTATGTTTTACAGTCTTTGCTTTCCCCACCACTGGCTCAGCCTGCAAGTTAACCTTTAGAGATCCCTGAACAAGGTCTCCCAAGTCCCTTTGCACCTCTGATTTCTGAATTCTCTGCCCACTGAGAAATTAACTGCAACTTTTATTTCCCCCCCACTAAAGTTCTCTCTTTCCTCCATCTATCCACCAACCCTCCCTCATCCGGTTCATTGGTTCACTAGAGACGGGGCCAAAGTTGCTCAATAAATGGAACTCAGCAGTTCAGGAGGCAGCGATGGAGGGAAATCAACCTGCAGGCTTGTACTTCTCCCCTCTCCCCACCTTCTTCTGGCCTCTGCCTCCTTCCTCCCCAGTCTCGACACGAAATGTCGACTGTTTCTTTCCCTTCATACAGCACTGTGCAAATGCCTTCAGCACATACGAGTAGCGAGGGGGCCTAAGACTTTTGCACAGGACTGTAGTAGCTTTATGTATTGCACTGTACTGCAGTTGCAAAATAAAAACAAATTTCGTGACCTATGTGAGTGACAATAAACCTGATTCTGATTGTGGACTGAGAGTGGGAAGGGAGCAGGGAGAGGGGAATCACGGTTGGGAAAGGGGGAAGGGAGAGGGGAGGGAGTGGGAAGCCCCAGAGAGACATTCTGTGATGATTGTTTGGAATTAAATGGCAACCTTGCCTGGTGACTTAGAACTGGGAAGGGGTGTCACACAACACCACCACCACCCCCCCCCCCCCCGGCCTGAGGACCCCTGCTCTACCACCAGTCCCACACCCCTCCCGCAGCCTCCACCCTCACCATTCCCAACATCCTTTGCTGCCAGATTTACAAGCTCGCTCTCCACTCCACGTTGACAAATGCAGTACTGGGTAAAAGTCTTGAGCAACTGAGCTATACAGATGCACCTCTGATGTTTGCACAGAACTGTAAATAAAATGCAAATAAGTAGTGCAAAAATAATGTTCACGAGTTCATTGTCCGTTCAGAAATCTGATGGCTAAGGGGATGAAGCTGTTCCTAAAACATTGAGTGTGGGTCTTTAATGATGGACACTACCTGTGTGAGGCAGCTTTGTCAGCGTAGTCCGGATGGGTTTCTTGCTGTATGACTCTGTGATGCAGTTGAGGAGGGAGCTGAATCTTTGTTATTCTCTACCCTGGTGGAGTGTGGAGGCTCGGTAGCTGAATATGTGCAAGGCAGGGACACTTATTGGACATAGAGTGAATTGGGGAACATGGGGCGATTGGTGCTGATAGCAGCGATGGCTTTACAGATGGGCTGAATGGCTCACTCCAATGTAGGCCAGAGATTGCTCTCAATGGAGAGTTTGCTGTTGAAACACTCAGCACATGATTAACTCCCAGAGTAAAACTAGGTATGAGAGAAATGTAACTTCCTTCAGCTGAGTCCAAGCAACACACACAAAATGCTGGAGGAACTCAGCAGGCCAGGCAGCATCCATGGAAATGAGTAAACAGTCAACATTCAGGCCAGGTCCTTCCAGCAGGATCAGCAGAGTCCAGCAGGATCAGCAGAGTCCAGCAGGATCAGCAGATTTCCTCTTGTTTCACCTGAATGGAAGCAGGTTTATCAGCACTTAGATGGCGTGAAATTTCAAAGTTCAAAGTAAATTTATTACCAAAGTACATAAATATCACAGTATGCAATCCTTAGATTCACTTCCTTGTGCGCATTCACAGTAAATACAAAGAAACACAAGAGTCAATGAATGATTGCACCCAGCAGGACAAGCACCAACGTGCAAAAGACAGCAAGCTGTGTGAAGACAAAAAGGAAGCATAATAATAAATAAGCAATAAATATCATGACCAGGGGATGGAGAGTGCTTGAAAGTGGATTCATAGGCTGTGGGAAAAGTTCAGTGTTGGGGTGCTCACACAAACTTCTGATGTCCTCGATGGTGGGAGGGTTGTGCCTGTGATGGACTGGCTGAGTTTAGCCCTCTGCAGCCTCGTCTGATCCTGTGCAGTGGCCCCTCCATGCCAGCTGGTGATGTAACCTGTCAGAATGCTCTCCACAGTACATCTGCAGAAACATTTACGTCTCCTGCTTTGTTTGACAGGGTCTGAGCGAGAGGAGGGCATCAGATCCCCCTCCTGGAACACAAAGGATTTACTGCCCGCCCTTCCAGCTGCCATACGCCCCTCTTGCCCACCATGGCCCCGTCTTCGGACCCTATGATCTGCCGATCCGCTACCCACCCTCGGCCATGCCTCCAGGTCACCCTCCCTTCCAAGTGAGTATCGATCCTATGCCTGGACTTGTCGTCATATCGTCACTGCTCGAAACCGGAAGCTTACTCATTACTCCCTCCCCCCACCCCCCCTCCACCATCCACTGTGAAATGTGAACTTTGAACCTTCTGGGACACTGAGCGTCCTTTCCAGATAAGACAACCGTTGTCCAATGCATTTACACTCAATTTGTGTCTGTTTCTCCTGACGTGGCCTCCTCTCTGAGAAGCCTGACTGCCATAACCACCTGGATCTCCCAGTTGTTAGTCTACTTAATCTCTCCACATCCCCCCTCCACCCCACCCTGTTCCACATGGCCGTGAGAATTCCCTCTCAACCCCACCCCATTCCCCATGGCCGTGAGAATTCCCTCTCCACCCCACCCCATTCCCCATGTCCGTGAGAATTCCCTCTCCACCCCACCCCATTCCCCGTGGCTGTGAGAATTCCCCCTCCACCCCACCCCATTCCCCGTGGCCCTGAGAATTCCCTCTCCACCCCACCCCATTCCCCATGTCCATGAGAATTCCCTCTCCACCCCACCCCATTTCCCATGTCCATGAGAATTCCCGCTCCACCCCACCCCATTCCCCATGTCCATGAGAATTCCCTCTCCACCCCACCCCGTTCCCCATGGCCGTGAGAATTCCTTCTCCACCCCACCCCATTCCCCATGTCCATCAGAATTCCCCCTCCACCCCACCCCGCTCCCCCTGTCCGTGAGAATTCCCTCTCCACCCCACCCCGTTCCCCATGTCCATCAGAATTCCCCCTCCACCCCACCCCGTTCCCCATGGCCGTGAGAATTCCCTCTCCACCGCACCCCACCCCACCCCATTCCCCATGGCCGTGAGAATTCCCTCTCCACCCCACCCCGTTCCCCATGGCCGTGAGAATTCCCTCTCCACCCCACCCCGTTCCCCGTGGCCGTGAGAATTCCCTCTCCACCCCACCCCGTTCCCCGTGGCCGTGAGAATTCCCTCTCCACCCCACCCCGTTCCCCATGGCCGTGAGAATTCCCTCTCCACCCCACCCCGTTCCCCATGGCCGTGAGAATTCCCTCTCCACCCCACCCCGTTCCACATGTCCGTGAGAATTCCCCCTCCACCCCACCCCGTTCCCCGTGGCCATGAGAATTTCCTCTCCACCTCACCCCGTTCCACATGTCCGTGAGAATTCCCTCTCCACCCCACCCCGTTCCCCATGGCCGTGAGAATTCCCTCTCCACCCCACCCCGTTCCACATGTCCGTGAGAATTCCCTCTCCACCCCACCCCGTTCCCCGTGGCCGTGAGAATTCCCTCTCCACCCCACCCCGTTCCCCATGTCTGTGAGAATTCCCTCTCCACCTGACCCCATTCCCCGTGGCCATGAGGTACAAGAGCAGAATTTGGCCCTTCGGCCCGTTGCATCTGTTCTGATATTCTGTCATGGCTGGTGACCATCACCCCTTCACCCATAAGATGTTGGAGTAGAATTAGGCCATTTGGCCCATCGAATCCTCTCCACCACTCAATTGTGCCTGATTTATTTTCTCAGCCACATTCTCTCATCTTCTTCCTGTAATTCTTAACCTGTCTCGCCCCCTCTTTCTCCCCCCCACTTATTCCCCAGTCCAGTCTTGATGAAGGGTCTCAGCCTGAAATGTCAGCTGTTTATCCCTCTCCGTAGATGCTGCCTGACCTGCTGAGTCCCTCCTGAGTGTGTGTGTTTCTCCCTCTCTTTTCCCTCTCTTTTCTCTTGTCCTGTTTCTCCAAATGATCATTAATTTATCCTCTTTATTCCCCCCACCATCCCCCAGCCGGAGTACCCCTGGAACGTGAGGTACACCCCTGCACGGGGTCAGCTCCCTGTGGAACCTGACAGAACAAAGACTGACGGGAAAGGTGGGGACTTGTTCTGTGGGTTAGGGGGGCTTTTGACTAAAGGGTCCCATACCGGGCGGCAAGGGTTGTGTGCTGTGGGGGTCGTGTGCTGGGGGAGGGGCTGTGGGGGTCGTGTGCTGGGAGAGGGGCTGTGGGGGTCGTGTGCTGTGGGAGGGGGGTGACGATCGTGTGCTGGGGGAAGGGCTGTGAGGGTCTTGTGCTGTGGGAGGGGTGAGGGTCATGTGTTGTGGGAGGGGCTGTCGGTAGGGATGTGCAGTGCTAACCATGTTACTGTCTGAGGACGTCCCCAGATTGTTTTCTGCTGGTTTAGCTGACAGCTGTGAACCCCTGGCAGTGAACTTTCCTGAAGACTTGATGCCCTATTGCCCCATACTATACTCGGTCAAAACAGCTGGAACTCTAATTCCTCCCCTGTGATATGACACAAGCCATCATCAACTCTTACAGCAAGTAATGGCACAGGGCAAATCATATGGGAGAGCACTCTGCTCAGCCTGGCACTGTGAACAGCACAGACAAGTTGGGCCAAATGGCCTGTCTCCCCTGCTATAATACTGCATGAGGTCAGAGAGCCACTGAGCACCATTTAGACAAACCTGAAGCTTACTGTAATCTGTTATATCGGTTTATCACTGCCACGTTCCCTGGAGAGTTGGGGAATAAGGCAAGTTTCGATAGAGGTATACAAAACAGAGGTAGTGTGCAAGCAAGCTTTTTCCATTGTCAAAGTAAGTTTATTAACAAAGTACATGTTTGTCACCATGAACAACCCTGAGATTCGTTTTTAGTGGGCATACTCGATCCAACAAACACAATAGAATCAATGAAAGACCACAGCCCACAGGACGGACAAACAGCCAATGTGCAGGAGGCAAGAAACTGCAAATAATATTAATAATAAATGTGCAATAGATACCAAGAACATGAGATGAAGAGTCCTTGAAAGTGAGTCCATTGGTTGTGGGAGCAGTTCAGTGATGGGGTGAGTGAAGTAATGCCCGATGGTTGAGGGGTAGTTGTTGCTCCTGGACCTGCCGGTGTGACCGATGGATGCACTTTCCTGTAGCACCACTTTGTGCAGATGTGCACAATATTGGGGAGGGCTTTACCTGTGCCGGACCAGGCCGTATCCACTGCTTTTGAAGGATTTTTCATTCAACGGGCATCACCGAGGTTGGGTGAGGCCAGAGGTTAAGGGGAACCAGAGGGGGAACTTCTTCACTCAGCATGTGGTAAGAGTGTGGAACGAACTTGAGGGCCTGAGTTATAGGGAAAGTTTGAATAGGTTAGGAAACATTGAAGATTGAGGGGAGATTTGATAGAGGTATACAAAATTAGGAGGGGTATAGGTAAGGTAAATGGAAGCAGGCTGGGGTTGGGTGAGACTAGAACTAGAGATCATGGGTTAATGTTTAAGGGAACATGATGGGAATTTCTTCACTTGGGGTGCTGAGAGTGTGGAACGAGCTGCCCCCGATAGTGGTGCGTGTGATTTCGATTTCAACAGTCAAGAGAAATGTGGATAGGTACATCGATGGGAGGGGTATGGTCCAGCTGCAGGTCAATGGGAGTAGACTAGATCAACCGTTTGACCTGTTTCTGTGCTCTGCTGATCTATGACTCGATGCCATTTCATGTTGTGAGATTTGTTTTTCAGCAGCATTACATGCATTACATTAAAAAACTATACGTTACAATAAGAAAGTAAAATGGGTAGTGCAAAAAGAGAGGAAAATAGGTTCATGGGTTCACGGACCGCTCGGGTGTCTGATGGCGAGGGGAAGAAAATGTCCGTAAAATGTTGAGTGTGTGTCTTCAGGCTCCCTGGTGAGAAGAGTGCATGTCTGAGACGGACGCTGCCTTTCTGAGGCATTGCTTTTTGAAGATGCCCTCAACGCTGGGAAGGTGGTGGAGCTGGTGGAGTTTACAACTTGCCGCAGCTTTTTCCAATCCTAAGCATTGTTATTGTTTGACCTCAGTGCACAGTGTGGTAATCTGATCTGTATGAACAGTGTGCAAGACAAGTTTCTCACTGTATCTCAGTACGTGTGTCAATAATAAACTGATTTCAATAGTTTGCCAATCATTCACCACAGGAGCAGTCATCCCAGGGAGATGCTTCACTCCCCAGAATCAGGAGGCAACTTTATTTGTTACATCTACACTCAGTGGTGACTTCATTAGGTACACCTGTACGCCTGCTCATTAATGTGAATACCTAACCAGCCAATCACGTGGCAGCAGCTCAATGCATAAAAGCATGCAGACATGGTCAAGGGGTTCAGACCAAACATCAGAATGGGGATGAAATGTGATCTGTGACTTTGACTGTGTAATGACTGTTGGTGCCAGACAGGGTGGTTTGAATATCTCAGAAACTGCTGATCTCCTGGGATTTTCATACATGACAGTATATGAAATGCCTTGTAAATGAGAGAGGTCAGAGGAGAATGGCCAGACTGGTTCAAGCTGACAGTAACTCAAATAACCTCACATTACAACAGTGCTGTGCAGAAGAGCATCTCTGAACACACAACACGTCAAACCTTGAAGTGAATGGGTCACAAACCTTGAATAATGAACATACACTTAGTGGGCAGTTTAATAGGTACAGGAGGTCCCGAATAAAGTGGCCACTGAGTGTACATTGAACCATGAAGTGAAATACATTATTTGCGTTAACATGATTAAAATGTTCTAATTTTATGTCCCCTTTTTCTCTCACCTTGCCCTCCAGAGCCACCGATTATGGGACAGGGTAAGGGACAGCACTGAAGGACAGAGCTCCCTGTCCCAACGCAGACACCACCGTGCCCTTCGGAGACCGTCACATCACCCTTCCACTGGAGGAGATGGAGTGTTCACAGCGGGGTTGGGTGGGGAGACTACAACGGCACCTCAGCATTGTACAGACTTCCACCTGCTCATTAACACCTGGAGATAGGGGAGGGGGTTCTAGAGAGGTGAGGAGGGAGGGAGGGGGTGTGCGTACCGAGATGAGCGGATTGGGAGGGCTGGGGAGGGTTTTAACTTGGCTTGTGTGCTTGTCGGCAGCCTTGGATTGTTAACTAAAATATTCAGGAAAAGTTGAAACTTGCTATTAACGTTTGCAGTTAAACAAATCAAAACTACTGGAACTGGGTTTCAGGTTCCTTTATTTAACAATCGTACGTGGAAACATACAGTGAAGTATGTCGCTTGCGTTAGCGAGCAACACAGCTTAAGGATGTGTCACTTCACATTCTGGCGCCCACAGTACTCGGCAGAATAAAGTTCAAAGTACAATCGTTATCACAGAATGTATAAAGTATACAAACTTCAGATTTGTAGCCTAGCTGGCAGCCACAGAACAAAGAAACACTATGGAACCCGTTCAAAGAAAAGTCCACACAACCCTAGAGCATCAAACACCCAGTGTACGGGCAGAGAAAGAACAAATCGTGCAAACAATAAAAAGTAGACAATTCACATTGACAGCAGAATCCCCGAGCGCTGTGCCCATCGCTGCAGGCCGCAGCTACAAAATCAGTTCAGTGCAGCGCAGAACACAAAGCTAACATGTCCCGTTCCTCCCTCCCACACACACGGGCAGCCCTCAAACCTCATGACGGACAACTTTGTTCGCCCCAGCATAGGAAGGCTTCGGAGACGTGCAGAAGCGGTTTACCGGGACGCTACCTGGATAAGGGGGCACATGCTGTAATGAGAGGGTGGACAAACTGGAACTACAGAGGCTGAGGGGAGATCTGATAGAGGTTTATAAAATGATGAAAGGCACAGGTAGGCAGGGATGAAATGTCCAATACCAGAGGGTGAGAGGGGGGTAATTTCAAAGGAGATGTGAGGGGCAAGTGATTTTACACAGAGAGTGGTGGGTGACTGGAGTGTGCTGCCTCGGTGAGGGAGCAGGCAGAAACATGAAGAGCTTTTCAGAGACGTTTAGATAGGCAGATGAACGTGAAGGATATGGACATCGTGTAGGCAGATGAGATTAGTTGGCCATTTGATTACTCATTTAATGGGTTGGGCACAACATTGTGCTGAAGAGCCTGTTTCTGTGCTGTACTGATCTACACCAGGCCTCTGGACCTTCCTTCTCCAGGCCCCCTCCTCCCAGCTTTGACTTCCAGAATTCCAATCAACCCCGGGCCTTGACCTTTGGTATGTTTCCCGTAAGGAAACAGAGGGTTGTGCCAAGTTCTTGCTCGTTAAGACACTCATTCTAAGGTTCTCTCTGATTAGAAGGCCGCAGGCATTCTGTAGAACGTGGACATTTGGTCTTCCATTAACTTGCTGGTCGCTCTGTTAGTGGGAAGATACAGGATATTCCACTCAGCCTCCCTTTGAATGAGTTCCCCTTCATCATTCCCACTGCAAGGCAAGAAGATGTTGTCCATGTAGACTTCAGCATGTTTTTGACAAGTTCAGCTCCCTCTTGGACAGAGCCAAGCATGGCTGTGAGTTGGGTTTGGGGCTAGAAAACCCAGAGCCACAGAAACATCAACAGGAGGTCCAAAGACCTCAGCCCTGGGAGAGGAAAGATCTTCACTCAGAAGACTCTGAAGTTGTGTGACAAAAGCCACAGGACCAGAGGACTCTGTTGTTGAGCTGCTGTTGGATCAAGTTCGACAAGTTCCTCCATGGTAAGCTGGTCTGGAAGGTCAGATCAAAATACATTGAGCTGCAATAACTAACAAATCAAAGTGTAAAAGCTACCAAAACAAAGTGAGTGCAGAAAGCATAACGTACAAGTTCATAACAAAGTAGATTGTGAGACCAAGAGGTCCATTCAGGAGTCTGATAACAGTGGGGTAGAAGCTGTCCTTGGGCCTGGTGGGACGTGCTTTCACTGATAACAGTGGGGTAGAAGCTGTCCTTGGGCCTGTGGGATGTGCTTTCACTGATAACAGTGGGGTAGAAGCTGTCCTTGGGCCTGGTAGGACGTGCTTTCACTGATAACAGTGGGGTAGAAGCTGTCCTTGGGCCTGGTGGGACGTGCTTTCACTGATAACAGTGGGGTAGAAGCTGACCTTGGGCCTGGTGGGACGTGCACTCACTGATAACAGTGGGGTAGAAGCTGTCCTTGGGCCTGGTGGGATGTGCTGTCACTGATAACAGTGGGGTAGAAACTGTCCTTGGGCCTGGTGGGACGTGCTTTCACTGGTAACAGTGGGGTAGAAGCTGTCCTTGGGCCTGGCGGGACGTGCTTTCACTGATAACAGTGGGGTAGAAGCTGTCCTTGGGCCTGGTGGGATGTGCTTTCACTGATAACAGTGGGGTAGAAACTGTCCTTGGGCCTGGTGGGACGTGCTTTCACTGATAACAGTGGGGTAGAAGCTGTCCTTGGGCCTGGTGGGACGTGCTTTCACTGATAACAGTGGGGTAGAAGCTGACCTTGGGCCTGGTGGGACGTGCTCTCACTGATAACAGTGGGGTAGAAGCTGTCCTTGGGCCTGGTGGGACGTGCTCTCACTGATAACAGTGGGGTAGAAGCTGTCCTTGGGCCTGGTGGGACGTGCTTTCACTGATAACAGTGGGGTAGAAGCTGTCCTTGGGCCTGGTGGGACGTGCTTTCACTGATAACAGTGGGGTAGAACCTGTCCTTGGGCCTGGTGGGACGTGCTTTCACTGATAACAGTGGAGTAGAAGCTGACCTTGGGCGTGCTTTCACTGATAACAGTGGGGTAGAAACTGTCCTTGGGCCTGGTGGGACGTGCTTTCACTGATAACAGTGGGGTAGAAGCTGTCCTTGGGCCTGGTGGGACGTGCTTTCACTGATAACAGTGGGGTAGAAGCTGTCCTTGGGCCTGGTGGGACGTGCTTTCACTGATAACAGTGGGGTAGAAGCTGTCCTTGGGCCTGGTGGGACGTGCTTTCACTGATAACAGTGGGGTAGAACCTGTCCTTGGGCCTGGTGGGACGTGCTTTCACTGATAACAGTGGAGTAGAAGCTGACCTTGGGCGTGCTTTCACTGATAACAGTGGGGTAGAAACTGTCCTTGGGCCTGGTGGGACGTGCTTTCACTGATAACAGTGGGGTAGAAGCTGTCCTTGGGCCTGGTGGGACGTGCTTTCACTGATAACAGTGGGGTAGAAGCTGTCCTTGGGCCTGGTGGGACGTGCTTTCACTGATAACAGTGGGGTAGAACCTGTCCTTGGGCCTGGTGGGACGTGCTTTCACTGATAACAGTGGAGTAGAAGCTGACCTTGGGCGTGCTTTCACTGATAACAGTGGGGTAGAAACTGTCCTTGGGCCTGGTGGGACGTGCTTTCACTGATAACAGTGGGGTAGAAGCTGTCCTTGGGCCTGGTGGGACGTGCTTTCACTGATAACAGTGGGGTAGAAGCTGTCCTTGGGCCTGGTGGGACGTGCTTTCACTGATAACAGTGGGGTTGAAACTGTCCTTGGGCCTGGTGGGACGTGCTTTCACTGATAACAGTGGGGTAGAAACTGTCCTTGGGCCTGGTGGGACGTGCTTTCACTGATAACAGTGGGGTTAGAAACTGTCCTTGGGCCTGTGGGACGTGCTTTCACTGATAACAGTGGGGTAGAAGCTGTCCTTGGGCCTGGTGGGACGTGCTTTCACTGATAACAGTGGGGTTGAAACTGTCCTTGGGCCTGGTGGGACGTGCTTTCACTGATAACAGTGGGGTAGAAACTGTCCTTGGGCCTGGTGGGACGTGCTTTCACTGATAACAGTGGGGTTAGAAACTGTCCTTGGGCCTGTGGGACGTGCTTTCACTGATAACAGTGGGGTAGAAGCTGTCCTTGGGCCTGGTGGGACGTGTTTTCAGGCTTTTGTATCTTCTGCCCGACGGGAGAGGGGAGGAGAGAGAATGTCCGGGGTGGGTGGGGTCTTTGATTCTGCCGGCTGCTTTACTGAGACAGTGGGAAGTGTAGACAGAGTCCGTGGAGGGGAGGCTGGTTACTGTGACGTGTCCACAACTCTCTGCAGTTTCTTGTGGTCATGGGCAGAGCAGTTGCTGTACCGAGCTGTGATGCACCCAGACAGTATGCTCGCTATGGTGCAATGTTAAAAGTTAAAATGCCAATATTTCCTTAATCCTTCTGAAATTCTGCAGATGCTGGAAATCCAGAGCAACACACAACATGCTGGCAGGATCTCAGCAGGTCAGGGGAGGATTGAAGAGTTGATATTTCATTTCGAGACCTTTCCTTAGGATGTTGCTGAAGTCAAATACTGATGAAAGGTGTTGGCATGAAACGTTGACTGTTTATTTCACTCCATAAATGCTGCTTGACCTGCTAAGTTTCTCCAGTATTTGTGTGTGTGTTGAAGGTCTGTCCCCTCTAGTTTCTGAGGCAACAAGGTCTCCACATGTCTGCAGTAGAGATGAGGAGAAAACCAATTCAGAGGGTTTATAGAGTCATAGAACACTACAGCACGGAAACAGGAGCCTTTGGTCCCTCTCGCCTAGGCCGAATCATTAATCTGTCTCATCCCATCAACCTACACCCAGACCATCGGCGTCTATACCCCTACCATCAATGTAACTATCCAAATTTCCCTAAAATGTTGAAATCAAGCTTGCATTGCCACTTCTGCTGGCAACTTGTTCCACACTCTCACCACCCTCTGTGAAGAAGTTTCCCTTAGAAAATTCACCTTTCACCCTTAACCCATGACCTCTAGTTCTCATCTCACCCAACCTCATTGAAAAAAGCCTGCTTACATTTACCCTATCTATATCCCTCATAATTTTGTATACTTTTGTCCAATCTCCTGTCAATCTGCATTCTAGAGAATAAAGTCCTAACCTATTTCAATCTTTCCTTATAACTAGGTCCTCAAGATGCGACAACATCCTTATAAATTCTCTCTGTACTCTTTCAACCTTGCTTACTTCTATCCTGGAGGTAGCTGACCAAAACTGCACTCCAAATTAGGCCTCACCACCGTCTTCTAAAACTTCAACAAAACATTCCGACTCGTGCGCTCAATACTTTGATCGAGGGCAGAAGGTAGCACAACACTTTATAATACTGGCGACCCAGGTTCAATTCCCACTGCTGCCTGTAAGGAGTTTGTACGTTCTTCCCTTGGGTTTTCATCCAAGTGCTCTGGTATCCTCCCACAATCCAAAGACATTAATTGGTTGTTGTAAATTGTCCCGTGAGTTGGCTAGGATGAATTGGCAGATTGCTGGGCAGTGTGGCTCGAAGGGTCTACTTCCTGGTGTATGTCAATATATAAATAATAAAATGATGTGCCAAAAGCCTTCTACACATCCATTGATAGCCACTTTCAATGAATTATGTACTTATATTATGGAACTGTGACGTTGTGGCCATTACAGAGACTTGGATGTCTCAGGAGCAGGAATGGCTGCTGAGTGTGACGGCTCAAAAAGAACAGAGAGGAAGGCAAAAGTGGTGGGAGTGTTGCATTGATAAACTAGGGATAGTGTCATGGCTGTAGAAAAGGAGGAGGACATGGAGGGACGGTCTACTGAGTCAGTGTGGGTGGAAGTCAGAAACAGGAAAGGGGCAATAACTCTACTGGGTGTTTTTATAGACCCCCCCCCCCCCAATAGTAACAGGGATATCAAGGAGCAGATAGGGAGGCAGATTCTGGAGTGGTGCAATAATAATAGGGTTGTTGTGATGGGAGATTTTAACTTTCCTAATATTGGCATCTCCTTAGCGCAAGGGATTTAGATGGGGTGGAGTTTTTAAGTGTGTTCAGGAAGGTTTCCTGATGCAACTAAGCCAATTAGAGGAGAGGCTGTATTTGATCTGGTATTGGGAAATGAACCGGGTCATGTACCAGATCTCTCGGTGGGAGAGCATTTTGGAGGTAGTGACCACAACTCTATCTTCACCATAGTGCTGGAGAGGGGTAGAAGCAGACAATTTAGGAGAACATTTAATTTGGGTAAGGGGATATTTGATGCTTTTAGACAGGAACTTGGGAGCATAAATTAGGAGCAGATGTTCTCAGGGAAATGCACGGCAGACATGTGGCAAATGCTCAGGGAACATTTACTTGCAGTTCTGCATGGGTATGTTCCATTCAAGCAGGGAAAGGATGGTAGGGTTAAAGAATGTAGAAAATCTAGTTAAGAAGAAAAGAAAAATTTACAAAAGGTTCAAGAAACTAGATACTGTTAGAGCCCTAGAAAATTACAAGGCTGTTAGGAAAGAATTTAAGAATGAAATTAGGAGAGCCAGAAGGGGCCATGAGAAGGCCTTGATGAGTAGGATTAAGGAAAAACTCCAAGGCATTCTACAAGTATGTGAAGAGAAAGAGGATAAGACATGAAAAAATAGGACCAGTAAGGTGCAATAGTGGAAATGTGTGCATGTAGCTGGAGAAGGTAGCAGAGATACTTAATGAATACTTTGCTTCAGTGTTCACCTGGGAAAAAACCCTTGGCGATCGTAGGGATGACTTAACAGCAGACTGAAAAGCTTGAGCATATAGACATTAAGAAAGAAGATGTGCTGGTGCTTTTGAAAGTATTGTTAGATAAGTCACCGGGACCGGATGAAATATACCCCAGGTTACTGTGGGAAGCGAGGGGCAAGATTGCTGAGCCTCTGGGAATGATCTTTGCATCATCAATAGGGACGGGAGAAGTACCGGAGGAGGAATGGAGAGTTGCAAATGTTGTTCCCTTGTTCAAGAAAGGGAATAGAGATAACCCAGGAAATTATAGACCAGTGAGTTTGACTTCAGCGGTGGGCAAGTTGTTGGAGAAGATATTGAAAAGCAGGACTTATGAGCATTTGGAGAAACATAATCTGATTAGGGATAGTCAGCATGGCTTTGTCAAGGGCAGGCTATGCCTTACGAGCCTGATTTAATTCTTTGAGGATGTAACAAAACACATTGATAAAGGTAGAGCAGTGGATGTAGTGTATATGGATTTCGGTAAGGCATTTGATAAAGATCCCCATGCAGGGCTCCTTCAGAAAGTAAGGAGACATGGGATCCAAGGAACCTTGCTTTGTGAATCCAGAACTGGCTTGCCCACAGAAGGTAAAGGGTGGTTGTGGATTGATCATATTCTGCATGGAGGTCAGTGACCAGTGGTGTTCCGCAGGGATCCGTTCTGGGACCCCTCCTCTTTGTGATTTTTATAAATTACTTGGATGAAGAAGTGGAAGGGTGGGTGAATAAGTTTGCTGATGACACAAAGGTTGGAGGTGTTGTGGATAGTGTGGAGGGCTGTCAGAGTTTACAGTGGGACATTGACAGGATGCAGAACTGGGCTGAGAAGTGGCAGATGGACTTCAACCCAGATAAGTGTGAAGTGGTTCATTTTGGTAGGTCCAATTTGAAGACAGAATATAATATTAATGGTAAGACTCCTGGCAGTGTGGAGGATCTGGGAGATATTGGGGTCCATGTCCATAGGACACTCAAAGCCGCTGTGCAGGTTGACAGTGTTGTTAAGAAGTCGTATAGTGTGTTGGCATTCATCAACCATGGGATTGAGTTCAAAAGCTGTAACAGCTATATAAGACCTTGGTCAGACCCCACTCGGAGTACTTGTGTTCAGTTCTGGTCACCTCACTACAGGAATGATGTGGATACTATAGGGAGAGTGCAGAGGAGATTTACAAGGATGCCTGGATTGGAGGGTGTACCTTATGAGAATAGGTTGGGTGAACTTGGCCTTTTCTCCTTGGAGCGATGGAGGATGAGAGGTGACCGATAAGGTGTATAAGATGATGAGAGGCATTGATCATGTGGATAGAGACTTTTTCCCAGGGCTGAAATGGCTAAAATGAAGGGGCATAGTTTTAGGTGCTTGGAAGCTGGTACTGAGGGGATGTCAGGGGTAAGTTTTTCACAGAGAGAGTGGTGGGTATATGGAACGCACTGCCAGTAGCGGTGGTGGAAGTGGATGCAATAGGCTCTTTTAAGAGCCTCTTAGATAGGTTCATGGAGCTTAGCAAAATAGAGGGCTATGTGTTAGGGAAATTCTAGGCAGTTTCTAGAGTAGGTGACATAGTCGGCACAACATTGTGGGCTGAAGGGCCTGTAATGTGCAGTAGATTTCTATGTTCTGTGTTCTATATTCCCACATCCCGTTGTTCTACCACGCTTCCCAATGCCCTACCATTCACTGTGTAAGACCTACCCTGCTTTGTCTTCCGAAAGTGCAAAGCTTCACGTCTGTCTACATTAAATTCCATCTGGTCCAGATCTTGTGTCTGTCCGCCAGACCCCCTCCCCCAGCTCCACGTTTCCAGTGCTGAGGTAACTGCCTTACATGCTGTGCGACTGATCTCATCGTCACCATGGTGATCTCCGATTCCTCGGCTGTGAGTGACGCCAAGGCATAGACATGTCCCCCTGCAGACACTGCCACCCTTAATGGCTCAGACACAGGGGAATGCTTTTAATGTATAGGGGGGATGTCAGAGGTAAGATTGCTTTTACACAGAGAGTGGTGGCTACGTGAATTGCCCTGCCGGGGATGGTGGTCGAGGCAGATACATTGGACATTTCAGAATCTCTGCACATGGATGATAGAAAAATAAAGGGCAATGGGAATAAAATAAAAATAAAGGGAAGGGTTCTACTGATCCAGAAGTAGGTTAAGAAGTTGGCAGATCATTGTGGGCTGAAGCATCTGTACTGTGTTGTATAAAAGAGAAAGAGAGATTAGCTTCATTTGCCACATGTACATCGAAACATACAATGAAACGTGTCGTTTGGGTCAACAGCTTGCAAGTGATGCCATGCCTCTAGCACCAACAAAGCATGCCCAGAGCCTACCAGCCCTATCCCACACGTCTGTGTAATGTGGGTGGAAATGCAGGGGAAACTCACGGTCACGGGGAGAGCGTACAAACCCCTCGCAGTCTGCGGTGGGCTTTGAGCCGTAAAGTGTTACTCTAACCGCTATGCTACCGTGGCAACGGGAAGCACTCAGCGACTCAGTAACAAGATTCAAGATTGCTTGGTATCACTTCCCGTACTCAGGTGTAAAGGAGAATGAAGTAATCGTTACTTTGGATCCGATGCAGCACAAAAAAACTCAATGAGATAAAGAATAAAATCACAATAATTATAAATACATAAGATAGCTTAGATACGTAGATTGAGTGTACGTCCATTAGGTGACGCTAGGCTGTCCTTAAGGTGACTGAAGGGAAATGATAAAGTAGTGGTGGGTGGAGGTGTTGATCGGCTTTACTGCCTGGGGAAAGAAACTGTTTTTGGTCAGACAGGCAGTTTGCTGTAGACAGGTAGACATCACTGTCTCAGCTGGGGTTAAATTCCTGCCGCCCAGCCAGCTTCTTAACGTACAGCCCTTGTTCAGTTTGGAGCGCGAAACAAAGGTCACGGCCTGCACATCACATCACCGTACTAATTGCTGTTGCTATGCCAAAGCTGGTGACGTCATTATGTTCTCCAAGCTCAGTCAATAGACAAACACAAGAGATTCTGCAGATGCTGGAAAGATTGGGCAACACACACAAAAATACTGGGGGAGCTCAGGAGGTCAGGCAGCATCCTGATGAAGGGTCTCAGCCCGAAACATTGACTCCCCTGTACCCCTCGCCCCCCACCCCCATGCACAGATCTGCCTAACCGAAGCTGAAAAAAAGAACTTACAGGTAGTAATTTCTGGTTTGCTGCCCATCCCACGCGTCAGTGAGGGTAAGAATAGGATGATTTAGCAGGAGAATGCATGCCTGGAGAACTGGTGCAAGGGGCAGGGGCTCAGATTTATGAATTATTGGGATCTCTTCTGGCGAAGAAGGTATGACCTGTACAAAAAGGACGTGTTGCACCTTAAGCCGAGGGGGTCCAATATCCTTGTGGGCAGGTTGGTAAGAGCTCTTTGGGTGGATTTAAACTCATTTGGCAGGGGATGGAAACTGGAGAGATGGTGCTGAGGATGAGGTAGTTTGTTTACAAGGGAAGTGTGCAGTGAGACTCCTGGCAAGAAGAAGCTGATGATGGGACAAAATTGCAGCTAACAGGATGAGTTGCAACGTAAAAGGTGGACAAAATCAAAAAAAGTGAATACAGGACTGAAGGTGTTATATTCGAATGTGTGCAGTATATGGAGTAAAGTCGGTGAACTTGTAGCATAGCTTCAGATTGGCATGCATGATGTGGGCATCACTGAATCATGGCTGAAAGAAGATTCTAGCTGGGAGCTTAATGAACAAGGACACACAATGTATTGAAAGGACAGGCAGAAAGGCAGAGGGTGCAGTGTTGTTCTGTTGGTAAAAATGAAATCAAATCATTAGAAAGAGATGACAAAGGGTCGGAAGATGCTGAATGTTTGTGGATGGAGCTAAAGGTAAAAAGGCCTTGATGGGAGTTGTACACTGACCCCCAAACAGTAGTTAGGATGTGGTCTACAAATTACAACAGGAGATAGAAAATGCATACCAAAAGGGCAACATTACAATAGTCATGTGGGACTTCAATATGCAGGTAGACTGGGAAAATTAGGTTGGTGCTGGATCCCAAGAGGGAGAATTACTAGAATGCCTGCTTTTTAGAGCAACTCGTGGTTGAGCCCACTAGAGAAAGCTATTCTGGATGAATGATCTTTATTGTCATTATACATAGATACAATGAAACTCCGTCTGCCTTCCTCTCGGGCAATCAAACAAAGTGGTAGATAAAAACAAGACTAATAGAAAACAGTATTAAATAGATAAGTAGCAGAAAATAAGTTACAGCAGCACCAGAATGTCACAGTAATGCACAAAGTGCCATTAGTGCAAGTATTTGAGTCCCTGTGTGTGCTCACAGTTTCAGTCACTGTTCTGTGGGAGTGGTGTGATGGAGGCCACAGCTCTGGGGTAGAAGCTGTTCCTCAGTCTATTTGTTCTGGCTTTTAGTGTCCTGAACCTTTCGCTGGACGGCAGCGGGTCAAACAGGGAGTGGCCGGGGTGTGCGGTGTCTCTGGTTATGCTGATTGCTTTCCTCCTGAGTCTGCTGGAATAGATGGTGTCCAGTCCTGGGAGCTCCATCCTGACAATTCGCTGGGCCGCCTTCACCACGCGATGCGGGTCTTGTCGCTCAGCGGCTGTGCAGCTGGCATACCACACGGTGGCGCTGTTGGTCAGGATAGTTTCAATTGTGCTTCTGTAGAAGTTAAGCAACAGCTTTTGTGGGAGTTTGGCCTGTTTCAACTTTCTGAGGAAGAAGAGTCTTTGTTGTGCCTTTTTTACAAGCAGTGAGGTGTTGGTGATCCATGTCAGCTGTTTTGGCAACATAACTCCAAGGAACTTTAGGTTTTCCACACTTTACACTATCTCTTCATGTATATGGGGGAGGGGGGTGTACTCTGTCCTTTGATCTCCTGAAGTCAATGATCATCTCTTTTGTTTTAGAAGTGTAAAGGACCAGGTCGTTGTCCTTACACCACTCCGTCAGATGATCCACCTCGAGCCTGTAGGCTGTTTCATCCTCGTCTGAGATCAGGCCAATCACTGTGGTATCATCTGCAAATTTAATTATGGAGTTGGAGGTGTAGATGGGGGTGCAGTCATGTGTGAAGAGTGTGTAGAGCATAGGGCTCAGCACACAGCCCTGCCTGTTTTTAAGATGAGGGTGGTGGAGGTGTGCTTACCAACTCTGACTTGCTGTGATTGGTCTGTGAGAAAGTCCATGACCATGAGCACAGGGAGGAACCAAGGCCAAGAGAGTTCAGTTTGCTGACCGGTTTATGGGGGGTGACTGTGTTAAATGCAGAACTAAAGTCCACAAATAACATCCTCACGTAAGTGTTTGGTTCCTCTAAGTGAGTCAGAGCAATATGGAGGGTTGTTGTGATTGCATCCTCTGTGGAGCGGTTTGCCTGGTAGGCAAACTGGTGTTTGTCCAGATCAGGTGGGATTGTAGGCTTAATGTGTGAGAGCACAATTCTCTCAAAGCACTTCATGGCAATGGGTGTCAGCGCTACAGGGCGATAGTCATTCAGGCACTTCACAGCTGATTTTTTGGGCACTGGGATGATGGTGGAGGTTTTAAGGCATGTTGAAACAGCAGCTTGTTGCAGTGAGAGGTTAAATATACTTGTAAACACCTCAGCAAGCTGGTCGACACGTGCTTTCAGTACCCGGCCGGGCACTCTGTCTGGGCCAGCTGCCTTACTCACATTCGCTTTCCTCAGGGTGGATCTCACCTGATGTTGCTTAAGGACCAGTGTGGACTCATCGTCAGGAGGGTTGATGAGTGGAGCAGCCTCCTCCCCCTGAGTATCAAAGCGGGCAAAGAATGGTGAATCTCCTCTGCACCCTCTCTAATCCAGGCAGCATCCTGGTAAATCTCCTCCGCACCCTCTCTAAAGCTTCCACATCCTTTCTGTAGTGAGGCCACAAGAACTTCTCTCCCGCCTTTCCAGATTATTTTTATTTTTAGTTTTTTTAGAGGGTACAGGCCCTTCCAACCCAATGAGCCTGTGCTGTCCATGTGACAGCCCTCCGTTGGTCAGGGTCGACGGCGGTTGTTACGTCCTAGCTGATTACGTGATACCCAAGCCAGGCAGTACGATGTGGAGAACAAGCTGCTGCCCACCTCGTCGGCTCCACACAGCTGATCAACCCGAAGGAACGGTGGAGGCTGATTTAGTTCGACAACAGTGGCGATCAGAGATCTGAAATCAGAGCTTTCCTTCTCCGAGATGAGCTGACGAGCCCCATCTGCCCAAAGCGACTGGTTTTAAGGCCAGTAACCCACATTTGTCGGTAGAAACGTTCCCGCTGAGCTTAGTAGCTGAGCCACACGCGAAGGCCAGGAGCTGGACTTGGTTGTCAGAGGCTGTTTGAGTAGTACGTCATTGTGAACATCTAGTAGGTAGTGGGAGCTCATCCCCATTACCACCCCTGGTTATGATAAGCTTAGGGAACCCTGTGACCAATTAACCTACTAACCTATGTGCTCTTGGAACGTGGGAGGAAACCCACACGGTCACGGGGAGAACGTACAAACTCCTTAGAGACATCAGCAGAATGGAATCCGCATCAATGCCCCTGGATGCCAACTGCTGCCCTTTAAATAGGGTCATAGAATCATAGAGTTATATACAAAACAGCACAGAAACAGGCCCTTTGGCCCATGTAGTCTATGCTGACTAGTCCCATTGACCTGCACCCAGCCCATACCCCTCCACACCTCTCCCTGTTGTGCATTTAATATTTCACTAATATTTGAGTGATATTGCAAATGTACAGTATTGTTTGATTCTTGTTGAAGTAATTCATTCTGGTTATACATATGAAGTATGTGACTGGCATACGTCAGCATGCCACCACGTTATATACGTATGCATCTCACCAGAAGTAAAAACTAATGTACACAAGTTATGCCCCAGACACCTTGTTTTCCTTCCAATTAGTTTTGTATGTTTTGGAGTTATAAAGCGTAAAGATCCCATCCATGCACCCATCCAAATTTATCTTTAAATGATGAAATCAAACCCGCATCCACCACTTGTGTTGGCAGCTCGTTCCACACTCTCACCACCCTCTGAGTGAAGAAGTTCCCCCTCACGTTCCCCTTAAACATTTCACCTTTCACCCTTAACCCACGACCTCTAGTTGTAGTTTCTCCCAAACTCATTAATGATGTCTTTCTTAGAGCTGGGTGAATGCAGGTTTGATCCTTGCATCAAAGCCTGACAGGTGTATGTGTCCCGAAGAGATGGCTTCACCTTTCAGGAAGGAGTTCTCCAGGCCAGGTTGGCAATAGGGTGCTTTATTGTTAAATTCGATCAACTTGCTGGATGGCAACAGGAGGGGTGGAGGTGTCGTAGACCGAGAGACAATGTAGCCCGCGCGGAGTTACAAGAAGCTCGAATGCACAAGAGCCTGACCCAAACTCGGCGCAAATTCGGACCAGAACTGGCCGCCAAGGCTGCTTGTAGATCTGATCGTCATCCTGCTGTTGTCTTCCCGTCAACTTCCTACCCCCTTCCCCAGCCCCGTGGGAGCTCACAGAAAAGCAAGGGGAAAAGTAGGTTTTCCACATGCATTGGACAACGGTTCGATTTAGCCGAGGGAGTGTGGTACTTTGTGGGGGAGGAGGGAGTGACCAGAGACTCTCCCTCTGTGTCAGTTCTCAAGCCGTTCATGGTAATGGGCCGTGTGAGGGCGGAGGGAGGGAGGGAGGAGGTTGAAAGGGCGAAGGGGCCTTCAAGTGGAATGAAAAAGGAGAGTGAAGAAGAAATGTGAGATGAAGAGAAAGGGGGAAGGAGGAAGGAGGGGTAGGATGTAGGGGAGAGAGGATATATGGGTGGGAATAGAGGGCTGAGAGAGGGGAGAGAGAGGAGAGAGGGCAAGGTGGTTGAGAGATGTAGGGGAAAATAAGGAAAGAGGATTGGAACCTATCTATATTCGAAGTAGGGTGGGAATAAATATGGATCTGTGGAGAAAGAGAAGTTTGGAAGGAGAGGGAGAGTGGGATGGAGGGAGGTACCAAGGGAGAGGTGGGGAGACAGGAGGCAGTGCAGTGGAAGAGGTGAGGAGGTAGAAACCCACTGAGCTAAATCGAACCATTGTCCAAGGATATGGGCAAAGTGCGTGGGGCAGCGTTTAGATGGGCTGTTGTAGCTGGTGCAGGGTGCGTAAGTACTGGACGACGTCCTGCTTGACCTTGGACACGGTCACTCTGGGGTGCCACCGCTGCACGGGTTTGCCGTCGGGCCCGATGAGAAACTTCTCAAAGTTCCACTTGACGTCAGAGATCTTGAGCGGCTTCCAGTAGAGGTTGTCAGGGTCACCAAAACTATCCCCCACCGGGGGGCAGGAGCTCTGTGGAGAGAAAGAGCAGGCGTTCAGGAGGAGCGCATGACTAATTAAATACTTTGCTCTGACTATCCACACGATCAATGCCGCTCATCATCTTATACATCCTCCGTCGCTCCAAGGAGAAAAGGCCGAGTTCACTCAACCTATTCTCATAAGGCACACTCTCCAATCCAGGCAACATCCTTGTAAATCTCCTCTGCACCCTTTCTATGGTTTCCACATCCTTTCTGTAGTGAGGTGACCAGAACTGAGCACAGTACTCCAAGTGGGGTCTGACCAGGGTCCTATATAGCTGCAACATTACCTCTCGGCTCTTAAACTCAATCCCACGATTGATGAAGGCCAATACACCATACGCCTTCTTAACCACAGAGTCAACCTGCGCAGCTGCTTTGAGCGTCCTATAGACTCCGACCCCAAGATCCCTCTGATCCTCCACATTGTCAAGAGTCCTACCATTAATGCTATATTCTGCCATCATGTTTGACGTGGGACAAAGCAACATAAAAACAACCCCTTTGGCCCACAATGTTGTGCTGAACGGACCCGGGTACAATTCCCAATGTTCTCCGTAAGGAATTTGTACATTCTCCCTATAACAGTGTGAGTTTCCTCCGGATGCTCCAGTTTTCTCCCACAGTCCAAAGATGTACGGGTTAGAAGGTTAATTGGTCACAGGTCACAGTCTCATTGGGCTGGTAGGGTACGTTACCATGCTCCGTTGCTAAATAAGATAATTAAACGGTTAATTATACGCCCAACAGATCTAATCCTTTCTGCCCACACATCTGCATATCACTGCATTGTCTGCACATTCAGGTGCTGATCTACGAGCCTCTCGAACGCCTCTGTCATACTAATCACCAGCACATTCCAGGCACACACCACTCTCTGTGGAAAAACCACTTTGCCAGTCACCTCTCCTTTGAAATTACCCCTCACACCTGCAATGCACACCCTCTGGTACCAGACTTTTTGACCTGGGGTAAAATTTTTAAGCTTATATTTAGACATTAGAGATTTAGTGCAGTGACAGGCCATTCCTGCCGAACGAGCAACGGCGTCCAGTTACACCCGTGTGACCAATTAGACTAATAATCAGTACGTCTTTGGATTGTGGGAGGAAACCAGAGCACCAGGAGGAAACACACGGGGTCATGGGAAGAACATACAGACTCTTTACAGATCGGTGGGACTAGGTGAGAGTAAGCATTCAGCACGGACTACAGGGGCCGAGATGGCCTGTTTCCGTGCTGCAATTGTTATATGGCTATATAGTGGTGGGATTTACAGTATCAATGTTATGCTGACCGCTGCATTAAGATGCTGTCCAGCTCTCCACTTGATCTAAGCCTCTCAGAATCTGATAAGATTCCATCGGGTCTCCCTTCAGCTTCTAGAGGAAATAATCCAAATTTGTCCATCTCCCCTTCCAGAACCATAGAGAGCAACCTCTCCTTCCAGTACACTGCAGAGCATCCTCTCTAATCCAGTACAGTACAGGGCATCATTTCTAATCCAGTACTGTACAGAGAATCCTCTCTAATCCAGTACTGTACAGAGAATCCTCTCTAATCCAGTACTGTACAGAGAATCCTCTCTAATCCAGTACTGTACAGACACGGTACATCCCCTCTCCTTCCAGTACACTACAGAGCATCCTCTCTAACCCAGTACTGTACAGACACGGTACATCCCCTCTCCTTCCAGTACACTACAGAGCATCCTCTCTAACCCAGTACTGTACAGACACGGTACATCCCCTCTCCTTCCAGTACCGTACAGAGCATCCCCTCTGATCCAGTACAGTACAGAGCATCCTCTCGAATCGAGTACCGTACAGAGCACCCTCTCTAATCCAGTATCGTACAGAGCATGCTCTCCAATCCAGTACTGTACAGAGCATCCTCTCTAATCCAGTACCATACAGAGTTCCTCTCTAATCCAGTACAGTACAGAGCATCCTCTCTAATCCAGTACCGTACACAGCATCCTCTCTAATCCAGTACCGTACAGACCATCATCCCTAATCCAGTACCGTACAGAGCATCCTCTCCAATCCAGTACCGTACAGAGCATCCTCTCTGATCCTGTATCGTACAGAGCATACTCTCTAATCCAGTACCGTACACAGCATCCTCTCTAATCCAGTACTGTACAGAGCATCTTCCCTAATCCAGTACCGTACAGATAATCCTCTCTAATCCAGTACCGTACAGACCATCCTCTCTAACCCAGTACGGTACAGAGCATCCTCTCTGATCTAGTATCGTACAGACCATCCTCTCTAATCCAGTACCATACAGAGCATCCTCTCTAATTCAGTACGGTACAGAGCATCCTCTCCAATCCAGTACCGTACACAGCATCATCTCGAATCCAGTACCGTACAGATAATCCTCTCTAAGCCAGTACATTACAGAGCATCCTCTCTAATCCAGTACCGTACAGAGCATCCTCTCTAATCCAGTACAGTACAGATAATCCTCTCTAATCCAGTACAGTACAGAGCATCCTCTCTAAGCCAGTACATTACAGAGCATCCTCTCTAATCCAGTACCGTACAGAGCATCCTCTCTAATCCAGGCAGCATCCTAATGATCCTCTGATTTACTTTGATTTTTTCAGTGCAGGGGTTCCCAAGTTGCCTGTGCCATGGACCAAAACCACTAAGCAATGTGTCTGTGGATGCTGGGTTGGGGACCCCTGGTTTAGAAATTCAGAGCTGAATAGGCTTTTTTGGCTCTTCAAGCTGCACCACCCAGCAACCCCTAACAACACTGATTTAACCCGAATCCGATCACAATGACCGATTAACCTGGCCCGTCTGCCTTTGGACGGAAACCAGAGCACCTGGAGGAAACGCACGCGCACGCACACACACACACACGCACACACACGCACGCACGCACACACAGACACGCACGCACACACGCACACACGCGCACACGCGCACACACACACACACACTGTACAGACTTCCTTACAGATGATGCCAGGATTGAACTTGAACACCGGTGCCCTAAGCTGTATTAATGTCGTGCTAGCTTCTGTGCTACTGTGGCATCCCGACTCCACTCTCTGAAGACTCTACATGCTTCCTGCAATGGGCGGGCAACAGCAACTGTTTGCAATACTCTCGGAGTGACCTGGCCAGAGTTAGGAGGGATCTCCCAGCATACTCTCTGAGACACACTCACCTTCAGATAGGTGAACAGGGGCTGCTCGTTCTCGCCGTTCACGTCACCCTTCTGGAACAGCTGAAAGTTGGGCACGTAACCTCCCCCCGGACGGACGTACCTGTGACCAGACAGCAAGGTGAAGTTGTGATGCAGTGCAGACCCCACCATTTAAAACTAATGTGTGGCCCAACAGAATTCCTCCTATCCCATCTCATGACAGAACATACCCTCACAGCCTCTCTGCTTCCTCACACCACAATGGATGTCCCCCACCGCGTCATTGTCAGAAGAACCACCAGCCAACTTCCCCATCTTCAGCCCAGCTGCATTACAGTTACTGGCCATTTTATTAGGTACACCGTACAACTACTTGTTAATGCAAATAACTAATCAGCCAACCATGTAGCAGCAACTCCATGCCAAAAATCAGAATCAGCACCCGGACAATCAGTACCGGTGCCCCCCAGGGATGTGTGCTCTCCCCACTGCTCTTCTCCCTTTACACTAATGACTGCACCTCACAGGATCCATCTGTTGAACTCCTGAAGTTTGCAGACGACACAACTGTCATTGACCTTATCCGAGACGGTGATACAGACGGGAGGTGGATCGGCTGGTGTGGTCAGAAAAGTCTGGAGCTAAATACGCTCAAGACTGCAGAGATGACAGTGGACTTCAGGAGGAGCCCCCCAATACTCCCCCCACTCACTATACTCAACAGTATTGTGTCTGCTGTGGAGACCTTCAGATTTCTGGGTGTCACAATCTCCCAGGACCTGAAGTGGACACCCAATGCGGACACTCTTATCAAAAAAGGCTCAGCAGAGGTTGTATTTCCTACGTCTACTCAGGAAGTACAACCTGCCTCAGGAGCTGCTGATTCAGTTCTATTCAGGAATAATCCAGTCTTTTCTCTGTTCATCCATCACTGTCTGGTTTGGATCAGCTACCAAACAAGACAAGAATAGACTCCAAAGAACCATCAGGGCTGCGGAAAGGATTATTGGTGTGAAGCTGCCCTCGATCCAGGACTTATATGCATCTAGAGTCAGGTAGCGAGCGAGCAGCATTATTGTAGACCCATCACACCCTGGACATCACCTGTTCCAACTCCTTCCTTCTGGTAGGCGCTTTAGATCACTGTATGCCAGAACAAATAGACAATAGACAGTAGGTGCAGGAGTAGGCCATTTGGCCCTTCTAGCCAGCACCGCCATTCACTGTGATCATGGCTGATCATACACAATCAATACCCCGTTCCTGCCCTCTCCCCATATCCCTTGACCCTGCTATCTATAAGAACTCTATCTAACTTTCTCTTGAATGCATCCAGAGACTTGGCCTCCACTGCCTTCTGGGGCAGAGCATTCCACATATCCACCCCCCCAGGTGAAAAAGTTTTTCCGCATCTCTGTTCTAAATGGCCTACCCCTTATTCTTAAACTGTGGCCTCTAGTTCTGGACTCACCCATCAGTGGGAACATACTTCCTGCCTCCAGCGTGTCCAATCCCTTAATAATCTTATATGTTTCAATCAGATCCCCTCTCATCCTTCTAAATTTCAGTGTATACAAGCCCAGTCGCTCCAATCTTTCAACATATGACAGTCCCGCCATTCTGGGAATTAACCTTGTGAACCTACGCTGTACTCCCTCAATAGCAAGGATGTCCTTCCTCAAATTTGGAGATCAAAACTGCACACAATACTCCAGGTGGGGTCTCACCAGGGCCTTGTACAGCTGCAGAAGGACCTCTTTACTCCTATACTCAATTCCTCTTGTTATAAAAGCCTTCTTTTATAATAGCTTTCTTCACTGCCTGCTGTACCTGCATGCTTGCTTTCATTGACTGTACAAGAACACCTAGATGTCGTTGTACTTCCCCTTTTCCTAACTTGACTCCATTTAGATAGTAATCTGCCTTCCTGTTCTTGCCACCAAAGTGGATAACTTCACATTCATCTACATTAAACTGCATCTGCCATACATTTGCCCACTCACCTAGCCTGTCCAAGTCACCCTGCATTCTCATAACATCCTCCTGACATTTCACACTGCCACCCAGCTTTGTGTCATCGGCAAATTTGCAAATGTTACTTTTAATCCCTTCATTTAAATCATTAATGTATATTGTAAACAGCTGCGGTCCCAGCACTGAACCTTGCAGTACCCCGCTGGTCACAGCCTGCCATCCCGTTAATCGCTACTCTTTGTTTCCTGTCAGCCAGCCAATTTTCAATCCATGTCTGTACTCTGCCCCCAATACCATGTGCCCTAATTTTGCCCACTAATCTCCTATGTGGGACTTTATCAAAAGCTTTCTGGAAGTCCAGGTACACTACATCCACTGGCTCTCCCTTGTCCATTTTAATAGTTACATCCTCAAAAAACTCCAGAAGATTAGAAGAGAAGGACAAATAGGTACAAGAACAGTTTAATTCCGAATGCCATCAGTCCTATGAACACTTGAATTTTAGTCTATTATCAATCAAGTCCACCTGTACATTCAATGAGGGGGACTTCACTGTATATAGTTTATGATTATTTGCACTATTGTTTTTGTTTGCTTTTAATTCTGTACAGAGAGAGCTCAGGGAAACCGGCATCAAATTCCCTGTGTGTGTCCTCATACTCGGCGATAGTAAAGGATTCTGATTATTCTGATTCACAACAGTTTCTAGAGTTTACAGGAATGGTGTAAAACATTTTTAAAAATCCAGTGAGCAGCAGTTCTGTAGGTGTTAATGAGAATGGCCAGACTGGTTCAATCTGACAGGAAGGTGACAGTAACTCAAATAACTACTTGTTACAACAGTGGTGTGCAGAGAAGCATCTCTGAATGTGTACATCTCACTGCAGAGTGGCTTGCAGTCCAGGAGTAGACAACCTGTCACTCACTCCCTTCTTCCCACCACGTACGCTTGCTGGACTTTGCACCTCCGCACACACACAAATTCCCATCAACATGGCTCAACCAGCTCTGCAGAGCCACTCCAACATCTCAGGAAGGTCTTCTACTTACTTCAACAAGGGATATATCTCCTGATTCCTTCCTGGTTCCTGTTTTCCAAACTGGTTGCAAGGGAAGGCGAGGATTGTGAATCTAAGGGGTTCCAGTTCTGTGTGTAGTGCATTCAGATCTGAGAAGGGATCAAACACATTGATCATGAATCGGTGAATTGATTTATTTCTGTCACATGTACTGAGATACAGAGAAAAACTTGTCTTGCCTACTGTTCATACAGATCAGATCATTGCACAGTGTATTGAGATAGAACAAGGGAAGACAATAACAGAATGCAGAATAAAGTGTCACAGTTACAGAGAAAGTGCAGTGCAGGCAGACAATAAGGTGTGAGGTCATAATGAGATAGACTGTGAGGTATTTACAAAGGTAAGACCATAAAATGTAGGAACAGAATCAGCCTGTCAAGTCTGCTCTGCCATTTCATCATGGCTGATCCTGGATCCCATTCAATCCCACACACATGCCCTCTCACCATATCCCTTGATGCCTGACCATTCAGGAATCTATCAACTTCCTCTTTGAACATACCCACGGACTTGGTCTCAATCATAGTCTGTGGCAGAGCACTCCACAGATTCACCACTCTTCGGCTAAAAAATTCCTCCTTACTTCTGTTCTAAAGGGTCGCCTCTCAGTTTTGTGACTGGATACCCCCACCAGAGGAAACATCCTCTCCACATCCACCCTATCTAGTCCCTTCAACATTCAGTAGGTTTCAATGAGATCCCCACCTGCATTATTCTAAATTCCAGCAAGAAGCTGCCAAATGCTTCTCATATGATAACCCCATCATTCTCAGAATCATCCTCCTGAACCTTCTCTGGACTCTCTCCAATGACAACTTACCCTTTAAAGATAAGGGGCCCAAAACTGTTGACAATACTCAAAGTGCAGCCTGATTGGAGTCTTATAAAGGCTCAGCATCATCTCCTTGTTTTTATATTCTATTCCCCTTGAAATAAATGCCAACATTTATTTGGGGATGGGAGAGGTTCCGGAGGATTGAAGGGTTGCGGGTGTTGTTCCCTTATTCAAGAAAGGGAGTAGAGGTAACCCAGGAAATTATAAACCAGTGAGTCTTACTTCAGTGGTTGGTAAGTTGATGGAGAAGATCCTGAGAGGCAGGATTTATGAACATTTGGAGAGGCATAATATGATTAGGAGTAGTCAGCATGGCTTTGTCAAGGGGCAGGTCGTGCCTTACGAGCCTGATTGAATTCTTTGAGGGTGTGACTAAACACATTGATGAAGGAAGAGCAGTAGATGTAGTGTATATGGATTTCAGCAAGGCATTTGATAAGGTACCCCATGCAAGGATTATTGAGAAAGTAAGGAGGCATGCGATCCAAGGGTACATTGTTTTGTGGATCCAGAACTGGCTTGCCCACAGAAGGCAAAGAGTGGTTGTAGATGGGTCATATTCTGCATGGAGGTCAGTGACCAGTGGTGTGCCTCAGGGATCTGTCCTGGGACCTGTAGGTTTTCTATGTTTTCTATTACATTTGCCTTCTTTACCACAGACTCAACCTTTGAATTCACCTTCTGGGAGTCTTGCACAAGGACTCCCAAATCTCTTTGCCCCTCTGATGTTTGAACCTTCTCCCCATTTAGATGATAGTTTGCACTATTGTTCCTTTTACCAAATTAATTATCATACATTTCCCAACACTGTATTCCATCTGCCACTTTTTTGCCCATTCTTTCAATTTGTCTGTCCTATTGTGATCGCATTGTTTCCTCAGCACTACCTACCCTTCCACTTATCTTTGTATCATTGGCAAACTTTGGCACAAAGCCATCAATTCCATTATCTAAATCATTGACAAACAATGTGAAAAGTAGCGGTCTCAATACTGACCCCTGAGGGACACCACTAATCACTGGCAGCCAACCAGAAAAGCCCCCCCCCCCTCCCGTAGCGGTGCTACACGCAGCGCTGAAATAACAACACGTAGTCGATGAGCTGCAGTTGCAAAAGAGATTTATTCAAACTTCACGGCCTCGCTTTAAAGCCTTCCTGTTCCCGCCCTCCCCGGGCGGGAATGCTGTAGGGGGCGCGTATTTACGGTCCCATCCCGCGCGCGGGCTTTTCCCCTTGCTGGTGAAGCAGGCTTGGCGCCCTTTTTGGGACCGGCCTCAATGCCGGCGCGCGCCACTTTGTGAGCCGGTTCGAGTGCGCTGGGAAGTGGGTCGCCACATAACCCCTTTATTTCCACTTTCTGCCTCCTGCCTGTCAGCCATTCCTCCATCCATGCCAGTATCTTTCCTGGAGCGCTATAGGGTTTTATTTTGTTAAGCAGACTCGTGTGGCACCATATCAAATGCCTTCTGAAAATCCAAGTAAATAATATTCACTGCCTCTCCTTTGTCCACCCTGCTTGTTACTTCCTCAAAGAATTCTAACAGATTATTCAGGCAAGATTTCCCTTTACAGAAACCATTATGACTTTGATTTATTTTATCATTAGCATCCTACTACCCAAAAACCTTATCCTTACTAACAGACTCCAACACTTTCCCAACCACTGTTAGGCTAACTGGCCTATAATTTCCTCTCTTTTGTCTTCCTCCCTTCTTAAAGAGTAGTTACATTTGCAATTTTCCAGTCCCCTGGGACCATGCCAGAATAAAGATCGGAGATGAGGAGGAATTTCTTCAACCAAAGGGTGGTCTTATGGCCTTAATCTTATTCTACTCTAGCAAAAAAGACTGACTATAAACCCTGACTATGACTCTCATAGGTTTATATATTTTGAGCAGTAATCTCTTCCTTACCAATGTACTGTTGTGTCAATCCTCAGAACGTTGCCACGTTGATGATCAGCACAGTTTTCCCAGTGTATTCACTTAAAAGGATGTTCCTGCTCCCATTTAAAGCCATCGCCTGGTAGTCATAGATGGTGCCAGGAACAGATTTACAGTAAGATGTCTGCAAGAGCAAGAGCAACAATAAAGTCAATCATTTCTCCCTCACACTTACCACTTCAGAAATAAATCAGGACAGCCAAAAGAAGGCATGAGGTTGCTCTAACAGAAAAAGTGAAGGAGAACCCCAAGTACATTCTACAATATATTAAGAGCAGAAGGGTAGCAACGGACAAAATGGGTCCTCTGGAAGATCAGAGTGGTAATCAATGTGTGGAGCCAAAATAGATGGGGAAGACCTTAAATAGATTTTTTTTTGCATCTGTGTTTACTCAAGATAAGATAAGATGTATAAGATGATGAGAGGCATTGATCGTGTGGATAGTCAGAGGCTTTTTCCCAGGGCTGAAATGGTTGCCACAAGAGGACACAGGTTTAAGGTGCTGGGGAGTAGGTACAGAGGAGATGTCAGGGGTAAGTTTTTTACTCAGAGAGTGGTGTGTGTGTGGAATGGGCTGCCGGCAACGGTGGTGGAGGCAGATATGATAGGGTCTTTTAAGAGGCTTTTAGATAGGTACATGGAGCTTAGTAAAATAGAGAGCTATGGGTAAGCCTAGTAATTTCTAAGGTAGGGACATGTTCGGCACAACTTCGTGGGTCAAAGAGCTTGTATTCTGATGTAGGTTTTCTATGTTTCTAAGATCGGAGACAGTTCATAGTTTATAGAAGTATGGCAAAGCAGGTTATGTTGGAAGAGGTGTTTGCTGTCTTGAAGTAAATTAGGATAGATAGATCCCCAGGGCTTGACGAGGTGTTTCCTCGGACTGTGTGCGAGGGTGCAGAGGAGATTTACAAGGATGTTGCCTGGATTGGAGAGCAAGCCTTATGAGAATAGGTTGAGAGAACTTGGCCTTTTCTCCTTGGAGTGACAGAGGATGAGAGGTGACCTGATAGAGGTATACAAGATGATGTGAGGCATTGATTGTGTGGATAGTCAGAGGCTTTTTCCCCAGGGCTAAATGGCTAACATGACAGGGCACAGTTTTAAGGTGCTTGGAAGTAGGTACCGAGGAGATGTCAGGGGTAGGTTTTTTTTGCTCAGAGTGTGGTGAGTGCATGGAATGGGCTGCCGGCGACGGTGGTGGAGGCGGATACGATAGGGTCTTTTAAGAGACTCCTGGACAAGTACATGGAGCTTAGAAAAATAGAGGGCTATGGGTAACCCTAGATAATTTCTAAAATAAGTAGATGTTTGGCACAGCATTGTGGGCTGAAGGGCCTGTATTGTGCTGTAGGTTTCTATGTTTTCTAACCTATTGAGTCCGCTCCACCATTCCATCATGGCTGATCCTGGATCCCATTCAATCCCACACACATGCCCTCTCACCATATCCCTTGATGCCTGACCATTCAGGAATCTATCAAATTCCGCCTTAAATATACCCACGGACTTGGCCTCCACTTCAGTCTGTGGCAGAGCATTCCACAGATTCACTACTCTCTGGCTAAAAAAATTTCCTCCTTACCTCTGTTCTAAAAGGTCACCCCTCAATTTTGAGGCTGTGCCCTCTAGTTCTGGATACCCCCACCTGAGGAAACATTCTGTCCACATCCACCCTATCTAGTCCTTTAAACCTTTGGCATTCAAGACGAGGCAGGGAATTGAGTCAGACATTAGCTTTGCAGGGGGAGTGGCTGGTGCCCCTCTGGCTGGAGGCCTGGCTGGAGGATCTGACCCAGCTGGAAAAATGAGTTGATAAATGGCAAGTGGAATTTAATACAGACAATTGTGACCTGTTGTGCTTTGGTACGACAAATCAGGGTAGGATTTACAAAGTGAACGATACCTCTCAGGTCTCGGCTCCCTTACCTTGTATCAAAATGTCAACTATTTATTTCCCTCCATAGATCAAAGTTTCAAGTAGATTAATTATCAAAGTGCATATATTTCATAATATACAACACTGTGATTCATTTTCTTGTGGACATACTCAATAAATCTAATAACCATAATAGAATCAATGAAAGACTGCACCAACTTAAATGTTCAGCCAGTGCAGAAGACAACTGTTACGAATGTGCCACAACTCTGAGGGGCCGAAGGGTACAAAGTAGCCCCCTCCTTTTTGAGAATCGCAAGATCACTATTAATTCAGGTCTGGGGACCCAGGAAATGAGAGAGAGAATCCTCAAGGGTTTGGAATGTGTCCTGGCCTCAGCAAGACAAAGCCACGGATAACGGCCATTGTCTCTTGGAGACGGAATTGTGTATTGAGTACTGTACTATTCATTGAAGCCCTCAGGGAATGACCAGAGTGGGCTGGTTGAGGGATTGCATCATCCCAACCTGATTGACATCTGAGACCCCATGAGTCAGGATAAAAGAGGGTCTGGGGAACAACCCCTTTAGACGCACCAGGAGAAATGCTAGAAATCCCGTGACAGCGTTTAATAGCGACAGCCGGTGGGGCCCGCGTGCATCCTTTCTCGTTGCCTGGGATTGGCGGGACTGACCATGGAAGAACGGCTTAGCTAAAAAGAAAAGGACACCAACGAAATTTCGAAGGATCGACATCATAAAAAGGGAAACTCTGGCAAATTCCAAAATCTCTCTCTCTCTCTCTCTCTCCAACAATTGAAAACCCAGCGGTCCCCAAGGGCGGAAGCCTGCCTGAACTGAATGACTTTTACATTTCCATCGGACAATACATTATCCCCTAGACAACGATAGAGCTATTTCTTATTGATTATTATTATACCCGCGCTTTTAGATTTAGTATTGACGACATATATTATCTGTATGTTTGCATTGATATTATTTTTTGTGTATTTTTATCAATAAATACTGTTAAAAATAGTACCATCAGACTTCAACGGACCTCTCTATCTTTGCTGGTAAGTGACCCAGTTACGGGGTACGTAACAACTTGGGGTTCTCGTCTCGAGATTTGATACCAAATTGGGGGGCCAGTGAATCGGGCTTGTAAGTCCAAACCAGCAAAGATGGACGTGGGTGAATTTATAGAAAAGCCGACTCTGGAGGCGCTAAAGGCGGCCCCAAAGTCAGAATTAATAAATATTGTGAAAGGACTAAACCTCGCAGAGGTGAGGTTGTCGATGAAAAAGCGGGAGGTGCGGAGGGCCATAACTCAGTATTATATTGTGAAGAATGTGTTTTCAGCTGAGGTATTGGAAAATATCCTGGAAAAGGTACCAGCTAGTGGGACGGTTCAGTTAGAGTTGGATAAATTGAGGCTGGACGCGGAACAGAGGAAGAGGGAGCATGAGTTCCAGCTAAAGCAGCTGGAAGCAGCTGAAAAGGAAAAGGAAAGAGCCGAGAAGGAGAAAGAAAGGGCTGAGAAAGAAAAAGACAGGACCGAAAAGGAAAAAGAGCAGCAAAGGACCGAAAAGCAGCAGGAGCATGCGCTCCAGCTAAAGGAGTTGGAGGTGAAGAGAGAGCAGGACAGAGCTGAGAAACAAAGGGAGCATGAGCTGCAGTTAAAACAGCTGGAAGCAGCTGAAAAAGAGAGGGAGAGAGCTGACAAAGAAAAGGAAAGAGCCGAGAAGGAGAGGGAGGCGGAGAAACAGAGGCAACATGACTTGGGTATGGAGAAGTTAAGGCAAGAGCGAAGAGCTCAAGGGTCAGACCGAGAGGAGCGGTTTAATGTTAGTCGGGAGTTGAGGGTAGTACCTCCATTCGAGGAGACGGATGTTGATAGTTATTTCTTGCTTTTTGAAAAGGTGGCAGTGAATCAGAAGTGGCCCAAAGAGCAGTGGGTGGCGCTGTTACAAAGTGTGTTAAAAGGGAAGGCACAACGTGCATATGCGGCGTTGTCCATGGAGGAGGAAGAGGCGGAGAATTATGAAAAAGTAAAGGAGGCCATTCTCCGGACTTACGAATTGGTACCTGAAGCGTATAGACAAAAGTTCAGAAATTTAAAGAAAGGGTGGAATCAGACGTATACCGAGTTTGCCTATGAGAAGGGTGTGCTCTTGGAACGCTGGTGTACAGTAGAAATAGTGGAAGAGGATTTTTGGCGTCTCAGGGAGTTATTTCTGATTGAGGAATTTAAAGGTTGTGTTTCGGAGGATATCCGGATGTATTTGAATGAGAAGCCGAATAAGTCCATCTCCGAATTTGCTAGGTTCGCAGATGAATATGCCCTAACCCACAAGACAAAGTTTTCCTCGAATAAAAGTTACCAGAGAGACCGTGGGAACGGTAGAGAAAGCCCACCGGCTGAGGCAGAGGTCCCGCTGGGAGCTAGTGGTAAGATTGAGGAGGAGAGGTCCTGGCTTGACCTGTTTTAATTGTGGAAAGGTGGGTCATATTGCATCTAAGTGCCTTGCTCCGAGGAAGGAGACAGGAAAATGGAAAGCAGCAGTCCCTATAGGATGTGCCGTGGTGATCAGTAAATCGACGAGAGAGCCCCAGGTAGACAGAATACGAGAAGGGTCTGAGACATGTATATCACACGGAACTGTGTCTGTGAGAGAGGGAGACCCACCAGTTCCCGTGCGGATCTGGAGAGACACGGGAGCTGAACTGTCATTGATTAGCAGTAAGATACTGGATTTTGGTCGCAAGACGGGAATGGTAGCTTTGAAAGGAATAGGAAAAGGGACAGAAATGGTGCCCTTGCATAGGATCATTATAAATTGTGAGCTGGTATCTGGACCAGTTGAAATGGGGGTGTGATCAGAATTCCCGAGAACTGATGCGGACGTCCTTCTTGGGAACGATTTAGCCGGTGGTAAGGTTTGGTCAGCAATGAAGCTGACGAGCCAGCCTGTGAGTGTTGAGGTCCCGCCCCTAGATTCCAAGATCTATCCCGCGTGCGCAATCACTCGCAGCATGTCGAGAAAGGCAGCTGAGAACGAGACCAGTTTAAATCCGGCCAGTATCGATTTGGCTGAGACGTTTTTACCGACCCTGTACCACGAGGGTTTAGAGGGGGGTAAAGCGGAGAGTAGTAAAGTGAAAGAGAGTAAGGGCGAGGAGGTAGTCCTCCCCTTAGCGAGGAGAAAATTAATAGAGGCACGAAATAAAGATGAGAAACAGATAAAGCTGTTAAAAGGTCCAGAGTTGGACATGGATGATCTGTCTGGTTTGGCAGAAATGTTTGAAGAAGTTGAAAATTCTAAAGGTGTTCCCGATAATGAAGTGAGGGCAGTCCTAGATGAAAAGGATGCCATTACCTTGAAGAAGTCTGCTGGGTTGGCAGATGAGGTTGTTTCAGCCTGCGGGGTTGAGTTTACTCTGGAAGGGAGTTGCCCAGAGAGTAGCTGGGAGGATCAGGGGAATTTAGAATTTGAAAAGGGTACGGGTATTGAAAGCCTGGAAGAGGCAAATGTCCCGTTTGAGTGTGTCCAAGATGTGGATGCACGTGGTACTGAACCTAGTAATGGAGCTCAGAAAAAGTCTGAGGTATTTGATTCAGTTGAAAAGGAATGCAGTCCTTGTGGGTCAGATGGACTTGGTTCAGTGAAGAAAGGGTTAACCTTGGTAATAGTGGGAAGTGAGAATTCCCAGTTGTTTGTGCTGGAAGGTGTGTTAAAAGTTAGTGAGGAGATAAGAGGTGGTGATGTGAATCTTATTATTGAAGGAAAAGGGAAAAGTGTAGTTGAATGAAGAAATTTTAAAGTCTGGATTGATGTCAGAAGCAGCAACCAGGCTACAGCGACAATGGCTTGTTAACACGGTGCCTGCGAATCAATTACAGGTTGATTTGGAATGTAAAGGTGCCCCACACGCTATTGTTCTTCAAGAATGTGGTGTGAAAAAGCAGAATTCGAAATGCTATTTGAACAAAGGGGGATCGCTTTCAGATCTTAAATTGAGAACTAATAGCCTGAGGGGTCCTGAAGAGAAAACTAGCAACTTGCTTAAACTTAAAGAATTGTGTGGAAATTCGGAAAATGGTCTGTTTGGAACACATTGTTGATAAAATAACTCCTATGAAAGGAACGGGCGAAAGCCTATTTCGCCATGGGGCGCAAGCTCACCACGTGGGAGTTAACTGGAAAAGAGGCGAGGGTTGACGGGCTGCCATTTTAAATAGCAGACTCCGGTTTTAAGGGATTTCGACAAAGCATGTGAAAAATAAAGACAATCCCCCATGGAAGACTGACTGTTAAGTTTGAAAGTAACATAAAGATTAGTATTTGCATGAACTTTTGTAGTATACACGTAAGCTAAGATCACAACTCTTTAGTTTTTGTTTGCTGAAGGAAAGAAATAAAAATAGATGGTTATTAAATTGGAGTCTGATGCTACAAGACTTTAGTAAGGTACAAGATGTTAAGATATTAAAGTAAGTGACCATATAATCGTTAACTGTTTAGAGGCTGAATTGGATGTATAACTGTATTACTCTGTAGAAAACAAACTTTTGTATTGTGTTAGATTCTAAAATCCTGTAAGACTCTGTATTACTTCGTTTTTACCGATGGTAAAAACGCTTTGAAGAAAGGGGGTGTTACGCCTGTGCCCCAACTCTGAGGGGCCGAAGGGTACAAAGTAGCCCCCTCTTTTTTGAGAATTGCAAGATCACTATTAATTCAGGTCTGGGGACCCAGGAAATGAGAGAGAGAATCCACAAGGGTTTGGAATGTGTGTCCTGCCCTCAGCGAGACAAAGCCACGGATACCGGCCATTGTCTCTTGGAGACGGAATTGTGTGTTGAGTACTGTACTATTCATTGAAGCCCTCAGGGAATGACCAGAGTGGGCTGGTTGAGGGATAGCATCATCCCAACCTGATTGACATCTGAGACCTCGTGAGTAAGGATAAAAGAGGGTCTGGGGAACAACCCCTTTAGACGCACAGTAGAAACGCTAGAAATCCCGTGACAGCGTTTAATAGCGACAGCCGGTGGGGCCCGCGTGCATCCTTTCTCGTTGCCTGGGATTGGCGGGACTGACCACAGAAGAACGGCTTAGCTAAAAAGAAAAGGACACCAACGAAATTTCGAAGGATCGACATCATAAAAAGGGAAACTCTGGCAAATTCCAAAATCTCTCTCTCTCTCTCTCTCCAACAATTGAAAACCCAGCGTTCCCCAAAAAGGCGGAAGCCTGCCTGAACTGAATGACTTTTATATTTCCATCGGACAATCCATTATCCCCTAGACAACAATAGAGCTATTTCTTATTGATTATTATTAGACCCGCGCTTTTAGATTTAGTATTGACGACGTATATTATCTGTATGTTTGCATTGATATTATTTTTTGTGTATTTTTATTAATAAATACTGTTAAAAATAATACCATCAGACTTCAACGGACCTCTTTATCTTTGCTGGTAAGTGACCCAGTTATGGGGTACGTAACACAACAAAGTGTGCAAATACAAAAAGAAGCAATAATAAAAAATAAATAAGCAATAAATATCAATAACATGAGATGAAGAGTCCTTGAAAGTGAGTTCATAAGTTGTGGGAACGTTTCACTGATGGGGTGAGTGAAGATGAGTGAAGTTATCCCCTCTGGTTCAAGAGCCTGATGGTTCAGGGGTAATAACTGTTCCTTATCAGCTGAGTTCCTCCAGCATTTTGTGTGTGTTGCTCTGGATTTCCAGCATCTGCAGAATCTCTTGTGTTTACGTTCATTCCTTATAGGCCTGCGAATTCTACTCTTCCCGAATCAGAATCAGGTTTATTATCATCGACACATATCATGAAATTTGTAGTAGCAGAGCGGAGTAATATAGTACAGTAATATAAACTTTAGTATAAATTCCAATAAGAAATATATATTTTAAAAATTTAAGTAAGTAGTGCAACTAAAGAGCTTCCACCATCCTTACAGATAAAGAACCAGCCAAAGTTGACAACTTATACGATCAATAAATGAGTTTCTCTCCTGTGTGACACACACAAACTCACAGGTAAGTCAGCATCTATGGAAAGGAAAGAACAGTCAATGATTCTGGATGAGGCCCTTCATCAGGACTTGGTCCGAAACAGTGATGTTGCGCTGACCTTTAACCTACTCCAAGATCAATCTAACACTACACTCCCACATAACCCTCCATTTTTCTATCATCCATGTGCCTATCTAAGAGTATCTTAAATGTCCCTAACGTATCTGCCTCTACATCCACCTCTGGCAGCACACCCACCATTCTCTGTGTAAAATACCTAACTCTGACTTCCTCCCCCCCCCCCCACTATATTTTCCTCCAATCACCTTAAAATTATGTCCCCTTGGTATTACCATTTCCACCCTGGGAAAATGTCTCTGGCAGTCCACTCGATTTATGTCTCTGTCAAGTCACCTCTCATCCTCCTTCACTCCAAAGAGAAAAGCCCCAGCTCACTCAACTGTTCCTCATGAGACACGTTCTCTAATCCAGGCAGCATCCTGGTGTATCTCCTCTGCACCCTCTCTAATCCAGGCAGCATCCTGGTAAATCTCCTCTGCACCCTCTCTAATCCAGGCAGCATCCTGGTGTATCTCCTCTGCACCCTCTCTAATCCAGGCAGCATCCTGGTAAATCTCCTCTGCACCCTCTCTAATTCAGGCAGCATCCTGGTAAATCTCCTCTGCACCCTCTCTAATCCAGGCAGCATCCTGGTAAATCTCCTCTGCACCCTCTCTAATCCAGGCAGCATCCTGGTAAATCTCCTCTGCACCCTCTCTAATCCAGGCAGCATCCTGGTGAATCTCCTCTGCACCCTCTCTAATCCAGGCAGCATCCTGGTCAATCTCCTCTGCACCCTCTCTAATCCAGGCAGCATCCTGGTCAATCTCCTCTGCACCCTCTCTAATCCAGGCAGCATCCTGGTGAATCCCCTCTGCACCCTCTCTAATCCAGGCAGCATCCTGGTGAATCTCCTCTGCACCCTCTCTAATCCAGGCAGCATCCTGGTGAATCTCCTCTGCACCCTCTCTAATCCAGGCAGCATCCTGGTAAATCTCCTCTGCACCCTCTCTAATCCAGGCAGCATCCTGGTAAATCTCCTCTGCACCCTCTCTAATCCAGGCAGCATCCTGGTAAATCTCCTCTGCACCCTCTCTAATCTAGGCTGCATCCTGGTAAATCTCCTCTGCACCCTCGCTAATCCAGGCAGCATCCTGGTAAATCTCCTCTGCACCCTCTCTAATCCAGGCAGCATCCTGGTAAATCTCCTCTGCACCCTCTCTAATCCAGGCAGCATCCTGGTGAATCCCCTCTGCACCCTCTCTAATCCAGGCAGCATCCTGGTCAATCTCCTCTGCACCCTCTCTAATCCAGGCAGCATCCTGGTGAATCCCCTCTGCACCCTCTCTAATCCAGGCAGCATCCTGGTGAATCTCCTCTGCACCCTCTCTAATCCAGGCAGCATCCTGGTCAATCTCCTCTGCACCCTCTCTGATCCAGGCAGCATCCTGGTGAATCTCCTCTGCACCCTCTCTAATCCAGACAGCATCCTGGTAAATCTCCTCTGCACCCTCTCTAATCCAGACAGCATCCTGGTGAATCTCCCTCTGCACCCTCTCTAATCCAGGCAGCATCCTGGTGAATCTCCTCTGCACCCTCTCTAATCCAGGCAGCATCCTGGTGAATCTCCTCTGCACCCTCTCTAATCCAGGCAGCATCCTGGTAAATCTCCTCTGCACCCTCTCTAATCCAGGCAGCATCCTGGTGAATCTCCTCTGCACCCTCTCTAATCCAGGCAGCATCCTGGTAAATCTCCTCTGCACCCTCTCTAATCCAGGCAGCATCCTGGTGAATCTCCTCTGCATTCTCTCTAAAGCTTCCACATCCTTCCTGTAATGAGGCGACCAGAACCGAAAATAATATCCCAAGTGTGGTGTAACCAGGACTTTATGGAGCTGTAACATTGCCTTACAGCTCTCGAGCTCATTCCCACAACTAATGAAGGCCCCAACTAAGAACGTGCCGCTGTGGGTGGTGGTGGAGGCAGATAAACCAGGGACATTTGAGAATCTCCTGAATAGGCATATGGATGATAGAAATTGGGGGGCTATTCAGGAGGGAAGAGTTAAATTGGTTATGTTACCAGATATGACCTTGATATTCACTTTCTTGTAGGCATTTACAGGAAAATAAAGACATACAACAGAATTTATGAAAATCTATACATAAACAAAAACAACAAACAACCAATGTGCAAAAGAAGACAAACTGTGCAAATAAAAATAAATAAATAGATAAATAATACTGAGGATGTGAGTTGTAGAGGCTTTGAAAGTGTGTCCATAGGTTGTGGAATTGGTTCAGAGTTGAAGTGAGTGAAGTTATCTACACTGGTTCAGGACGCCAATGGTTGAAGGGTAATAACCTGGTGGTGTGGGACATAAGGCTCCTCTACCTCCTTCGATGGCTTTGGGCCTGTACTCACATCGAAACCTATTGAATGTTGAAAGGTCTCGATAGAGTGGATGTGGAGAGGATGTTTCCTATGGCGGCAGAGCCTAGGACCAGAGGGCACAGCCTCATAATAGAGGGGCATCCATTTTGAACAGAGGTGAGGAAGAATATTTTTAGCCAGAGGGTGGTGAATCTGTGGAATTCATTGCCACAGGTGGCTGTGGAGTCCAAGGCAGGGGTTGAAAGATTCTTGATTAATCAGAGCATGAAGGGATACGGGGAGAAGGCAGGAGAGGGAAGGGGCAGAGAGGGAAATTGGATCAGCCAAGTTGAAATGGAGGAGCAGACTTGAAGGACGAAACGGCCTAATTCTTCTCCTATATCCTCTGGTGTTATGGTTCTGCCGTAGCATCCTGTTAGGTTGTGCCATCCTAACTGTGCTGGTAACAGCTCACACAGTGGGCTCGGTCACTGCGGAAGCCACACACTGGGTGGGGCTGTCTTATTTAATGGACAGAATGCTTAGTCCTGCGGCAGTAAGTGTGCTCATTTCCAGCGTGTCCCAGCTCCTCGTGCCAGGTATTACCAGTGGGTGCAATCTAACCTCTCGGAAACAAGCTCCAGTAAGCTGAAATATTGCAATATCCAGGTAATCTCTACCTGAGTGATTCAGCAATGGCTCAGGTGACCAAAATCGTCCTTCACAAGGTGCGTCCATCACTGGGTTTGCTTATCCCTAAGCCCACTCAGACCTACTGGTCCCGTTTGCCCACACTTGGCCCATATCCCTCAAGATGCCACTCCTTATAGACCGTGTTAGGGAACTGGAGCTGCAGCTCGATGACCTTCGGCTTGTTAGGGAGAGTGAAGCAGTGACAGACAGGAGCTGAGGGAGGTAGGTCTTGGTAGACAAATGGGTGACCGTCAGGAGAGGGAAGGGGAATGTCAGGGAGTGGAGAGCACACCTGTGGCCGTCCCTCTCAACAATAACTACTCCATTTTGGGTATTGTTGTGGGGGGGGAAGTGATCTACCTGGGGGAAGCAATAGTGGTCGTGCCTCAGGCACTGAGTCTGGCCCTGTGGCTCAGAAGGGTAGGGAACTGAAGAGGATGGCAGCAGTAATAGGGGACTCTATAGTCAGGGAGACAGACAGGTGATTCTGTGGACATGAAAAAGAAACACAGATGGTACGGTGCCTCCCAGATGCCAGGGTCCACGATGTTCCTGGACATGTCCACAACATCGTGAAAAAGGAGGGTGAGCAGCCAGAAGTCGTGTTTGTACCAACGACATAGGGAGAAAAAGGAAGGAGGTCCTGAAAACAGAATAGAGGGAGTTAGGAAGGAAGCTGAGATGCGGAATCTCAAGGGTAGAAAACTCAGGATGGCAGCCTGTGCCACATGACACAGAGGGTAGGAATAGAATGAGTTGGCAGATAAATGTGTGGCTAAAGAATTGGATTTCTGGATAATTGGGACCTCTTGTGGGGCAGGTGGGACCCTTACAAAAGGGATGGGTTGCACTTGAATCAGAGGGGGACCAATATTCTTGCAGGCAGCTTTACGAGAGCTGCTGGGAGTGGTTTAAACTAAAATGGCAGGGGGATGGGAACCAGGATGATAGAGCTGAAGATGAACCAGCAGGTTTACAAGTAGATGATGGGTGTAACATGAATGTAAGGAAGGACAAGCCAATGATTGGGTACAAATGCAGACACAGCAAAGAGTTAAATTGTACCACAGAGGCAAATTGCAAAAAGGGCGAAGAATGCAGGACTGAAGGTGCTGTATTTAAATGTGCGTAGCATTCGGAATTAGGCAGATGAACTCATGGCTGAATTCAAAATTTGTCGGTATGACTTTGTGGGCATCACTGAGTCGTGGCTGAAAGAAGGCCATAGTTGGGAGCTTAACATGTATTTTGTATCAAGAGGACAGGTGGGAAGGCATAGGCGGTGGTGTGTCTCTGTTGGTAAGAGATGGAATTATATCTTTATGTAACATGCTGCAAGGTTTCACTAATAACGTAATGGCTTCTCTGTAGCAGCAATGTTCGGGTTATGACTAGAGTTGCTGTTGTTCTTTCTTGTGAGACTGGAAGAGAGATTTTCGCGGTCTTTGCTTGGCGAGAGGAGAAGAAGGAAGACACGTGTGGAGAGCTGGAAGACCACCGGACGGAGTGGACTGGGAGCGAGGGTCCGAAGGTCGGCGATGCTCGGAGGAGGTCGATGGTGGACGATCACTTATCAGTCAGCTCCAACAGACTGTTTCATAAGATTGGGCCCATTTTTTTTAGTTTCTTTACTAACCATATGGTCCAAGTAAGAATTACAAAGCTTAATCGTTTAATCACATACTGTGTACTGCTTGTTAATTCGGGGTACTGATTTGTAACGGGGGACATACTGCACAGCATCCACCCAAACGAGATTTGGCCAGGCCGGGGGCTGTCACCCCCTAGATTAAGCCACCAGCTAAAGTGAGGGTTGCATTTAGAAAGAGGTGACATAGGGTTAGAGAACGTTGAATCTTTGTGGGTGGAGTTAAGAAACTGCAAAGGTTAAAAAAAATTATATATCATATATAGACTGCAAATAGCAGCCAAGGAGTGGGGTTGAGGTTGAAAAGGGAGCTGGAAAAGGCATGTAATAAGGGTAATGACACAACTCTGGAGGTGGGAGGGGAGGAGGGAGAAGGGGGGGGAGATGGGGAGAGGGGGAGCTCATTAGAAGTTTGAGAAGATTTGGTACAAATTGTTATAGACGAACCACAGAGAGCATTCTAACTCGATGCATCACCATCTGGCATGGAGACTTCAATGCATGGGGTCACATGAGGACGCAGAAGATTGTAGACCCAGCCAGCTCCATCGTGGGCACAACCTTCCCCACCAGCGAGGACATCTTCAAGAGGCGGTGCCTCAAAGATGGCAGTATCCACCATTAATGGCCTCCAGCACGCAGGACATGTTCTCATCTCATTACGACCAACAGGGGTGAGATAAAGGAGCCCAAAGACCTACACTCAATGATTCAGGAACAGCTTTTACCCTCCACTGTCAGGTTTCTGAATGGTCCGTGAACTCTGACAGTATTCTTCATTTGCACAATTCATGCACCTATTTATAGTGAATTGTGATAATTTCCCGCATTGCATTTTACTGCTGCCACAGAACAACCAATTTCATGACATGTACCGGTGATATCAAACGTGATTCCGATTCTCTGATCTAACCACGTGGGTTTCCTCGGAGTGCTCCAGTTTCCTCCCACGTTCCAAAGATGGACGGGATCGCGTTAGTAACTTACTAAGGGTTGTTGCTGGAAGCATGGCTGCCCTCAGCACATCCGCAGACTGTGTTTGGTCGTTGACGCAATCAACACATTTAAAGACTCAAGATTCAAGACTGTTTAATGTCATTGCCAGCACACAAGTGTAAAGGAGAACAAAATCATTGTTACTCCGGGTCCTCCGATGCCGCACAAAAGAGCACAATTAGATAAAGAACGCAAAGATAAAAAACACAACATGGAGATGGCAGTTCTGGGTCTGTACTCACTGGAGTACAGCAGAATGGAGAGGGGGAGCTGAAACTACATTGAAACCTACCAAAACCAGATGCTGATGAATCCGGGGAATTCACTGCCACAGGCAGCTGTGGAGGCCAAGTCATTGGGTATATTTAAAGCGGAGATGAATAGGTTCTTGATTAGTCAGGGTGTCAAAGGCTCTGGTGGAAAGACTGAAGAATGGGGATGAGAGGGACAGTAAATCAGCCTTGATGGAATAGTTGAGCGGACTTGATGGGCCAAATTCTGCTCCTATGACTTACGGATCTGGTCCTTTCCTGACGCCTTTCTCTATATATGCATTGATGGTGGGTGGGCTGGTGCCAGTGCTGCGTTGGGCAGTTTTAACCACCCGTTGTAGAACCTCTCTGTCTGTCACACTGCAGCGTGTTAGGCTGCTCTCTACTGCGTGCTCCACCGTATGTTTCAATGTCCATGTGAGAAATAATGCCGAAAAATCTTTAATCTTCAAAGTGCTGAGGTTGTTTGCTCTGCTGATAATGCCAGATTGATCATTAAACAATGGGTAAATCCAGGATGTTTTCTCTGCACTGTTTGCTTTGTTACAGATCCGGGATCTGATTGGTTGAAAAGTTGCTTACCCAGAGAGCCATGTCAGATAATAGGTGAAGCTGGAGGTGTATTGGCTGACGTGGCAGAAAATAATTCAGTAACTGCGCGTTCAATTGGCTGCATGCTGACTGACCTGTTCCTTGAGGCAATGCCCTACTTACCACTGGTTTAACAATCTCTGGTTACCTCTCACTGACCTTCCTGATGTACCTGTTCTGTTTATACACAGTCCACCCTTCTCATTGCCACCATCAGGAAGGAGGTACAGGAACCTGAAGGCACACACTCAATAATTCAGGAACAGCTTCTTCCCCTCTGCCATTCAAATTTCTGAATGGACATTGAACCCATCAACACTACCTCAGAATTTTTGTTATTTTTGCATTACATATTCAATTTTTCAAAGTTCAAAGTAAATTTCTTATCAAAGTATGTACAGTGTATTTCAACACACAAGACCAGAAGGTACAGGAGTAGAACTAGGAGCAGGAGACGGTCGTCTGGCCCATCGAGCCTGAACTCCACTCAATAAGAAGAAAAGACCATGAGATATAGGAGCCGAATTAGGACATTTGGTTGATCCAATTTTCCTCTCAGCCCCAATCTTCTCCCTGTATCTCTCCTCTTCTCCTCACCTACCCATCACCTCCCTCTGGGTCCCTTCCTCCTGCCCTTTCCCCCTTGGTCTACTCTCCTCTTCGATCAGGTTCCTTGTTCTTCGGCCTTTACCTTTCCCACCTATCACCTGCCAGATTTCACCTCATCCTCCTCCCCCACCTTCTTATTCCGGCTTCTGCCCCCTTCCTTCCCACTCTGGAGAAAGGTCTCCGCCCGAAACATCGACTATCTGTTCATCTTTTTCGAGACAGACAGACAGACATATAGATAGACAGACAGAGAGGGGGAGAGAGACAGACAGACAGAGAGACAGGGAGAGGGAGAGAGGGAGAGAGAGAGAGAGAGAGAGAGAAAAAGGGGGGGAGAGAGAGAGGGAGAGGGAGGGAGAGTGAGAGAGAAGGGGGAGAGAGACAAACAGACAGAGAGACAGGGAGAGGGAGAGAAAGAGAGAGAAAAAGGGGGGAGAGAGAGAAAGAGAAAGGGAGAGAGAGAGAGATGGGGAGAGACAGGGAGAGAGAAAGGGAGAGCGAGAGGGAGAGGGAAAGGCAGAAGGACATTCAGCCCTTTGTCTCTATCCTAGCTCTTCTCCATAACCTTGCAAATTTTCTGCAGTTGAAGTTTATGCATTTCTATGGTGGAAACCATCTCCTCTGCACACTATCAGATTCCAATCATACAATGGGACCAAGAGGTATTTCTCAGAGAACTGGGAAGATTCTCCCTAAATCTTAACAAAATTGGGAGGTATTAAATTCAAGAACAATAATTCTTGGCATTTATTTTTAATTCCTCAGGTGTCTTTGAATGGAGTATCTTCATTGTTACAGCACAGGCCATTCAACTATCAGGTCCATTCTAGCTGCTAGTAATCCCATTGGCCCCATTTTCCAAAACTGTGTACAGTGCTCCATGTCTCACCATGCCCTGTACAACTGGAACAGAATCTTCCTGTCAATGATCCGTCCCACCTCTCCCACAATCTCTCTGGCACCCTACCATCAGGCAGGACGTACCATAGCATTAGGACAAGGACTGTTCAGATGGAAGACAGCTTCTTCCCCCAGACCATGAGGCTAGTGAACTCTCTGTCACCAGCCAGGTCTCTTCATGTATGGAGCACCAGCAATGTTACACTATTTACTTCTTAACTTGTGTCATAAATGCACTTTATAATTTGTGTGATATTACTTTATTTTATTTATTTAGGGTTCTGGCCCTTCAACCTGCTCTGCCCAGCAATTCCCCAATTTAATCCTAGCCTAATTGTGGGACAGTTTACAATGACGGATTAACCTACCAATCAGTACGTCTTTGGACTATGGGAGGATACCAGAGCGCCCGGAGGAAACCCACACAGTCACGGGGAGAACGTACAAACTCCTCACCGGCAGCAGCAGGAATTGAACCCAGATTGCTGGTACTGGAAAGTGCTGTGCTCACCACTACACTGGCACTGGAAAGCGCTGTGCTCACCACTACACTGGCACTGGAAAGCACTGTGCTCACCATTACACTGGCCCTGGAAAGTGCTGTGCTCACCACTACACTGGCACTGTAAATCGCTGTGCTCACCACTACACTGGCACTGGAAAGTGCTGTGCTCACCACTACACTGGTACTGGAAAGCACTGTGCTCACCATTACACTGGTACTGGAAAGTGCTGTGCTCACCACTACACTGGTACTGGAAAGTGCTGTGCTCACCACTACACTGGTACTGGAAAGCGCTGTGCTCACTATTACACTGGTACTGGAAAGCGCTGTGCTCACTATTACACTGGTACTGGAAAGTGCTGTGCTCACCACTACACTGGCACTGGAAAGCGCTGTGCTAACCACTAAGCTAGCATGTCACTCACACACATAGAGGAACACTGTGTGTTGTGTGTGGGTTATATGTACTGTTTGGTGCCCCTTGGTCCAGAGGAAAGTTGTGTTGTTTAGTGGTATACATGCGTACAGCTGAATGGCAATAAGCTTGAGTTTGAACTGCTCAAAACCTCCAGCTCTATTGCTATAAGTGCCAAATTGCCTTTTGCTTCCTTAAGTACTTGTTTGACCTGTCTGCTAATATTGTGTGACTCACGCACCAGGACACGTAGATCACTTGCTTGAACTTCCCTCCTTTGTGTTTATCTGTTCCATTGAGAAATTAACAACTTCTGATCTATTTAATGACATTCTGGCAAACTGTACCACTGGGGGTTCAGAGACTGAATCATAACCCCCCTGGTTTAGGATCAGCTACTTCCCTTCAACCATTCGGTTCTTGAACCAACCAGCACAACACCTAATCCCTACAGTCTAGCGTCACAATGACTACACTGATCACTTTGGACTAAGGTGGAGTCTCAGACTGAAACATTAACTGATATTTATATAGTTACTGTATTTATTTATGTATCTATGCAACGTGGAACAAGTCCTCACTGCCCAACAAGCTGCCCCACCCAGCAACTCATCTATTTAACCCTAACCTAATCACAGGACACTTTACAATGACCAGTTAACCTACTAACCAATACATCTTTGAACTGTGGGAGGAAATCAGAGCACTTGGAGGAAACCTACGCGCTCACATACTAACTTTCTTACAGAGGACGCCGAGACTGAAGTCTGAACTCCGACGCTCAGACCTGTAATGGTGCCTCACTAATGTGATGCTCTTAATGAAGGATCTTGGCTGAAACATCAACTCTTTATCCCCCTCCACAGATGCTGCCTGACCTGCTGAGTTCCTCTAGCATTTTGAGTGGGTTGCTCTGGATTTTTGTTAATTATTTTTGTTCTACTTTTGTTTTCTTGCAAAAATTGTGTGTAATTCATGTATATCTTGCAAATGCTGCTTATCTGATCACAAAAATACAACTGCAGATGCTGTGGATCAAAGAATACGTACACAACGCTGGAAGTACTCAGCAGGTCAGGCAGCATCCGTGAGAAAACAGTAGCCAACGTTTCGGGTTCTCTGCTTATCTGATGCCCTGTGCCTGGGATGCTGCTACAAGTCCAATTGTCTTTGCACTTGTGCTTACGTGTACTTGTGCAGATGACAACAAACCTGACTTTGATTTTGATTTCAGGAAACACTTTTCCCACTCCACCTACACTCAGTGGCCACTTTATCAGGTACACCTGTACACCTGCTCATTAATCTAATCGGCCAATCGTGTGGCAGCAACTCAATTCATAAAGGAATGCAGACCTGGTTAAGAGGTTCGGATGTTGTTCAGATCAAACACCAGAACGGGGAAGAAATGACTTTGACCGTGGAATGATTGTTGGTGCCAGGCTGGGGTGGTTTGAGAATCTCAGAAACTGCTGATTTTCACACACAACAGTTTCTAGAGTTTAGAGAGAATGTTGCAAAAAATGAAAATATCCAGGGAGTGTCAGTACTGTGGGTGAAAATGCCTTGTTAATGAGAGAGGTCGGAGGAGAATGGCCAGACTGGTTCAAGCTGACAGGAAGTCGACGGTAACTCTCATAACCACACGTTACAACAGTGGTGTGCAGAAGAGCATCTCTGAATGCACAACACATCGAACCTTGAGGTGGACAGGTACAGCAGCTGAAGACCACGAACATACACTCAGTGGCCACTTTATTAGTGCAGGAAGTACCTAATGAACTGGCCGCTGAGTTTATATATCCCATTGCAGAGTCAATATACCCTTTCACCTATTTTTCAAAATTCAAAGTTAAGTAAATTTTATTATCAAAGTACACAGAAGTCACCATATACAACCCTGGGATTCATTTTCTTGTAGGCATACTCAATAAATCTATAGAATAGTACCCATAACAGAATCAAAAAAAGACCATACAACTTGGGTGTTCAACCAAAGCAATAAATATTAAGCAATAAATTATGCCCCCTTGTATTAGTCATTTTCACCCTAGGAAAAAGTCTCTGGCTGTCCACTCGATCTATGCCTCTTATCAATATGCCAGTAGGCAATAAATATTGAGGACATGAGATGAAGAGTCCTTGAAAGTGAGTCGATAGATTGTGGGAACAGTTCAGTGATGGGGTGAGTGAAGTTATCCCCTCTGGTTCAAGAGCCTGAGGGGTAATAACTGTTCACTCAGGTGGTGAGAGTCCTGAGGCTCCTGTACCTTCTTGCTGAAGGCAGCAGTGAGAAGAGAGCGTGTCCTGTGCGGTGGGTCCGCAGATGATAGATGCTGCTTTCCTGTGACAGTGTTTCATGTTGATGTGCTCAGTGGTGGGGAGGGCTTTAGCCATCATGGCCTGGGCCGTATCCATTACTTTCTGCAGGATTTTCTGTCCAAGGGCACTGGTGTTTGCATTACCAGACTGAGACACAACCAGTCAATATACACTCCACTACACGTCTAAAACTTTGATAAATTTCCATAGATGTCGTGTCAAAGCTTTGCAAACTTCTAAGCAAGTAGAGGCACTGATCTAGTTCTCTCACAGCGCTCCAGCTTCCTCCTCTCGGCTTCTTGGTCTCGCTGGCATTGAGTAACAGGTTGTTTTCGTGGCACCAGTCAGCCAGATTCGCATCCTCAACTAACTTGGAAACGTACATTTTGTTCCCTGCTCAAAGTAAACAACAAACAAAAACGAGGGCCAAGAACCGATCACTGTGATATTCCACAGATCCATCCCTCCGGCCGGAAAAGGACACTGAATTCCAAATCTGACAGCCACGCCAACGCACTTCCTACTATGCCTTGTGATCTCAATTTACACTCCAGCCTCTTGTCTGGAAATGTCAGATGCCCTTTCGAAATCTAAATATAGTACACCCACTGGTTTCCCCCAATCAACCCTCCCTGTCACATCTTTAACAGAGTCCGAGCAACTTTGCAGAGGAAGTTTCCAGAATGCTGCCTGGATTAGAGAGCATGCCTCATGAGGAGAGGCTGAGCGAGCTGGGGTTTTCCCTTTGGAGTGAAGGAGGATGAGAGGTGACTTGATAGAGGTGTACAAGATGATAAGAGGCAGAGATCGAGTGGACAGCCAAAGACCTTTTCCTAGGGTGAAAATGACTAATACAATGGGGCATAATTTTAAGGTGATTGGAGGATGTCAGAGGTATGATGTTTACACAGAGAGTGGTGGGTGTTAGGAACGCGCTGTCAGGGCTGGTGGCAGAGGCAGATACATTCAGAATATTTAAGAGGCTCTTAGATGGCCACATGGGTGATAGAAAAATGGTGGGTTGTGTGGGAGGGAAGAGTTAAATTGATCTTGGAGTAGGTTAAGAGGATTGGGGGCCAAAGGACCTGGACTCTGCTGTAATGTTCAATGTTTATGCTCTGACTTTGCCTCATACGAATTAACCTTCATAAAGACATGTTGACTACATTTCTTTTCCATAGTGATTCATTATTTGTGATTATTGACTCTAGCATCTTGGCAACAATCAATGTTTAGATCACCAAACCACTACTTCCCACCTCCTGTCTTTCTGAAAACAGAGAAGTGGAACTAGATTCAGTCTATTATTGACACATATGTACCGAGATACAATGAAAACCCTGCCTCACATACAGGTAATACTGATTAATTCATTACACAGTGTATTAAATGGTAAAACAATAACTTATAACAGAGGATAAAGTGTAACAGCTTCAGAATACATTCCGTCTGGATGCATCCCGGCTCAGTCCGGCAACGGCTCAGCCCGTGACCACAAGAAACTGCAGAGAGTTGTGGACACGTCACAGAAACCAGCCTCCCCTCCACAGACTCTGTCTACACTTCCCACTGTCTCTGTAAAGCAGCCGGCAGAATCAAAGACCCCACCCACCCCAGACATTCTCTCTCCCCTCTCCCATCGGGCAGAAGATACAAAAGCCTGAAATCTTCCCCAATAGCCTTTTCACTGGTGATCACCACTTTGTCAAGGCATAACTTACCATCAGGACAGCCTCTACCCCACTGTTAGCAGACTCTTGAACGGACCTCTTCTACAATAAGATGGACACTTAGCCTCACAATCTACCTCGTTAGACCTCGTTAGATCTACCTTGCAGCTGATTGTCTGCCTGCACTGCACTTTCTCTGTAACTGTGACACTTTATTCTGCATTCTGTTATTGGTTTCCCTTGTTCTACCTCAATGCACTGTGTAATGATCTGATCTGTATGAACAGTGTGCAAGACAAGTTCTTCACTGTATCTCAATACGTGTGACAATATAAATCTAATAATGAACCAAATAATCTGACAGGTGTCCTGCTTGGATTTGAGCTTGAGTCTTTGATTACCAGCCCAGCGAATTACTGCAAACTACTGCACCAACCCTAGGATTACAGAGGTACTGATGTAACTGATGTTACACTCTGTACTGATTACAGAGTGACTGCATCACTGTCTGGCACGCACAGGATTGGAAAAAGCTGCAGGAATTAGTAAACTCAGTCATGGGCACGAGCCTCCCCAGCATTGAGGACACCTTCAAAAGGAGATGACTCAAAAAGGTGTTATCCATCACTAAGGACCCTTACCACCCAGGACATGCCCTCTTCTCATTGCTACCATCAGGGAGGGGGGACAGGGGCCTGAAGACCCCTCTTCTCATTGCTACCATCAGGAAGGAGGTACAGGAGCCTGAAGACACACACCGTATGTTTCAATAACAGTTTCTTCCCCTCTGAACCCTTGAACAATGCCTCACTATTTTTTGCTCTCTTTTTCCAGTACTTATTTAGTTAACTTTTTAAAATATATTAATGATTGTAATATATAGTTTTCTTTATTATTATGTATTGCAATGTGCTCTTTCATTCGTTATATTCTGTGTTGTATGACGTGCGATTGTGGTCTTTCCATGAACATATTTGTTCTTGGCAAATTTTTCTGCAGAAGTGGTTTGTCATTGCCTTATTCTGGACAGTGTCTTTCCAAGACGGGTGACCGCAGACATTGTCAATATTCCTCAGAGATTGTCTGCCTAGCGTCAGTGGTCACATAACCAGGACGTGATCTGCACCGGCTGCTCATACGACCATCCACCACCTGCTCCCATGGCTTCACGTGACCCTGATCGGGGTCTAAGCAGGTGCTACACCTTGCCCAAGGGTGACCTGCAGGCGTGCAGAGGGAAGGAGCACCTTACACCTCCTTTGGTAGAGATGTATCTCTACCCACCACCCAGTGGAAAACAAACTGCGCGAGAACAAGTTTCACTACATATGCCAGTGATATTAAACTTGATTCTGGTTGTGGATGGGGGCCCAGATATCAAAAGGCACAGACATGAATGGAAGAACAATGAAGGTAGGGAAGACAAGGGATTTGTAATTAGAGAGGAGCCGGCAAGAGTTAATCATTAAAAGCAGCTTTAAACTGTGCTTTATTTGTGATTCAGTCTCCATCCTGGTTAAATATCGATGACATTATTAGTGCATTACAATGCCACAGCTCCTCACACTAACATTCAACGTTCAAAATAAATTTATTGTCAAACTACATATTGTATATATCACTATATGCAACCCTGAGATTAATATTCTTGTGGGCACACTCAATAAATACAATAACTGTAATAGAATCATTGAAAGACTGTGCCAACAGGACAAACAACCAATGGGTTGAATGAAGTTGAGTGTTTATCCCCTCTGGTTCAAGAGCCTGATGGATGAGGGGTAATAACCATTTCTGAATCTGGTGTGAGTCCTGAGGCTCCTGTACCTTCTTCCTGATGGCAGCAGTGAGAAGAGAGCATGGCCTGGGTGGTGGGGGTCCTTGATGATGGATGCTGCTTTCCTGTGACAGCGCTCTGTGTAGATGTGCTCAGTGGTGGGGAGGGCTTTACCTGTGATGGACTGAGCCGTATCCCCTACCTTTTGAAGGATTTTGCATTCAAGGGTGTTGGATTCCGTACCGGGCTGTGATGCAGCCCGTCAATATTCTCCCACCACACATTTACTGGATAGTCAGAGTTATAGGTGTCATCTTTGCAAAGTTCTAAGGAAGTACAGCTCGGCCCAGGACAGGTCCTCTGAAATGATAACACCGAGGAATTTCAAGTTGCTGATCTTCCCCCACCTCCAATCTCCCATTGAGGACTGGTTCATGGACTTCCAATTTCCACCTCCTGAGGTCAATAATCAACTCTTTAGTCTTGCTGATGTTGATTAAGAGGTTGATGTTGTGGCACCACTCAGCCAGATTTTCAATTTCCCTCCTATGTACTGATTCATCACCACCTTTGATTCAGCCTATGACAGTGATGTCATCAGCAAGCTTAAATATGGTATTGGAGCTGTGCTTAACCTCGCAGTAAAGCAAGTGGAGCACACAACCTTGTGGAGCACCTGTGCTCACGGAGAATGTGAAGGAGTTGTTGCCAATCCGAACTAACCGGGGTCAGCAGCTGAGGAAAACAAGGATCCAATTGCCCAAGAAGGTATTGATGCCAAGGTCTCATTGGTCATGGTGGATTTAAAATATGGAAGAGAATGTTGAGCTCGAATGGGTCAAGGACATTGGAAGCAGGCAGAGCAATTGTCCTTGATCCTGCCATGTGCTTGGAGATGGAGGCTGCCATTTTGTGGAACTGCTCTACATCCTCCATTTTGTGAGATGGAGTTGCTTTGCTTTTTGTGTTTTAAAGTAGACACAGTAATATTCCAAATAAGAAGTTATTTGTGAGGTGTTCTTTGATGTAACCTAACATGCAGGTTTGTGAATGTTGGGGTTGGTGCCTGCCTGGAGTGATTCGACCTGGTACTGAAGCGAACAATGAGCCATAAATTACCGACTGTCACTTGCTGGGGAGAGGGCAATAAATGGACGCTGGCCTGGAGCAGAGCCAATTAAAAGGTGTCAAAGGTCAATCAGATGACCTACAGCCAATGAAACTGGAATGCAATATTTGAATTGGTAAGGAACGAGTATGAAAGTGGACACTTGGAGTGTGCTGTCAGTGATCAGTCTCTCAAGAAACCCACCATCACAAGGAAGACTCCCATGCCAGGGGCTGGGCGGAGAAAGGATTGATCATCTGGCCAATGGAGATCCTTATTTCAGTGTTACAAATCGGACAAGTGGTCTGACAGAGTATTGGTACAGAGGGGACAGTAGAATACATGTTCTAAGCTGTTGGCCCGGGGTCAATATAGTAAGGTTGCTGTGTGTGCAGACACAATAAAGTGCCAGCTTTGATTAATTACGAGTTGTGAAGCGGATTTCCTAACCTAGATCCATCGACGAACGATCAACAGTCTTGGTGCTTATTGATTAGTTGCGATGGAATGACAGTATTGAATGCTGAGCTGTAATTGATAAAGACCATCCTGATGTATGCACCTTTGCTGTCCCGATGGTCCAGGGTTGAGTGAGAAGCCAATGAAATGGCATCTGCTGTTGACCTGGTGTGATGGTAGGCAAACTGGAATGGATCCAAGTTGCTTCTCAGGCAGGAGTTGATAGGGTTTAGTTTGCAAGCAGAGTTTGTAAATGGCTTGACAAAGCGGTTCAAAGCACACTTATTATCAAATTGTATTTTACAATACATTATACAATCTCGAGTTTCAACTCCTAACAGGCAGCCACAAAACAAAGAAACTCAAGAGAACCCATTAAAAAGACAGCTAAACACACAATGCGCAGAGAGTGGAAAAAAAAACCGCAAGCAAGTAACATTTTGAATCGAAGTCAACAAGTTCAACGCAGAGCTGAGTAAACCTCTTGGAGCAGTGATCTGAACCAGCCCATCCCTTGCCTTGGACCCTGACTCCCGGATCTTTTCAATCTGGCCCAGACCTAAATCAACGTCCAAACATTGACTTCTGTCAAATCGTTACACTCTGTGGCCTGGACTTTGATGCCTCGACTCAGCTTGTAACTGGCCTTTCCAATTTGGCATGGTGTTTAAGTCTCCGTCCAAGCATCAAGTTCAGTTGAATCATTATGCTCTGGTGCCCAGATCTTGCCACTTCGATTCAGTCTTCAGTTTAAGCACGGTGAGAAGCATTGATCGCATGGATAGTCAGAGGCTTTTTCTCGGGGCTGAAATGGTTATCACGAGAGGGCACAGTTTTAAGGTGCTTAGAAGTGGGTACAGTGGAGATGTCGGGGCAAGTTTTTTTACGCAAAGACTGGTGAGTGCGTGGAATGGGCTGCCAGTGATGGTGGTGTAGGTGGATATGATAGAGACTTTTCTCCTGGATAGGTACAAGGAGCTTAGAAAAATAGAGGGCTATGGGTAACCCTAGGTAATTTCTGAAGTAAGTACATGTTTGGCACAGCACTGTGGGCCGAAGGGCCTGTATTGTGCTGTAGGTTTTCTGTGTTAAACCGATGGAACCTCAGGTCCTCCTCCCTTGACACTGACACACCCACTACCCTGCCTTCTGGAGCCATCTTGATCTGCCTTCAAATCCAAAAGGGATTTTACAGACTATTACTTGTGATGATCGTTTACCAGAAAAAACGTGTTTAACAAACTATTGAGTTGCTTTCCTTGTTTCGTTAGCCACTGGCCAGAAGTTTCTGAGGTTCACCAGTGCCATCTTAAACCGGTGCTCGCTGGGCAAAGTACACCTACATGTTGGAGAAGAAATACAACGTGTTTTACTGGGGTGAAATAATGCTTATTATTATTATTTTGATTCCTTGCTCTTTTTGAATTTGCGAAGTTTGTATGTTTGGACACTGCTGGTTTGTCATTGTGCACAGTTTTACATCGATTCTGTTGTATTTCTTTGTACTTACTGTGAATGCCTGCAAGAAAATGAACTTCGGGGTTGTACATGGTGACATATACGTACGTTGGTAATAAATTTACTGATACTTTGAAACAAGAGTGAAAGTTAACAGCAGGTTTAAACCCCTGCATTTCTTCCTTACAGTGGGGGTAACCCAAGTGTGGGCTGTGAGATTGTACCAGAGGCCATTCAGATCCACACATGACAAATTTAAGCTTCTCACAGAGACCCGGCAGGCATTTGAGAATAGACCCAGTTTCTCAGATGGGGATGGGGACACTGCCTCACGTCTGAAGAGAGGGGTGAGAAGGAGGGGAGGGGTGAGAGGGTAAGAGAGGGGAGGAGGGAGAGAGGTGGGAGGGAGGGGGAAATACCGACACAATCCCTGGGACCCCTAACTAGTGACACACTGCCCCAGGATCTCCTGTAGATACACACACACTCACCTGGGGTCAACGACACACACTTGCCCTGCTCCCACCTTGTAATCCTTGCCCGATCTCACCGTGAGCAACACCTCAGAGCTCCCACGGATATCATGTTCTCCACCACAGGGGGTGGAGGGATCAAAAGGATAAAATGCAGGCAGATTATACACAAGGGATGGTGTAAATACCTCCTGTATTATCTGCCCAGGCAGTGCCTCCAGCCATTGAATATTTTCCAAGCAGTTTCTCAGATGTTGGCTACAGTTGTCACAGAAGATGGAAAGTAAAATGTCTGAATTTATGAAAGATATTCTGCGATTTACTCAAAGAAATGTTTTCCTATAAGTCTGACAAAGGAACACGAAGACTCAGGACTTTAATAAAGCAACAATTCATTTTAAAATAACATTCACACTAACGACAGGAGCATTCATGATTGAAATACCACATGAGCATTTTCAGAAAAATATTGAAGCAAAGATAATTGTGCGAGAGGTTTACCCGAATGTTGGCTGGATTAGAGGGCATGTCCTTTCACCAGAGGTTGGACAAACTGGGGCTCTTTTCTCCAGAGCAGCAGAGGCTGAGGGGAGATCTGATAGAGGTTTATAAGATTTAAAGAGGCCAGAATTGAAATGTCTAATACCAGAGGGCATGCATTTAACGTGAGGGGTAATTTCAAAGGAGATGAGAGGGGCAGGTTTTTTTACACAGAGAGTGGTGGGTGTCTGGAATTCACTGCCAGGGGTGGGGGTAGAGGCAGATACATAAGGGACTTTTAGGAACGTTTAGATAGGCAGATGAATGTGAGGAAAATGGAAGGACCTGGACATTGTGTGGACAGAAGAGATCAGTTGTCCATTTGATTACTAATTTAATTGGTTTGGCACAACATAGTGAGCTGAATGGCCTGTTCCGGTGCTGTGCTGTACTGTTCTATGTTCTGAGATTAAAAACAACAAATCTCATGACATTTATCAGTGATAATAAAGCTGATTCTGAATCTGAATCAGATAAAACTTGTACTGAAACACCCATACCCCATCATCACTCTGCTCTTACCTGACTGGCTCCTGCCTGGATACATCCAAGCAGGACGGAGAGGAGAAACCATCGCTTCTTGAATCTCTCCATTACACACACGCAGTCAGCATATCACAGCCTGGCCTGAAACCACTCACTCCGGAGACTGGGAGCTTCCAGCAAATGTTGTCCTTAATAAACAGAGAGCAGAGGTAGGCAGGGCTGCAGTCAGCCAATCAGGGAGAGAAGTCTGTCATCTATTCTGATGGAGATCACTGGGTGTAACCTTTAAAATATCACAGAGAAAAGGGACTCTGGTGGATGGAAGTGTTGCTGAGCAACTCGTTGCCAAATACTGACACACTCTGGAGAATTTCAGCATGTTCCCTGGGGCCCACGGTATATACCAACACACCCTGGAGAATTTCAGCATGTTCCCCGGGACCCTCCCGTAAATACTGACACACTCCCCGGGACCCCCTGTAAATACCAACACACTCTCCGGGACCCCCTATAAAAACCGACACACTCCCCGGGACCCCCTGTAAATACCGACACACTCTCCGGGACCCCCTATAAAAACCGACACACTCCCCGGGACCCCCTGTAAATACCGACACACTCTCCGGGACCCCCTATAAAAACCGACACACTCCCCGGGACCCCCTGTAAATACCGACACACTCTCCGGGACCCCCTATAAATACCGATACACACCCCAGCATCCCTTGTAAATATGGACACACACCCCGGGACCCCCTGTAAATACAGACACATTCCCTGGGGACCCCTGTAAATACCGATACACACCCCAGGATCCCCTGTAAATATGGACACACACCCCGGGACCCCCTGTAAATACCGACACACTCTGGAGACAAATACTGACATGTTCCCTGGGACCCCCTGTACATCCCCACCCTCTCCCAAGTCCCCCTGAAAACACTGACACACCCTCTGGGCCGGTTGAGGAAGCCACAGACAGTCCTTTTGGGAAAGCAAATCAGGACATGACCTTCAGAATGAACCGGAGACTGTTAGGGAGAACCCAGAATTTCAGGTACCTAGGACCAGGCATTAGCGGGGGGACCGATCGATCTGAGGAGAGAGAGAGCTTCGCACAGGTTGGGGAGAAGAGTTTGAAAAAGGATCATTTTGCGGGGATTAGTGCATTAGCAACGGACCAATTGATTCGTGATTCATTAGCAGCAGCAAACAAAAGTAAGACAGAGTCAAAGCTGAGCGGCCAGTGTAGGAGTGGGAACCTGAGGCTTTGGCGAGGAGACACAGGTAAGCAGCAGGTAAAGAAAGCTCTTACAGTAGTTGCATAAAAAAATCACTAATTAACAACTAGTTCAATAAAGTAGGGATGATGCAGGATCAGGTGATGTGCTGTAGCTGGACGATGTGGGAGCGGGCGGACCCCATCGTGGTTCCTGGTGACCACATCTGCAGCAAGTGTTGGCTGTTCGAGGAACTCAGGCTGAAAGCTGATGACCTGGAATCTGAGCTTCAAACACTGCGGCACCTCAGGGAGGGGAGAGTTACCTGGATTCTCTGTTTCAGCAGCTAGTCACACCCATTAGATTAGCTGCCTCAGATTCAGTCTGTGTTCAGGGACAAGAGGGTGTGACTGTGAGTGAGGCGGGTAGCGGTTACAAGAGACAGTGCTGGAGGAGCCTCAGCCCTTGAGCTTGTCCAACAGGTCTGAGATTCCTGCTCCCTGTGTGGATGAGAGTGGGGGCTGTAGGAAGGACGAAGATGCCTAACTGTGGCACCGTAGTTCAGGGAGCCATTCAAGAGGGGGAGAGAAGAGAAATGTAGTTTTAATTGGGGATGGTATAGTCAGGGGAATAGACTGAGTTCTCTGTCACGAGGATAGAGTGTTCTGAAGGCTGTGTTGCCTGCCTGGTGCCCGGGTTTGGGACATCTTATCTGACCTGCAGAGGAATATGCACTGGGAGGGGAAAGATCTAGTTGTCGTGGTCCATGTGGTTACCAACAACATAGGTAGAATGAGGAAGGAGGTTCTGCTGAGGAAATTTGAGCAGCTAGGGACTAAATTAAAAAGCAGAACCAAAAAGGTAGTAATCTCTGGAGCCACGTGCAAATTGGCACAGGGTCAAGAAGATTAGAGAGTTAAATGTGTGGCTCAGGGATTGATGTGGGAGAAGTGGGTTTAAATTCATGGGAAATTGGCACCAGTATTGGGGGAAGGAGGGAGCTGTACCATTGGGACGGGCTCCACCTGAACCGTGATGGGACCTGGATCCTGGTGAATCTCATAACTAGGGCTTTAAACTAAATAGTGGGGGATGGGTTCAACAAATTGGATAAATCAAGTAATCAAGTAAATCATAATCAAGTATGGATAAAGTAGAAAAGAACATTGTGGATAAAGACAAAGAAAAAAACAAAGATAAAAAAGAGGAAAGTAAGAGTGGAGTAAAGAAAAGTTAAATGCAAAAGAGTAAAGGGTTACAAGACTTTAGAAGCACAATGAATGTAAGGGTACTTTATCTGAATGCCTGCGGTATTCAGAACAAGATCAGTGAACTTGTGGCACGGGTCAGTATAAAGGGGTCTGATTTAGTGGCCATTACAGAGATGTGGTTTCAGGGCGGAGAGGACTGGGAATTAAATATCCAAGGATATCGGGTATTACAGAAGGGTGGGCAGGAAGGTAAGGGAGGTAGGGTAGTGTTCTTAATTAAAGAAGAGATCAGGGTGATAGTGAGAGATGATGTAAGAGCTAAGCAGCAGAATGTTGAATCCATCTGGGTAGAGATTAGGAATAGTAAAGGAAAAAAAATCATTGGTGGGAGTTGCCTATCGGCCTCTGAACAGTAACATTACAGAGACACAGGCAATAAACAGAAATATCTGAGGTGTGTAAGAATGGAACAGCAATTATCATGGGAGACTTTAACTTGCACGTAGAGTGGGTGAATCAAGTTGGTCGAGGCTGTCTTGAGGAGGACTTCATAGAATGTATCCGTGATGGTTTTCTTGAACAGCATGTTAGTGAAACTACAGGGAACGTGCAATGAGATAGGTAAAATTAGTGATCTTTTAGCTAGGGCTCCTCTTGGAAAGAGTGGTCTCAGTTTGATTGAGTTTCCCATAGGGTGCAATAGTTTGATCTAAAACCAGTGTATTATGCCTAAACAATGGAGGCTACAATGGGATGAGGGAGGATTTGGCTGGTGTTGACTGGGAACACAGGCCATATGGTGGGATAGTTGAGGAGCAGTGGAAGACTTTCAAAGAGAATTTTCACGGTGCTCAACAAAAGTATATTCCAGTTAAAAGCAAGGACAGTAAGGGTGGGGAGAGCCAGTCTTGGGTAACTAAGGAAATAAAAGAAGGCATCAAATTAAAATTGCGTGCATACAAAGTCACCAAGAGTAGTGGGAAACTGGAAGATTGGGAAAACTTTAAAATGCAACTAAGTACCACTAAGGGAGCAATAAAAAAGGGAAGCTGGATTATGAAAATAAACCAGCTCAAAATATAAAAATGGATAGTAGAAGTTTTTATAATTATATAAAGTGGAAAAGGGTGGCTAAATTGAATGTAGGTCCCTTGGAGAACGAGAAGGGGGAATTAATATTGGGTATTGAGGAAATAGCCGAGGGTTTGAATGACTATTTTGTGCCAGTCTTCATGGTTGAGGACACATCTAACATGCCAAAGAGGGATGTTTTGGATGCAATGGGAGGTGAGGACCTCGATTCAATAGCTATCACTAAAGAGGTAGTACTGAGGAAACTTGCAGGCCTGAAGGTAGTTAAGTCCCCTGGTCCTGATAGAATGCATCCCAGGGTACCAAAAGAAATGGCAGAAGTTATAGTAGAGGCTTTAGTGATGATTTACCAAAATTCTTAGGACTCTGGCAGATCCTGACAGATTGGAAGTCGGCAAATATCACACCACTGTTCAAAAAAGGATGTAGGAAAAAGGCAGGGAACTATAGGCCAGTTAGCTTAATATCTGTAGTTGGCAAAGTGACTGAAGCTATCACTAAAGAAGAAATAGTGAGGCATCTGGAAAGAAATGGATCCATCAGGCAGATGCAGTATGGATTCAGCAAAGCCAGGTCCTGTTTGATAAACTTACTGGAGTTCTTTGAGGATATAATGAGCGCAGTGGATAGAGGGGAACAGATGGACGTTATTTACTGGATTTCCAGAGGGAGTTTGATAAGGTGCCACATGAAAGGCTTACCATTAGGTTAGGATGCATAGAGTTGGGGGTGAAGTATTAGCATGGATAGAGGATTGGTTAACTAATAGAAAGCAGAGAGTTAGGATACATAGGCATTTCTCTGATTGGCAATCAGTGGTGAACAGTGTGTCACAGGGATCGGTGCTGGGCCCACAACTGCTCACGATATACATTAACGATCTGGAAGAGGGGACTGAGTGTAGTGTATCTAAGTTTGCTGATGATACTAAATTGAGTGAAAAAGCAAATTGCACAGAAGATACGAAGAGTCTGCAGAGAGATATAGACAGGTTAAGTGAGTGGGCAAGGGTCTGGCAAATGGAGTACAATGCTGGTAAATGAGAGGTCATCCAGTCTGAAAGGAGCATCATTTTGTGGACATACAATGGGTCTCTATGACTCTATACCCTGAACTGACACTAGACACAGCAGTGTCGGTACGTAAGGTGACTGACAGGAAGTGATAAAGTTGTGGTTGTTGGAGGTGTGTCAGGGTGGGTCAGTAGATGAAGGTGTTGATCAGCCTCACTGCCTGGGGAAAGTGACTGTTTTTGAGTCTGGTGTTCATGATGTGGATGCTACGTAGCCGCCTCCCTGATGGTGTGAACACACAGTCTTTTTCCTAGAGTTGGCTGATCAAGAACTAAAGGGCACAAGTTTGAGGTGAGAGGGGAACGATCTAATAGGAAAATGAGGGGCAGGTTTTCCACCCCGAAGATTGTCAGTGAGCTGCCAGGGGAAGTGGCTGAGACAGGAGTATGGATTCGCTCGGACAGGTGCATGGATAGGACAGATTTACAAGGACATGGGCTAACAGCAGGTAAATGGGACCAAGTTACACAAGAATCTTCAAATAAATTTACTGTCAAAGTACGTATAAGTCACCATCTACATTATTACCTTGAGATTCATTTCTTATGGGCATCCACGGTAGAACAGAGAGAATCAATTAAATGTTGCACACAAAGACTGACAAAATACAATGTGCCAAAAAAGGCAAACTGCAAAATGTATAAATAAGTAAACAGATAGATAAACAGAGAGATAGAACTCAGCCAGCTCCATCATAGGTACTCACCTTCCCGGCATCGAGAGCACCTTCAAAAGGCGATGCATCAAAAGGGCACCATCCATTATTAAGGACCATCATGTCGTGTTCACCATTCAGATGAGGGGGGAGCTACAGGAGCCTGAAGACACACACTTCAGGAACAGCTTCTTCCCCTCCGCCATCAGATTTCTGAACGGATAATGAACCCATGAACACTATCTCACGATGTTTTGCTCACCTTTTGCACTAATTTAATTTAATTTTTAAATACATTTCTTATTGTAACTTATAGTTTTTTATTATTATATATTGCAGTGGTACCCTGCTGCAAACAATAAATTTCATGACAGATGGTAGTGATATTAAACCTGATTCTGATTCTTAGATAGATAGAGAGATATAGATAGGTGGATAGAAAGATAGATAGAGAGAGAGAGAGCAGGAAAGAGAGAAAGATCAATAGATAGATAGACATGCAATCGCCTGGTCTAAGACCATGCTTTATTTTATTAATACAATTACACTGTTGGACATTGTATTTTTTATAGATTTTCTCAAAATGCAATAAATATTCTTTTAAATATATTATACAACAGAGAATTTTATTTTAGCTGTTTAATCAGTTGGTTAATTTCGGCTTGTTGAATCGGCCAATAGGATTTGTCTTGTTAATATTTATTTTGGAGAGAGTGTGGGAAGAGAATGGGGGAGCCATTTTCCAGAGAGAGCATGAGATCAAAGGAGGGGAGAGAAGGAGAATGGAAATGGACGACGAACATCACAGAAGATCATGCTGAAACACTCGCAGTACCCATTTGGAAGAACAGATACAGACGTCAGAAAATCCTCATGCACACAGTGTTCTCAGAGAAGGTGCATATAACTTTTAGTTAGCTAGTTGGCACCTGACCTTGGAGAAAGTTTGGCACCTTCTCCTTGGACACTGCATGGATATTTGTTTAGTTTTTGTTTGAAATGTTTTTTTCAGTGCAGAATCGTTCGATACCGTAAGTAAACAAAATGAAGCAAACTGGATTGATCACACCACAGTGAGTTCCAATGGTTATGTGCTTAAGACTAAAGACTAATATACATGTAGTGGGTCCTTTCCCTTTATTTTGTTCGTTATAGTTTAAAATACTTTGGCAGTACAATTTCGATCTAAGTTTAAACCGGTGTGAGTTAAATTTTTGTTACCGGCCAAACTGAATTGTTGAATTATGTTGTGGTTAGTTTGAATTCGTAGTGATAGCTAACTTATTACAAGCCTACAGTCCTAGGGTTACATTTCTGGGGCTCTTCCAGGACGGATGTTTGTATGATCTAAAGCTGTATATTGGCTGTACCCTGTCTATTTTGTTCAAGCCAGTGTTACACAAGTGATACTTTTTTGTGTAAATTGAAGTGTGTCATAATTAAGGTATTGTGATATGGATGCCATGGAGTTTTGGTGTGATAAAATGCTCGTGGACTGCAAAATGTTTCTGGTGATATTAGTAATGACACTTTAGTTAAAGCCTTGTATGTTGTAAAAGTTCTGGGAAAAGTTGCACTGATTGGTCAACAGTTGAATGAATCAGTTGGCAAATATTTTGTGTTTGTCCAGACTTGTACTGACGTGACTGAACTCACTCTGCCTGATGCGATGGGAATAATTGTGAGGCAGGGCCAATGCCTATTTATGTGTTTAGAGTTGAACAGAATACAACTCCAGATGCTGCTGGGGGTGAAGATTTTCGGTTCAGGTGGCTCTCTTTTCTGAGGAATGAAGGGAAAACTCTGACCAAAGTTAAAAATCTATTAATTCCTTCAGCTGTTCATCAAATTCCGAGCTGGTGTAGATAGATAGATAGATAGATACTTTATTCATCCCCATGGGGAAATTCAACTTTTTTCCAATGTCCCATACACTTGTTGTAGCAAAACTAATTACATACAATACTTAACTCAGTAAAAAATATGATATGCATCTAAATCACTATCTCAAAAAGCATTAATAATAGCTTTTTAAAAAGTTCTTAAGTCCTGGCGGTAGAATTGTAAAGCCTAATGGCATTGGGGAGTATTGACCTCTTCATCCTGTCTGAGGAGCATTGCATCGATAGTAACCTGTCGCTGAATTGTGTCTGCTACACATCTCTGGTTGATAAATGTCAAAGTGTGTCTGCTGAGATTCAAGGTTATCAGAAGCTGAGAATGTTAGATAGAAATACAGAAACATAGAAAACCTACAGTACAATACAAGCCCTTCGGCCCACAATGCTGTGCCGATCATGTACTTTAGCGATTACCTAGGGTTACCCATAGCCCTCTATTTTTCTAAGTTCCATGCACTTATCCAAGAGTCTCTTAAAAGACCCTATCGTATCCACCTCCACCATCATTGCCCAGCAGTCCATTCCACACACTCACTACTCTCTGTGTAAAAAACTTACCCCTGACAGCTCCTCTGTACCTATTTCCAAGCACCTTAAAACTGTGCCCTCTCGTGTTAGCCATTTCAGCCCTGGGGAAAAGCCTCTGACTATCCACACGATCAATGCCTCTCATTATCTTATACACCTCTATCAGGTCACCTCTCATCCTCCGTCACTCCCAGGCAACATCCTTGTAAACCTCTTCTGCACCCTTTCTATAGTTTCCCATAGTGAGGTGACTGGAACTGAGCACAGTACTCCAAGTGAGGTCTTACCAGGGTCCTATATAGCAGTAACATTACCTCTCCGTTCTTGAACTCAATCTCACAGTTGATGAAGGCCAAATCACCGTATGCCTTCTTAACCACAGAGTCAACCTGCGCAGCATCTTTGAGCGTCCTGTGGACTCGGGACCCCAAGATCCCTCCGATCCTCCACACTGAAAAGAGTCTCACCATTAATACTATATTCTGCCATCATATTTGACCTACCAAAATGAACCACCTCACACTTATCTGGGTTGAACTCCATCTGCCACTTCTCAGCCCAGTTTTGCATCCTATCAATGTCCCGCTGTAACCTCTGACAGCCCTCCACACTATCCACAACACCTCCAACCTTTGTGTCATTAGCAAATTTACTAACCCATCCCTCCACTTCCTCATCCAGGTCATTTATAAAAATCACAAAGAGTAAGGGTCCCAGAACAGATCCCTGAGGCACACCACTGGTCACCAACCTCCATGCAGAATATGACCAGTCTACAACCACTCTTTGTCTTCTGTGGGCAAGCCAGTTCTGGATCCACAAAGCAATGTTCCCTTGGATCCCATGCCTCCTTACTTTCTCAATAAGCCTTGCATGGGGTACCTTATTGAATGCCTTGCTGAAATCCATATACACTACATCTACTGCTCTTCCTTCATCAATGTGTTTAGTCACATCCTCAAAAAATTCAATCAGGCTCGTAAGGCACGACCTGCCCTTGACAAAGCCATGCTGACTATTCCTAATCATATTATACCTCTCCAAATGTTCATAAATCCTGCCTCTCAGGATCTTCTCCATCAACTTACCAACCACTGAAGTAAGACTCACTGGTCTATAATTTCCTGGGCTATCCCTACTCCCTTTCTTGAATAATGTTCTCTGGAGTCAAGACCACACCTATTTACTGGATGAATGGCAGTGCCCAGACAATATAAAGAAGCAGATACTGGTAAAGGGGCTACTGCTGATATAGTGAGGTTCCTGAAGGCAGAAAATCCTTTAGCCACGTCAGTTAACTATATGTAGGCTCTGGAAAATGCTTTTGGCACGACTAAAAATTCAGCTGATCTCAGGGTGAAGTTCAGACAGACATTCCAGGATAAAGGACAGAAGCTGTCTACTTACCTTTACAGGTCGGATAAACTGTAGCACTACTTGTGCTGCCAAGGAGGCATTCAACTGTCTGAGATAAATCGCTTAAGAGTAGAGCAAGCTGGGATGGATGTACTGTCACAAGACATGGCTGCTCTATGTACTCGAATGATCCACAAGATGCGTGATTCCCCATCTTTTACTGAGTTACTCAGAGAAGTTAGAGAGGAGGGAAATATGATTGAGGGGTGAATTGTTTCCGAAGGTGAGTATGTCTTCAGTCGCAGCCTCTGTTGCTAAAGTGACCCCTGATGCCACAGAAGGAGAGTTTTTGAGAAATGAGGTGAAGAACATTAAAGCTGAGGTGACTTGCCCGATGCCTGCTAATGTTGCAGCTAAACGTGACACATCCACTGGAAAGCCAACCCACCTGTGAAGATCAAAAAGCAGACGAACACTGCCGCCAAGGCTTTCCCGACTGAGGATAGGTCTGGGATAGGGTTGGGGGGTGGGGGGGGGGAATCTTTCTGAGAATGCTGCCTATTCAGAGACGCTTTTGCGAATGTGCAAGCTTCTCCTCCGCAGGATGTTGAGAATAAAAGAGGAACTGTGTGGTATACTCAGTCTAACCCAGTCCTGGCGGAGTAGTTAGAGTGACTGGAACACCCAAGTTTTCAGGAGCGCCCGGCACCCCAGCCATTCGTGTGGATGCTCCTGATGATCAGGAGGAAGAGTTACTCTTGCGTGCAGGAGGTGCTGGTGAGGCCTGAGCCGCAGAAATCTTCGGTTGTTTATTCTAACAGGATAACGGTGATTGTCAGGAACACCTCAGGAAGAGATGCCACCCTCAGAGATGGCATGCAGATTGCATATCTCTTTCCTATGGTGGTAGCTTCTAGTCTTTCAGTGAAGAGAAACAGTCTCCTGCATCGGGAATTTGAGAGCTGTCTCATGCAAGCACGCTTGGAGCTGAGAATTCAAGGACCACGACATATCATCTTCAAGGTGATCCTCAGTCTGAGAGATTGTTAGACATCGTTAGGAACTCTGATGTCAGAAAATAAAAGCAAGTGGATTCAGCGTACTGGACATTTGGTATTCTGTTATAACTGTATTCAGAATGAAGCCAATGGCTACTCACCATACTGTGTAATGTTTGCACATGAAGATAGATTACCTGTGTATCTTTGTTTTGGAACCTTCAGTGAGGACTTGGCACAGAAAACTTATCCCAGTTATGTGTCCAATATGAGGAAAGAACTGCAAAAAGCTTGTGAGTTAACGGAGGTTTCAGTTAGAAAACAAAACCAGGAAAATCAGCTGCGATACGATCAAAGGATTAAACTTTTCTCAAATGATGCCTGGAGACAGAGTTCCAAAAAGAAATTTAGGGCTACAAGGGAAGCATAAGTTGCCCGGCTGCTGGATTTCTACACCTTATGTCATGGAGAGTCAGATGTCAAACTTGCCAGCTTTTCGGTTGAAACCAGAAGACTGAGATGGTCCTGTAAAAATTCTCCATTGGAACCGTCTTTTACCTCGAGAGCCTCTAGAGCAGGGAGTACATATTGACCCAGAGTCTGCCATAGAACCTACAACTGGTAAAAGAACTCTGCAATAGAGAAAAGCTAAAGAAAAGAAACAAGCTGAAGATAAATCAAACAATAGTGTGGTTTTGGTGGAAAGACCAGATGAATCCATACCACATCCTAATTTCCTCATCTTCTGTGCTGACTCAGACGATGAGGAAATTGGGATGTGGTCTGACTTACCTTATGCAAACCTCCGAAGAGGAGTTGAGGGAGAGATCTAAGAACCCTTCAGTCTAGTCCTAGGTATCGTGGGGACTACAAACACTGGACAACCAGAAGTGATATTAGATAATGATTGGAAACCTATATAATTGAAGATGAAGCCGAGTCTAGTCAGAGGGTAGGAAGAACTAAATTATGGGAAGGTATGAATGATAAGCAGGGTGAGACATCACAAAGTAAACACGAAAAATCTGGAGAAAAGACTCAAACTGATGAAATAGTGACTGAGAATGAACTATTAAAGGAAGATGAAACTGAAGAAACTGGAACTGAGGTAAGAAGATCACAGAGAATCAGGAAAACTGCAGATAGGCTGGCATATGACAGATCTGGAAATCAGGGTGTAGTGTCTATCCCAATGGTGAGATGTGTTACATCCATTTACAAATGAATTGGAGGCCCTGTAATCGCCTAATTAGACTGCTGCATCACTTGCTTGAGTACTGTCAGAAGATAAGTGTGAACATAACTTACTGAGTTTAGGTGCTGTGTTATTAATAATGGATTTGGTAAATTCTGTAGAATGTAATCCCCTGGTTTAAGACTATGTGCTATTTTATTAATACAATTATGCTGTTGGGTATTTTTTGCGGTATTTCTCAAAATGCAGTAAGTGTTCCTTTAAATACAAAACACAATTGAGTATTTCATTTTTGCTGTTTAAGATTTAAAAATCAGTTGGTTAAGTTGGGCTTGTTGAATTCACCAATAGGATTTGTCTTGTTAATTTTTTTTGGCGAGAATGTGGGAAAACAAAGAGGGAGCCATTTTCTAGAGAGAGCGCAGATCAAAGGAGGGGAGAGAAGGAGAATGGAAATGGACGACGAACATCGCAGAAGATCATGCTGAAATGCTCACAGAACCCGTCTGGAAGGACAGATACGGACGTCAGAAAATCCTCATGCAGACAGTGGTCTCAAGGAGAATGTGCAGATAACTTTCAGTTAGCTAGTTAGCATACGACCTTGTAGAAAGTTTGACACCTTTTCTTTGAACGTTGTGTGGTATTTATTTACGTTTCGCTCGGACTGTTTCTTTCTCGGCGCAACACCATTCAGAACCACGAGTAAATGAAGTGAAGCAAAGTGGATTGATCAACTCACAATGAGCTCCAACGCGTACTCTACGTGCTAAAGACTAATATATACGTAATGGGTCCTTTTCCTTTATTGTGTTTGTTATGGTTTAAAATATTTTGTCAATACAATTTGGATCTAAATTCAAACTGGTGTGATTGAAACTATTGCTTCCTGGTGAATGCTACGTTTGCATGGGTGTGTCAGTAGTCCTATTGTTGCCTTCATTTTCCCTTAGAAGAAGCATTCAAACCTTTTTGTTTGTGTTCACCCCGGACGTGTTTATTCTTTGGAACTGGCCTTTTCATCGTTACTCCCCGTGCGTTGTCAAGTTATGTTGCTGCTAGTCTGGGGTTACATATAGATAGATAATGCTGAGAACATGAGTTGTGGAGTCCCTTGAAAGTGAGTTCATAGGTTGTGGAATTTTGGTTGGCATGAACCAGCAGGGCCGAAGGGCCACAGAGGTGAGCTACCCTAGTGATGGATGTACATTGCATACATCAGTATAGACATTATTGACTACAGCTCAGTGTTCAATACCAGCATCCCCTTAAAATTAATCAACAAGCTTCAAGACCTTGGCCTCAATAACTCCTTGTACAATTGGATGCTGGATTTCCCGGTCAGTTCAGATAAGCAACATCTCCTCCACAATCTCCATCAGTACAGGTGCACCAGAAGGCTGTGTGCTTTGCCTCCTGCTCTACTCTCTTTACACTTATGAATGCGTGGCTAAGCACAGCCCCAAAGCTATGTTCAAGTTTGTTAATGAAACCAAAGTCGTAGGTTGAATCCTTTAATACCATCATTCCAAATAAACTGATTCCTAAGCTCCGGAACCTGGGTCTTAGCACTCAGATCTGCAGCTGGATCTTCAACTTCCTCACAGACAGGACCCAGGCTGTAAAAATAGGGGACAAGCTCTCCTCTACAATCACTCTGAGCACCAGTGCCCCACATGTCTGTGTACTCAGCCCCCTGCTGTACTCACTGTACACCCATGATTATGTAGCCAAGTTTCCATCAAACTCAACATATAAGTTTGCTGATGACACCACAATTGTAGGCCATATCTTGGGTAATGATGAGTCTGAGTACAGAGAGGAAATTAAGTACCTGGTGGCATGGTGCGAAGACAATAACCCTATCCCTCAACGTCAGCAAGACATAGGAATTGGTTGTTGACTTCAGAAGGAGTAGCGGACCGCACGACCCCATCTACGTCGGTGGTGTACAGGTGGAACAGGTCAAAAGCTTTAAGTTCCTCAGTGTGAATATCACAAATGATCTAACTTGGTCTAACCAAGCAGAGTCCACTGCCAAGAAGGCCCACCAGCGCCTTTACTTCCTGAGAAAGCTGAAGAAATTTGGCCTGTCCCCTAAAACCCTCACTAATTTTTATAGGTGCACCGTAGAAAGCATTCTTCTAGGGTGCATCACAACCTGGTATGGAAGTTGTCCTGTCCAAGACCGGAAGAAGCTGCAGAAGATTGTGAACATAGCCCAGCACATCACACAAACCAATCTTCCATCCTTGGACTCACTTTACACCGCACGCTGTCAGAGCAGTGCTGTCAGGAGAATCAAGGACAAGACCCACCCAGCCAACACACTTTTTGTCCCACTTCCCTCCGGGAGAAGGCTCAGGAGCATGAAGATTCATACGGCCAGATTTGGGAACAGCTTCTTTCCAAGTGTGATAAGACTGCTGAACGGATCCTGACCCGGATCTGGTCCGTACCTTCCAAATATCCGGACCTGACTTGCACTACCGTACTTTCCCTTTTCTATTTTCTAATTATGATTTATAATTTAAATTTTTTATTATATTTACTTGGATTTGTACTTCAGGGAGCACAAAGCACAGAATCAAATATCGCTGTGATGATTGTACGCTCTAGTACCAATTGTTTGGTGACAATAAAATAAAGTAAAGGTGGTGATGAGTCAGCATACGGAAGGGAGACTGGAAATCTGGCTGAGTGGCGCCACGACGACTCAATGTCAGCAACACTAAGTAACTGATTACTGACCTCAGGTGGAGTAAACGAGAAGTCTCGGAGCCAGTCCTCATCAGAGGACCAGAGGTGGAGGAGGTCAGCAACGTTGTCATTATGGAGGACCTGTCCTGGGCCCAGCACACAGTGTAATTACAAAGAAAGCTCAGCAGCACCTTTATTTCCTTAGGAGTTTGCAAAGATTTGGCCATGGCATGGCATCTAAAACTTTGACAAACTTATACAAATGTATTTTGGGGAGTAATATTGACTGGCTGCATCGCAGCCTGCTATGAAAACACTAATGTCCTTGAAGGGAAAATTATCCAAAAGGTAGGGGATACGGCCCAGTCCATCACAGGTAAAGCCTTCCCCACCATTGAGGAAATCTACACGGAGTGTTGTCGCAGGAAAGCAGCATCCATCATCAAGGACCCTCACCACCCAGGCCACGCTCTCTTCATGCTGCTTCTGTCGGGAAGGTACAGGAACCTCAGGACTCGCACCACCAGGTTCAGAAACAGTTACTACCCCTTGGCCACAAGGCTCTTGAACCAAAGGGGATAACTTCACTCAACTTCACTTAAAATATTCCCACAATCTATAGACTCGCTTTCAAGGACTTTTCATCTCATGCTCTTTACATTTAATGTTTATTTATTTTTGTATTTGCACAGTTTGCTGTTTTTGGCACACTGGTCCAACGCCCAAGTTGGTGCGGCCGTTCACTGATTCTATTATGATCATTATCCCATAGATTTATTGAATATGCCCACAAGAAAATGAATTTCAGGGTTTTATATTTATGACGCTTATGTAAGACTGTAAGACGTAGGAGCAGGATTAGGCCATTCAGCCCATCGAGTCAGTTCTGTCATTTGATCATGGCTGATCTCAGATCCCATTCACTCCATACACCTGCCTTCTCGCCATATCCTTTGATGACCTGACCGATCAGGAAACTATCAACTTCTGCTTTAAATATACCCACGGACTTGGCCTCCACCGCAGTCTGTGGCAGAGCATTCCACAGATTCACCACTCTTTGGCTAAAAAATTCCTCCTTACTTCTGTTCTAAAAGGTCGACTCTCAATTTTGAGGGTGTGCCCTCTAGTTCTGGATGCCCCCACCATAGGGAACATCCTCTCCACATCCACCCTATCTAGTCCTTTCAACATTTGGTAGGTTTCAATGAGATCCCACTGCATTCTTCTAATTTCCAGTTAATAGAGGCCCAAAGTTGCCAGATGCACTTCATATGTTAACCCCTTCATTCCTGGAATCATCCTCATGAATCTCCTCTAGAATGTCTCAAATGACAACACATCTTTTCTGAGATAAGGGGCCCAAAACTGTTGACAATACTCCAAGTGCAGCCTGACTAGTGTCTTATAAAGGCTCAGTATTATCTCCTTGCTTTTATATTCAATTCCCCTTGAAATAAATGCCAACATTGCATTTGTCTTCTTTACCACAGACTCAATCTGTAAATTAACCTTCTAGGAGTCTTGCACGAGGACTCCTAAATCTCCCTACACCTGTGATTTTGAACCTTCTCCCCATTTAGATAATTGTCTGCACTATTGTTCCTTTTACCAAAATGCATTATCATACATTTCCCAACACTGTATTCCATCTGACACTTTTTCCCCCATTCTTCCAATTTGTCCAAGTCCTGCTGCAATCACATTGCTTCCTCTGCACTACCTACCCCTCCACCTATCTTCGTATCATCCGCAAACTTTGCCACAAGCCATCAATTTCACTATCTAAATTACTGATAAACCATGCGAAAAGTGGCGAAACAATACTGACCCCTGAGAACACCACCAGTCTCTGGCAGCCAACCAGAAAAGCCCCCTTTATTCCCACTCGCTGTCTCCTGCCTGTCAGCCATTCCTCTATTCATGCCAGTATCTTTCCTGTAATGCCAGTGAATTTCAACTTGTTAAGCAGCCTCATGTGTGGCACCTTATCAAATGCCTTCTGAAAATCCAAGTAAATGACATCACTGTCCTTTGTCCACCTTGCTTGTTACTTCTTCAAAGAATTCTAAAAGATTTTTCAGGCAAGATTTCCCTTTACAGAAACCATGCTGACTTTGATTTATTTTATCAATAGTCTTCAAGTATCACGAAACCTCGTCCTTAATAATAGACTCCAACACTTTCCCAACCACTGAGGTTAGGCTAACTGGCCTATAACACTCCTCCCTTTTGTCTTCCTCCCTTCTTAAAGAGTGGAGTGACATTTGCAATTTTCCAGTCCTGGGGGACCATGCCAGAGTCAAGTGATTCTTGAAAGATCATGACCAATGTATCCGTTATCTTTTCAGAAACCTCTCTCAGGACTCTGGGATGTCGTCCGTCTGGTTGAAGTGACTTATCCACCCTAATACTTTACAGTTTGCCTAGCACTTTTTCCTTTGTAATAGCAATGGCACTCGCTCCTGCTCCCTGACACTCACAGACCTCTGGCACGCTGCTAGTGTCTTGCACAGTGAAGACAGATGCAAAGTATCCATTAAATTCATCTGTTGTCTCCTTGTCCCACATTACTACCTCACCAGCATCATCTTTCAGTGGTCCAATATCGACTCTCACCTCCCTTTTCCTCTTTATATAACTGAAAAAAGTTCTGGTAATCTGCTTTATATTAATGGCTCATTTGCCCTCATATTTCATCTTTTCCCTTCTTATAGCTTTTTTAGTTGCCTTTGTTGGATTTCAAAAGCTTCCCAGTCATCGAACTTCCCACTCACTTTTGCTACATTATATGCCCTTTCCTTGGCTTTTATGCAGTTCTTAGCTTCCCTTGTCAGCCACAGTTGCCTACCCCTGCCATTTGAGAACTACTTCCTCTGTGGGACATATCTATCCTGCACCTTGTGAACTATTCCCAGAAACTTCAGCCATCTCTGTTCTGCTGTCATCCCTGCCAGTATCCTCCTCCAATCCACCTGGGCAAGCTCTTCTCTCAGGCCTCTGTAATTCCCTTTATTCCATTGTAATACTGATACATGTGACTTGTGCTTCTCCCACTCAAATTGCAGTATGAATTCAATCATATTATGATCACTGCCCCCTAAGGGTTCCTTTACGTTAAGATGACTAATAACATCTGGGTTACTACACCACACCCAAACTAAGACAGACTTTCCCTAAGTAGGCTCAAGCACAAGTTGCTCTAAAAAGATATCACATAGGCATTCAACAAATTCCCTCCCTTGCGTTCTGACACCATCTTGACTTTCCCAATCCCCTTGTATATTGAAGTCCTCCACTACAACTGTGTCATTACCCTTATTACATCCTCTTTCCAGCTCCCTTTGCGATCTCAACCCCACATCTTGGCTACTATTTGGACACAGATAAATGCGTGGCTGAGAAGTTGGTGCAGGAGGCAGGTCCTCAGGTTCTTGGATAATTGGGATCTCTTCTGGGGGAAGTATGACCTTTTCAACAGTGACGGGTTGCACCTGAACCCAAGGGGGACCAATATTCTCGCGGATAGGTTGTTAGAGCTGTTGGGGAGGGTTTAAACTAACTTGGTGGGGGGGGGTGGTGAGAACCCGAGTGAAGGGACTCAGGAAAGGACGGATGGTAAAAAATTAAAAATAACATGCAGTCAGATTGTCAGGAAGGGCAGGCAGGTGATTGGACATCGTTGCAGCCAACAAGCTGAGTCAAATCATTAGGAATGTAGAATCAGAAAGGATAGCAAATACGGTACTCTAAATGTGTGTAGTATAAAAAATAAGGTTGATAATCTTGTTGCAATATTACAGATTGTCAGGTGAGATGTTGTGGCCATCATTGAATTGTGGCTGAAGGATGTTTGTAGTTGGGAGCTGAATGTCCAAAGTTACATGTTATATCGGAGGGATAGGAAGGTAGGGAGAAGTAGTGGTGTGGCTCTACTGGTAAAGAATGGCATCAAATCAGTAGAAAGATGTGACATAGGATCGGAAGATGTTGAATCCTTTTGGGTTGAGTTAAGAAACTGCAAGGGTAAAAGGACATTGATGCCAGTTACATACAGGCCTCCCAACATTGTCTGGGAGGTGGACCACAGATTACAAAAGGAGTCAAAAGTGAGTCAAGAGAGCAATGTTACAGTAGTCATGGCAGATTTTAACATGCAGGTCGATTGGGAAAATCAGGTTGGTAATGGATCTCGAGAGTGAGTTTGCTGTATGCCTAAGAGATGGCTTTTTAGAGCAGTTTGTCGTTGGCCCTGCTAGATGATCAGCTATACTGGATTGGGTGTTATGTAATGAACTGGAGGTGATTAGGGAGCTTAAGGTAAAAGAACCCTTAGGAACCACTGATCACAATATGATTTTCAACTTGAAATTTGACAGGGAGAAAGTAAAGTCTGATGTAGCAGTAAGGGAAATTACCGGCTGGTGGTGCAGTGACATCAGCGCCGGACTCCGGAGCGAAGGTTCCCAAGTTCGAATCCAGTCGGGCCGCTCCCGAACACGCTTTCCATCCATGCCGGGTTGAGTGTTGAGCTCGCAACTCAGCCTCGTAAAAAAAACACTGCGCTGTCAGAAGGACGTAGGGGACCACTCACAGAATCTTTCCTCCAAGACAATCACTTTGAAAAAACAAGTGGTCGCCGAGGCTCTGGCAGAGTATGGTTCACAAAAAAAAGGGAAATTTCAATGGTATGAGAGGCCAAAGTAAGTTGGAAGGAGCTGCAGAGCAGCAATGGTATGCATTTCTGGGAAAACTGAGGAAGGTGCAGGATATGTGTATTCCAAAAATGAAGAAATACTCAAATGGGAAAATAGTTCAACCGTGGCTGACAAGGGAAGTCAAAGCTGTTGTAAAAGCAAAAGAAAGGGCATACAACAAAGCAAAAATTAATGGGAAGACAGAGGATTGGGAAGTGTTTAAAAACCTACAGAGAGCAACTAAAAAAATCATTAGAAGGGAAAAGATGAACTATGAAAGCAAGCTAACAAATAATATCAAAGTGGATAGTAGAAGTTGCAAGTATGTTAAAAATAAAAGAGAAATGAGAGTGGATATAGGAGCACTAGTAAATCAGGCAGGAGAAATAATATCAAGAAACAAGGGGATGGCGGATGAACTAAATGAGTATTTTGCATCATTCTTCACTGTGGAAGACACCAGCAGTGTGCATGATGTTGTAGTGTGTGAAGGAAGAGAAGTGGGTGCAGTTACTGTTACAAGTGAGAAGGTGCTCAAAAAGCTGAAAGACCTAAAGGTCACCTGGACCAGCGGAACTGCACCCTAGGGTTCTGAAAGAGATAACATTAGAGATTGTGCTGGCATTAGAAATGATCTTTCAAAAATCATTGGACTCTGACATGTGCCAGAGGACTGGAAATTGCAAATGTCACTCCACTCTTTAAGAAAGGAGGAAGGCAGCAGAAAGGAAATTATAGACCAGTTAGCCTGACCTCAGTGGTTGGGAAGACGTTAGAGTCAATGTTAAGGATGAGGTGATGGAGTACTTGGTGACACAGGACAAGATAGTACAAAGTCAGCATGGTTTCCTTCAGGGAAAATCCTGCCTGATAAACCTGTTGGAATTTTATGAGATTACAAGTAGGATAGATAAAATAGATGTAGTGGATGTTGTATATTTGGACTTTCAGAAGACCTTTGACAAGGTGCCACACATGAGGCTGCTTAACAAGTTAAGAGCCAATGGTATTACAGGAAAGTTACTAACATGGTTAGAGCATTAGCTGATTGGTAGGAGGCAGCGAGTGGGAATAAAAAGATCCTTTTTGGGTTGGCTGCCAGTGACTAGTGGTGTTCCGCAGGGGTCGGTGTTGGGCCCACTTATTTTTACGCTGCATATAAATGATTTAGATGATGGAATAGATGGCTTTGTTGCCAAGTTTGCAGATGATACGAAGATTGATGGAGGGGCAGGTAGTGTTGAGGAAACAGGTAGGATGCAGAATGACTTAGGCAGATTAGGAGAATGGGCAAGAAAGTGGCAAATGAAATACAATGTTGGAAAATGCATGGTCATGCACTTTGGTAGTAGAAATAAATGTACGGACTATTTTCTAAATGAGGAGAAAATCCAGGAATTTGAGATGCAGAGGGACTTGGGAGTCCTTGTGCAGAACACCCTGAAGATTAACTTACAAATTGAGTTGGTGGTGAGGAAGGCAAATGCAATGTTAGCATTCATTTCAAGAGGTCTAGAATACAAGAGTAGGGATGTGCTGTTGAGGCTTTATAAGGCACTGATGAGGCCTCACCTTGTGTATTGTGAACAGTTTTGGGCCCCTTGTCTTAGAAAATATTTGCTGGTATTGGAGAGGGTCCAGAGGAGGTTCACAAGGATGATTCCGGGAATGAAAGGGTTATCATACGAGGAACATTTGATGGCTCTGGGTCTGTACTCGCTAGAATTTAGAAGGATGAGGGGGGGATCTCATTGAAACCTTTCGAATGTTGAAAGGACTAGACACAGTAGATGTGAAAAGGATGTTTCCCATGGTGGGAGAGTCTAGGACAAGAGGGTACAGCTTCAGGTTAGAGGGGCGTGCTTTCAAAACAGAGATGTGGAGAAATTTCTTTAGCCAAGGGTGGTGAATATGTGGAATTTGTTCCCAAGTGCAGGTGTGGAGGCCAGGTCATTGGGTGTATTTAAGGCAGAGATTGACAAGTTCTTGATTGGACATGGCATCAAAGGCTATGGGGAGAAGGCCAGGAACTGAGGAAGAGATGGAGAAAAGGATCACACACAAAATGCTGGTGGAACACAGCAGGCCAGGCAGCATCTATAGGAAGAAGCACAGTCGACGTTTCAGGCCGAGACCCTTTGTCAGGATTAACAGTTTTAATTTCAGTTTGTCCTGACGAAGGGTCTCGGCCCAAAACGTCGACTGTGCTTCTTCCTATAGACGCTGCCTGGCCTGCTGTGTTCCACCAGCATTTTGTGTGTGTTGCTTGAATTTCCAGCATCTGCAGATTTCCTCGTGTTTGCGAAAAAAGGATCAGCCATGATTCAATGGTGGAGCAAACTCGATGGGCCAGGTAGCCTAATTCAGCTCCTATGCCTTATGTCTTACTCCCATATAGGTATTTTTACCCCTGCAGTTTAACTCCACCCACGAAGATTCAACATTCCCTGACTCTATGTCACCTCCTTCTAAAGACGTAATTCCATCTCTTACCTACAGAGCCACACCACTGGTACTAAGTATATCCTTTGATGTTGAACCCCCAACTATGTCCTTCTTTCAGCCACGACTCAGTGATGCCCACAACGTCATACCAACCAATCTCTAATAGTGCCAACACACACAAAATGCTGGTGGAACACAGCAGGCCAGGCAGCATCTATAAGGAGAAGCACTGACGAAGGGTCTCGGCCTGAAACGTCGATAGTGCTTCTCCTTATAGATGCTGCTTGGCCTGCTGTGTTCCACCAGCATTTTGCGTGTGTTGTTTAATTTCCAGCATCTGCGGATTTCCTCGTGTTTGCTCTAATTGCGCCATGAGTTCATCCATCTTATTCCGAATGCTACGCGCAAGCGCAATTGATTACAGCTCTTTCAGTCCTGTAAACTTCACCCTTATGAATTTTGTCTCTGTGGTACAATTTAACACAATGACTTATGAAGCTAAGGATAAAATCTACTGCTGAATCACACATAAATAACAAACTGAAGTGCATTAATATTAAATATTGTAAGGTACAGAACAGGTTAACCAGTGACACTTTGAATACGACGTGGCCAGGAGTTCAGAAGGCTGTTCGCCTGGGGGAAGAAACAGTGTCTCATTGTGACCGATCTTGTTTTTATGCATCATAGTCTGCTACCTGGTGGTAGAAAGTCAAGGAGGATGCTGGATGGATGGGTGGATTTACCTTGAAATTTCAACTTTCAACTTTGTAAATCCCTGATGTATCTACCTCTACCACCATGCCAGGCAGTGCATTAAGTCGCCCACTGTGTAAAAACCCTACCCCTCACATCTCCTTTGAACTTGCCCCCTCTCCCTTAAATCCATGTCCTCTGGTATTAGACATTTTGGGAAAGACACTGTCTGCCCACTCTATCTATGCCTCTCATTATCTTGCAAGCCTCTATCAGATCTCCCCTCAGCCTCCACGCTCCAGAGAAAACAGCCCAAGGTTGTCCAGTCTCTCATGATAGCAACGCCCTCTCATCCAGGCAGCGTCCTGGTAAACCTCTTTTGCACTCGCTACAAAGAGCTGTGTGCAATTCCCCAGATGCAACCTATCTAGAGTTTTATAAAGCTTCAACATAGCTTCCTGACTTTTGGACTTGGACTTGGGCCCCAAGATCCCTCTGTTCCCCAACACTGTTAAGGGTCTTGCCTTTAACAGTGTACGGTCTCTTTACAGTTGGCCTGCCAAGGTACAACACTTCACGTTTGTCCAGGTTAAACTCCATCTGCCATTTCTCCGCCCATATCTGCAACTGGCCTATACCCTGTAGTATTCTTTGCCAGTCTTCTGCACTATCCACAGCACCGCCAATCTTTGTGTGATGGGGTGGCATGGGAATACAAAGGTTAGCACAATGCTTTACAATACCAGCGACAAGGATTCAATTCCCGACGCTGTCTGTAAAGTGTTTGCACGTCCTTCCTTTGGAATGTGTGGGTTTGCTCCTGGTGGACTGGTTTCCTCCTGCAGTCCAAAGACATACCTGTTAGTAGGTGAATTAGTCCTTGTCAATTATCGTGTGTTTAGGCTAGGGTTAAATCGGGAACTGCTGGTCAGCACGGTTCGAAGGTCCAGAAGGGTCTAACTAAATCATCTGCAAATATATCAACCAAACCATCTACATTTTCATCCAGTGCATTTATATACAGCACAAACGGCACAAGTCCCTTCACAGATCTCTGCGGAACTCCACTAATCAGAGACCTCCAGATAGAATAAGTCCCTTTGACCACTACTTTCTGACTTCCATTGATTTACTATACAGAGATACAGAATGGGAATAGGTCCTCCCGGCCTAACAAATTAGTCGCCTAATTACACCCATGTGACCAACTAACCTACTGCCCCTTGTGGGGTGAAAGGGTAATAAACCAGCCACGATGAAATAGCAGAGCAGAGCAGACTCAATGGACCAAATGGCTAAAATCTGCTCCCATGTCTTATGGCCCTATCATTTTAAAGTGATTGGAGGAAAGTACAGGGGGGATGTCAGAGGTAAGGTTTTATTTACACACAGAGCGGTGGGTGTGTGGAACACACTGCCAGGAGTGGTGGCAGAGGCAAACACAATAGGAACGTTTAAGACACTGTCGGATAGGCACGTGGATGACAGAAAAATGGAGGGTTATGTGGGAGGGAAGGGTTAGATTGATCTTGGTGTAGGTTAGGAGGTCAGTACAGCATTGTGGGCTGAAGGGCCTGTACTGTACTGTAGCGTTCTACGTTCAAGTTCTAGTTTCCATCCCTGATGCAGCCGGATAGCGAGGTCAGCTTACATCTACAGCTCTTCTCTCTGCTGTGGGTCTTTAAATCCTCCACACAGCTTTACCTAACACGTATTGTGGGTTTTACAGATCACCTGCTGATATTTACCATCTGACATTTTGAGTGATGAACATAGAGAGTCTGGCTTGTTATTTGTACAGACTGAGCAGTGCAAATATCACCTCAGGAGTCCTCACAGGAGATTTATCTCAACAAACATTCAGGCCCACATACAGAGGACAGCACAATGGAGCAGCAGGTAGAGCAGCTGCCTTGCAGGGCCAGAAATCCGGGTTCAAACCCGATCTCAGGCGTTGTCTGTGCTTGTGGAGTCTGCACGTTCTCCCAGTGACCGCAGGGCTGGAAATCTGGGTTCAATCCCGATCTCAGGCGTTGTCTGTGCTTGTGGAGTCTGCACGTTCTCCCAGTGACCGCAGGGCTGGAAATCTGGGTTCAATCCCGATCTCAGGCGTTGTCTGTGCTTGTGGAGTCTGCACGTTCTCCCAGTGACCGCAGGGCTGGAAATCTGGGTTCAATCCCGATCTCAGGCGTTGTCTGTGCTTGTGGAGTCTGCACGTTCTCCCAGTGACCGCAGGGCCGGAAATCTGGGTTCAATCCCGATCTCAGGTGTTGTCTGTGCTTGTGGAGTCTGCACGTTCTCTCAGTGACTGCAGGGGTCTCCTCCAGATGCTTTGATTTCCACCCACATGGCAAAGTCATACAAACGAGTGTGTGGATGAATGCTCCATCTCAGGGGTCAGGGTGGGGAAGGGGAGCAAGGGGTGGGAACATGGGAAATTAGGGAAAAGAGGTTACCAGAAAAATTAATGGGGATGGGAATTGCACTGTGAGCTGGTAAAATCTTGATGGGCCGATAGGTCAACATAAAGAAATGATTAATAACAAAGAGAAAAAAAGCAAAAACTGGGTCAAATACATATGTTTGACATTGGTATAACAGGAATAATTTATACATTCTTCAATAGAGTCATAAAGCACAACAGCACAGAAACAGGCCCATCAGCCTATCTAGTCCATGCCAATCTGTTATTCTGCCTCGTCTCATTGACCTGCACCCAGGCCATTGCCCTCCCACTCATGTACTTATCAAAATTTCCCTTGAATGTTGAAACCACATATCCACCAAATGCACTAACAGCTCCATCCACACTCTCACCACCATTGAGGGAAGTTCCCCCTCAAACATTTCACCTTTCACCCTTAACCCATGACCTCTAGTTCTAGTCTCACTCAAGCTCAGTGGGAAGGCCTGCTTGCACTTACCCTATCTATTCCCCTCAGAATGTTGATAGGCATGGTGATGCAAGATAAATGAAGAGGTATTGAGTGTACTGTGTAGTTGGGGGTGGGGGTTCAGATTGATTGTGTGTACCATGTAGAGGGGAGGGGGAGATTTGACTGTGTGTACTGTGCTCTGGGCCTGTACCCGCAGGAGTTTAGAGGAATGTGGGGAGGGGTCTCATATTGAAATGCCAAGATAGAGTGGATGTTGAAAGGATTTTTCCTAAAGTGGGGGAGTCCAGAGCCAGAGGATACAGCCTCGGAATAGAGGGATGTCCATTTATAGCAGAGATAAGATGGAATTTCTTTAGCCAGAGGGTGGGGAATCTATGGAATTCATTGCCACAGACAGCTGTGCAGGCCAAGTCATTGGGGATAGGTTCTTAACTAGTAAACGGCATCAAGGTTACAGGGAGAAAGCTGCAGAATGGGGTGGAGAGGGAAAATAATCAGCATGATGGAATGGCAATGCAGATTCAATGGGCTGAATGGCCTAAGTCTGCTCCCTTGTCTATGGTCGTGTGGACCAAAGCTGTGGACAGGAATGAAATGAAGACCCAGTGCTAACATCCACAGTCCACCAGAGGGAGCCCTAACGTGTACAGTGCACAGGTCTCTGAGAATATTCTCGGTGGAGATCAATGTGTTTTTGGACACCGGGGGAATCAGAGGATTCAGGAAACGGAAAGGAAGCAGAGCTGAGAATAAACACGTACAAAATTCTGCAGGGACTCAGCACCTCAGGCAACGGAGGGGACCATTGACCATCAGGACTGGGAAAGAAGGGGGCGGGAGCCTTAATCAGAAGATTGGGGAGGGGAAGGATTACAAGCTGGCAGGTGATGAGACCAAGTGAGGGGAAGGTGGGTTGGTGGGGTGGCGAGGGTAGGGGGGGTAGATGAAGTGGGAAGCTGGGAGGTGAAAGGTGGAAAAGGTAAATGGCTGAAGAAGAAGATGAAATTTGATTGGAGAGGAGAGTGGACCGTTGAAGAAGGGGGAGGGGGGAACCAAAGGGAGATGATGGGCAGGTGAAGAGAAGGGGTGAGAGAGAAGCCAGAATGGGAAATGGAGAAGGACAGAAAGTTGAGAGGAATTATGAAGCCATTAGAATTACTAAAAAAACACTTGTCAAAGCCCAAGGAAGCAGGAGGTTTGCTCTACCGGACGTTAAAATGTATTACTGGGCTGCCCACCTATCTATTCTTGCATGGTGGGAAAAAGGCCCACCATCTACCTCAGACTCGTGCCTAGCATGGTTACTCATAGAGCGAGTGCTTTGTAAGAAGACTTCCTTACCAGCTCTCCTTAATAGCCCCACTGCAGTTAATAAGTCACATTTTAGTAACAGCTTTGTGGTTGGCAGCACTATAAGAATTTGGAAGCAGATTCAACTACACATTAAGGCCCCAAAAACTTATATTGACATTCCGATCTGTGACAATCATTCCTTTTTGCCTGGCCTGAATGATACTGTTTTTTCGTCCTGAAAACAGAGTGGCATCTGTAGTGTAGGTGATCTATATATTAATGGAAACTTTGCCTCATTTGCACAGTTACAAGCAGTTTACAATATCCCTGCATCTAGTTTCTTTAGATATTTACAAATTCGAGATTATGTTAGGAAATGTATACCTAATTTCAAAGTTTTAGACAAACATGAGTCCCTGGAGGCAATAAGTAAATTTGATCCGGTTACTCGTAGTGCCATATCCTATTTTTATCAGATCCTACATAATGGAGCTCGGGTGAATACTGCAGGTCTTAAACAGGCGTGGGTGGATGAACTGGGTATAGAACTGACAGAGGAGGTCTGGGATGAGTGTTTAAAGAGTATACATGATTGTTTGGTCAACGTCAGACACAGACTCATACAGTTTAAAACAATACACAGACTCCATTATTCCAAAGAAAAGTTGCACAGCTTCTACCCAGATGTTTCACCAGTTTGTAATAGATGTAAATCTGAGAACAGTAACTTGTCATTCATTCTGGTCATGTTGTAAGCTTTATGCATACTGGAAAAGTATCTTTCACTGTTTCTCTGAGGCTTATGGGAAGCAGTGGGAACCAGACCCACTCACTGCCATCCTTGGAGCACCAAGCTCCCTATCTTCAGCCAATAAGTATGAAAAAATGGCTGTATTGTTTGGAATGGTGATTGTTAAGAAGTTAATCCTGCAAATGTGGAGAATGGACTCTGTGCCTACGTATGATCTGAGGCTGAGAGAACTGGCAAACGCTTTACATTTGGAGAGACTGAGACTATGTAATGAGGACAGAGGGGACATCTTTGAAAGGATATGGGGCCCTGTATTGGACTTTCTTACAGGGTGAGGACTGAGGTTTTTTTGGTGCGGTGCACCTCTGCTGTGAAGGTTTACTTATGCCTTTATATTATTCTCCCTTTTGCTGCTCAATATTTAATTTGATTTTGTTATGGTCGTGGTTTTTGTGGATGTGCTGTATTTTTTGTTGTTGTTTGTTTGTAGAAAAAAAGAATAAAAAATATATTTAAAAAAAGAAAGTTGAGAGGGAAAAATTACCGGAAGTTGGAGAAATCGAAGTTCATGCCATCAGGTTGGAGGCTACCCAGATGGAATATGAGGTGTTGGCCTTCAACTCTGGATGTCCAGCATCTGAGAATCTCTTCTGTTGATTGTAAACAGCAAGAGGGACTTAGCAGGTCAGGTAGCATCTACGGAGGAGAATAAACAGGGCTGAGACCCTTCATCAGGACAGAGTTGAGAATAGCTTTGCTGGAAATAAAGAACAGGGAGGACATTAGAGCCATAATGGAACACTCCAACCGCTAGATTTTCTATTTTTAAGTGTTTGGTCAGGTTATAGAACACTACAGCACAGAAACAGGCCCTTGATTCCATCTAGACCATGCTGAACTATTATACTGCCAATATCCATCGACCCGACCTGGACCATACCCCTCCCATCCATGAACTTATTGAAATCGAACACCTCCACTGGCAGCTTATTCCACACCCTCAGAGTGACAAAGTACTGGGTACGATGGACGTGTAGCAGTTAACACATCGGTGTGCTCCAGGATTCGGAGGTCAGCCCCGGTGTCCTCTGTAAGGAGTCTCTGTGTGTCTTCCCCATGGAACGTGTGCATTTCTGCGGGTGTTCTGGTTTATTCCCACGGCCCAAAGCTGGACTGGGTAGGTTAATTGCCCCGTGATTAGGTAATGGGTAATCGGGCTTGTTGGAGGTAGCTGGAGCAGCATGGCTCAAAGAGCAGAAAAGAGGTCACCGCACTGTATCACTAAATAAAATAAACATAAAAGAAGAAGTTCCTCTTCAGGTTGCCCTTAAATATCTCACCGTTCACCCTTAACCTATGAACTCTAGCTCTAGTTTCACCCAGCCTGCCAGTTTAAGATGGCAAGCGACGACTTACTGGTGGTTCCCAAAGCAAAAAGTACAATGAACTACAGTGCCTATAGAAAGGGAATCTGCTGAATTCAAACTTGAAGGGGGTGAATACTTATGCAATCAATTATCTTATGCTTTACATTTGAAATTAGTTTATATCACTTTGTAGAGATCTGTCTTCACTTTGACATGAAAGAGTACTTTTCTGTTGATCAATGGCAAAAAAAGCCAAATTAAATCCACTGTGATTCAATATTGTAAAACAACAAAAAATAGAAATTTCCAAAGGGGGGGAGGTGAAGATTTTTACAGGAAATGTACTTTATTAATAATAGTTTTTCTGTAAAAAGTTATGCAGGTGATCATTGGAAACAATAAAGAAAAGGATAGATGAAGGAGAATCAGTTGATGATGTGGAATTGGATTTTCAGAAGGCCTTTGACAAGGTGCCACACATGAGGCTGCTTAACAAGCTACAAGCCCATGGTATTACAGGAAAGATTCCAGCACGGATAAAGCAGTGGCTGATTGGCAGGAGGCAAAGAGTGGGAATGAAAGGATCCTTTTCTGGTTGGCTGCTGGTGACGGGTGGTGTTCCACAGGTGTCTGTGTTGGGACTGATTCTTTTTATGTTATGTGTCAATGATTTGGATGATGGAATTGATGGCTTTGTTGCAAAGTCTACAGATGATGTGAAGATAGATGGAAGGGCAGGTAGTTCTGAGGAAGCAGAGAGGCTACAGAAGGACTTAGACAGATTAGGAGAAGGGGCAAAGAAGTAGCAGATGGAATATAGTTCTGGGAAGTGTATGGTCATGCACTTCGAAGAAATGAAAGGGTTGATTGTTTTCTAAATGGAGAGAAAATATTAAAAAACCTGAGGCATAAAGGGACTTGGGAGTCCTCGTGCAGAATTCCCTGAAGGTTAATTTGCAGGTGGAGTCTGTGGTGAGGAAGGCAAATGTGATTTCAAGAGGGCTAAAATATAAAAGCAAGGATGTGATGTTGAGACTTTATAAAGCACTGGAGAACATAAGAACATAATAGGAGGGAGTCAGCCATTCGGCCCATCAAGCCTGCTTCACCATTCAATAAGATCATGGCTGATCTCCACCTACCTTCCTTTTCCCCATAACCCTCAATTCCCCTACTATGCAAACATCAATCCAACCTTGTCTTTACTGAGGTAGCCTCCACTGCTTCATTGGGCAGAGAATTCCACAGATTCACCACTCTCTGGGAAAAGCAGTTCCTCCTCATCTCCATCCTAAATCTACTCCCCCGAATCTTAAGGCTATGTCCCCTACTTCTAGTTTCACCTACCAGTGGAAACAACTTTCCTGCCTCTATCTTATCTATCCTTTCCATGGTTTTACATTTTAAAGATCTCCTTTCATTCTTCTGAATTCCAACAAATACAGTCCCAGGCAATTCAATCTCTCCTCATAGTCTAACCCCCTCATCTCTAGAATCAATCTGATAAACCTCCTCCACATCGCCTCCAAAGCCAGTATATCCTTCCTCAAGTAAGGAGACCAGAACTGCACACAGTACTCCAGGTGCAGCGTAACCAGTACCCTGTACAGTTGCAGCATAACCTCCCTGCTCTTAAATTCAATCCCTCGAGCAATAAAGGCCAACATTCCCCTTGCCTTCCTGATAGCCTGCTGCACCTGCAAACCAACCCTTTGTGATTTATGCACAAGCACTCCCAAGTCCCTCTGCTCAGCAGCATGCTGCAGTTTTTTACCATTTAAATGATAATCTGATCTTCCATTTTTGCTTCCAAAGTGGCTAACCTCGCATTTACCAACATTGTACTCCATCTCCCAGACCCTTGCCCACTCACTTAACCTGTCTATATCCCTCTGCAGAATCGCTGTATCTTCTACACAATTTGCTTTTCCACTCAATTTAATATCATCAGCAAACTTAGATACACTACCCTCTTCCAGATCGTTAATGTATATCGTGATCAGTTGTGGGCCCAACACTGACCCCCGTAGCTCACCAATCACCACTGTTGCCAACCAGAGTAACACCCAACTCTCCATGCTAATACGTCACCCCCAACTCTATGCATCCTTATCTCATCTTATCTCATCTTTTAAGCAGCACCTTATCGAACGCCTTCTGGATATCCAAGTAAATAACGTCGATCAGTTCCCCTTTATCCACTGTCTTGTTACATCCTCAAAGAACTCCAGTAAGTTTGTAAAACAGGACCTGCCTTTGCTGAATCCATGTTGTGTCTGCCTGATGGATCCATTTCATTCCAGGTGCATCACTTGGAGCATTGTGAGTGGTTTTGGGCCTCTTATTTTAGAAAGAATGCTCTAAAACTGGAGATGGTTCAAAGAAGATTCATCTAAATGATTCCAGGATTGAATGGCTTGTCATATGAGGAACGTTTGATGGTTCTGGGCCAGTATTCACTGGAATTCAGAAGAATGAGGGGTGACATCATTGAAACCTATTGAATGGTGAAAGGCCTTGATAGAGTGGATGTGGAGAGGATGTTTCCTATAGTGGGAGAGCCTATGACCGAAGGACACAGCCTCAGAATAGATGAGTGACCTTTTAGAAAGGAGATGAGGAATTCCTTTAGACAGAGACCAGGGAATCTGTGGGATTTGTTGCCGCTGTGGAGGCCCAGTCTTTATGTACATTTAAGGCAGAGGTTGATTGATCAGGGCATGAATGATATGGGGGGAGGGCAGGAGATTGGATTGGGGCTGAGAGGGAATTGGATCAGCCATGATGAAATGGCAGAGCAGACTCAATGGGCCAAGTGGCCCTGTATGTTATGGTCTTATGGTCGAAATGCAGAGCCAGATGGACTGAAGAGACAGGATATTGGGACCGGAGGCGAGGGTCTGGCCAGTTCTGCCTACTGCTCCGCGACAACTAATCCGCTCTTCGCCGGACTGAGGCCGAGCCTGTGGGCCTGCTCCAGCTGCTTCGGGCTTCGTGCCTGCGTGCACTGTGACGTTTTGCTCTGCTGTGTGCTGAACTGGGGCTGAGGATAGGGGCCTCCGAGATCCGTGTACGTGGGCAGAGTTGGATTTTTCACACAGAGACTGATGGCAGTGTGGAATGCATTTCCAGGAATGGTGGCAGATACTGTTAGTCATGAAAGTCCTGGAGAGGCTCAGGAATACCATCTCTCTCAAATGGAGAAGAAGTCTTCATTGCTATTTCCATAACAGTTTTGTTTGACCAGTCAGGGGTATTGGCCCTGAGCTGAACCCCCGAACCTGGAGGGCCAGTGGACTCCTCTTAGTCTGGCCTCTACCCTTTGACCTGTTTGGCATGGGTGACCCCGCCAACAGCCAAAGCACAAAGCCCTGACTCCAGCCAGCATAGCTCTCTGGGTCACTGAGGCATGCAAGCCTCCAAACCACGACAAGGTTGAGGTCCTCTTGGAGGAGATAGGCACATGGATGAGAGCACAGTGGAGGGCTATGTGGGAGGGAAGGGTTTGATCTTGGAGTACATTAAAAGGCTGCCAAAGCATTCCAAGCTGAGGGCCTGAACTGTGCTGTAATGCCCTATGTTCCATTTTCGTTGAAGAGACTCTTAGTCAGGAATATGGATGATAGAAAAATGGAGAGCTATGTAAGTGGGAAGGGTTAGAGGTCGGAACAATTTTGTGGCACGAAAGGCCTGTACTGTGAGGAAACGTTCTATGTTCTATGCTCTAAAATGTTGACGATTCATTTCCCTCTACGGATGTTGCCTGGCCTGCTGAGTTCCTCCAGCAGTTTGTGCAATGGACTTGAACTCCTCATACTCTGATAAGATCCAGATGAACAGGCAATCATGTCTGGTGGATTTCCAGGAATACCACAGATGGAAATGATTCTGCTTTCTTTTGGTTTTGAAATTGCTGTCAGAAAGGGAAATGGCTTGGAGCATAATTAGATTCACTATTATGGCTATGCACACAAGTCCTTAGGGATGAATATGCTGCAGAATAGATCAGGAGCAGAATGCAAAAACAGCAAACTTTATTTGGCGCACTTAGTCAAAGCAGTATGGATCAGAAATAACATCTCCTCCTTGCTGACAGTCAACACAGGCACAGAGCCACACATTCATCTCTTGGATTCCTCTCCCCTTCTCCTTCCCTAAACTCCATGTTGCTCTCCTATCAGATCCCATCTTCTTCAGTTCTTTCCACCTATTAGATCCCAGCTTCTGACATCATTCACACTCTTTCCCCCCCCCCCCCCCCCCACTCACCTGGATCCATTCGTCACCCCTCAGCTCTTCCCCCTCCTGTTATTCTGACTATCTCCCCTCTTTCTTTCCAGTCCCGATGAAGGGCCTCGGACTGAAACCTTGACTCATGGAGGGAATGTTTCCCTCCACGGATGCTGCCTGACTGACTGCACTCCCCTGGCATGTTGTGTGTAGTTACACAATACTACACATATTTTCCACTGGAAATAACTCAGGTTCCTGAGAATCAAAGAAGACTGACAAAGTGCAACGGATTTGTGTAAGGTAAAGCAGGTGCCAACTGTGAACTTTGGAAGAAGGCAAACAAAGTTATCACCCAATGGAGAAGAATATTGTTGTTGGCATTTTTGTGTCAAATGTAAAGAATCAGAACCAAGTTTAATATCACTGGCTTATGTCACAAAATTTGTTTTGCGGTAGCGGTATAGTGCAATAAAGAATAATAAAAACTATCATTTGTGTTAAGAAGCATTTATAAAAAAGAAAATTAAATTTAATAAGTAGTGCAGGAAGAGACAGAAAAATAGTGAGGTAGTGTTCATGGATTCATTGTCCATTCAGAAATCTTATAGCAGAGGCGAAGAAGCTGTTCCTGAACCGTTGAGTGTATGTCTTCAAGCTCCTGTACCTCCTCTCTGATGGTGGTAATGAGAAGACAGCATGTCCTGGGTGATGGGGATCCTTCAAGATGCATTCTGCCTTTTTGAGGCATTGCCTTTTGAAGGTGTCGTCAATGCTGGAGAGCTTAGCGCTCATGACGGAGCTGGCTGAATGTATGACTCTCTGCAGCTTTTTCGCCATCCTGTGCAGTGACCCTCCAGTGATGCAACCAGCTAGAATCAACTTTTAGAATGAACAATCTGGAGAAGACACAACTCAGAGTTGTATATGGACTCATGCTTTGATAATAAATGAACTTTTGAACATTTTACAACCAATCCCAATTTGACTTTCACTAATTGATCATTGTTCCAATCAACATCATAAACGTTCTTTGGTAAACCATTTAAATATTAATGTTTTGGGATTTACTGTTGAGTTTTCACATTTTGTAGCAGTGTGATTTGACTGAATAAAGGACTATTTCAAACTCTGGTGTTCTCTTGTCTCCTGGCTTCACGTCTCATTTGTAGTTATAGGCAAGTGAACATGAGAGAGCCCATGAACATGCCCTCTCTACTTTTGCTCTCTTTTGGCACTAATAATTAAATTTGATTTATTTGATAGATTTGATATACATATACTTTATATACTGCATATGTACAGCACCTATAAAAAGTATTCAAGTCCCTTGGAAGTTTTCATGTTTTATTGTTTTACAACATTGAATCACAGTGGATTTAATTTGGCTTTTTTGACACTGATCAACAGAAAAATACTCTTTTGTGTCAAAGTGAAACAGATCTCTACAAAGAGATCTAAATTAATTACAAATATAAAACTCAAAATAATCAATTGCATAAGTATTCACACCCTTTAATAAGACAAACTAAATTATCAGTGGTGCAGCCAGTTGGTTTTAGAAGTCACATAATTAGTTATGTGCAGTCAAGGTGTTTCAATTGATCGTAGTAAAAATACTCCTGTATCTGGAAGGTCCAACTGCTGGTGTGTCAATATCCTGGCAAAAATTACACCATCTACAAAATCAACTACAAAATCTCAAAACTACTAAAGAACACTCCAAGCATCTTTGCGAAAAGGTTATTGAAATTTCCAAGTCACTGAATATCCCTTGGAGTACAGTTAAGTCAATCATCAAGAAATGGAAAGAATATAGCACAGCTGTAAATCTGCCATCCTCAAAAACTGAGTGACCGTGCAAGAAGGGGACAAGTGAGGGAGGCCACCAAGAGACCTATGACAACTCTGGAGGAGTTACAAGCTTCAGTGGCTGAGATGGGAGAGACTGTGCGTACAACAACTGTCACCCGGGAGCTTCACCAGTTGCAGTTTTATGGGAGAGTGGAAACAGAAAGCCACTGTTGAGAAATACTCACATGAAATCTAAGCTGGAATTTGCCAGAAGGTATGCGGGAGACTCTGAAGTCAGCTGGAAAATGGTTCTATGGTCTGATGAAAACAAAATTGAGCTTTTTGGCCATCAGACTAAATGCTATGTTTGGCCTAAGCCAAACACTACACATCATCAAAAACACAGCATCCCTACCGTGAAGCACGGTGGTGGCTGCATCATGCTGTGGGGATGCTTCACTGCATCAGGCACTGGAAGGCTTGTGAAGGTAGAGGGTAAAATGACTGCAGCAAAATACAGGGAAATCCTGGAGGGAAACCTGATGCAGTTTGAAAGAGAACTGCAACTTGGGAGAAGATTTGTTTTCCAGCAAGACAGTGACCCCAAGTATAAAGCCAAAGCTACACAGGAATGGCTTAAAAACAAAGTTAATGTCCTGGAGTGGCCAAGTCAGAGTTCAGACCTCAATCCAATTGAGAATTTGTGGCTGAACTTGGAAAGGGCTGTTCACTCACGATCCCCATGCAAACTGACAGAGCTTGAGCAGTTTTGTAAAGAATGGGGAAAAATTGCAGTGTCCGGATGTGCAAAGCTGATAGAGACCTATCCACACAGACTCAAGGCTGTAATTGCAGCCAAAGGTGCTTCTACTAAATACTGACTTGAAGGGGTTAATACTTATGCAATCAATTATTTTATGTTTTATATTTGTAATTAATTTAGATCACTTTGTAGAGATCTGTTTTCACTTTGACACGAAAGAGTCTTTTTCTGTTGATCAGTGTCAAAAAAAGCCAAATTAAATCCACTGTGATTCAATGTTGTAACACAATAAAACATGAAAACCTCCAAGGTAGGTGAATATTTTTTTACAGGTGTTGTATAGGTTTTGGGTGGCTGGGTGGAGATACATCTCTATCAAAGGAGGAGTAAAGCACTCCTTTCCTTTACTAGTCTGCGCGTCACCCTTGGGCAAGGTGTAGCACCTGCTTAGAGACCCTAGCCCCCCCCACCAACAATCAGGGTCACGTGAAGCCATGGGAGCAGGTGGTGGGTGGTCATAGGAGCAGGTGATGCATATCACAAGTCCTAGTTATGTGACCACTGACACCAGGCAGACAGTCTCTGAAGATTATTGATAATGTCTGGGGTCACCCCTCTTGTAAAGACATTGCCCAGAAGAAGGCAATGGCAAACCACTTCTGTAGAAAAATTTGTCAAGAACAATCATGATCATGGAAGGACCATGATCACCTATGTCACACAACACAACACAGCACATAACGAACAAATGAATGGAGTCGTGATTGAAGTCTCTGTCAGAAATACCAACTGTTTACTTTTCTCCATAGATGCTGCCTGACCTTCTGAGTTCCTCCAGCATTTTGTGTGTGTTGCTTTGGATTTCCAGTATCTGCAGATTTTCTCTTGAATATCTTCCATGTTTTTTAATAAATTTATTAAAATATTTTATATATTACGCAGTACTTCTTCCACAAAACAGCACATCGCATGACATGTACAGTGGTATGCAAAAGTTTGAGCACCCCGGTCAAAATTTCTGTTACTGTGAATAACTAAGCAGGTAAAAGATGAACTGATTTCCAAAAGGCATAAAGTTAAAGATGACACATTGCTTTAATATTTTAAGCAAGATCCCTTTTTTATTTCCACCTTTTACGGTTTCAAAATAACAAAAAAGTAAAAGGGCCTGAAGCAAAAGTTTGGACACCTTGCATGGTCAGTACTTAGTAACACCCACCTTGGCAAGTATCACAGCTTGTAAATGCTTTCTGTAGCCAGCTAAGAGTCTTTCCATTCTTGTTTGGGGGATTTTCGCCCATTCTTCCTTGCAAAAGGCTTCTAGTTCTGTGAGATTCTTGGGCCGTCTTGCATGCACTGCTCTTTTGAGGTCTATCCACAGATTTTCGATGATGTTTAGGTTGGGGGACTGTGAGGGCCGTGGCAAAACCTTCAGCTTGCGCCTCTTGAGGTAGTCCACTGTGGATTTTGAGATGTGTTTAGGATCATTATCCTGTTGTAGAAGCCATCCTCTTTCCACCTTCTGCTTTTTTTTTTACAGATGGTGTGATGTTTATTTCCAGAGTTGGCTGGTATTTAATTGAATTCTTTCTTCCCTCTACCAGTGAAATGTTCCCCGTGCCACTGGCTGCAACACAAGCCCAAAGCATGATCGATCCACCCCCATGGTTAACAGTTGGAGAGATGTTCTTTTCATGAAATTCTGCACCCTTTTTTCTCCAAACATACCTTTGCTCACTGTGGCCAAAAAGTTCTATTTTAACTTCATCAGTCCATAGGACTTGTTTCCAAAATGCATCAGGCTTGTTTAGATGTTCTTTTGCAAATTTCTGATGCTGAATTTTGTGGTGAGAATGCAGGAAAGGTTTTCTTCTGATGACTCTTCCATGAAGGTCATATTTGTTCAGGTGTCACTGCACAGTAGAACAGTGTATCACCACTCCAGAGTCTGCTAAATCTTCCTGAAGGTCTTTCACAGTCAAACAAGGGTTTTGATTTACCTTTCTAGCAATCCTATGAGCAGTTCTCTCGGAAAGTTTTCTTGGTCTTCCAGACCTCAATCTGACCTCCACCATTCCTGTTAACAGCCATTTCTTAATTACATTACGAACTGAGGAAACAGCTACCTGAAAACACTTTGCTATCTTCTTATACCTTCTCCGGCTTTGTGGGGATCATTTATTTTTATTTTCAGAGTGCTAGTCAGCTGCTTAGAAGAGCCCATGGCTGCTGATTGTTGGGACAAGGTTTGAGGAGTCAGGGTATTTATAAAGCTTTGGAATTTGCATCACCTGGCCTTTCCTAATGATGACTGTGAACAAGCCTTGGCCCAAACAAGCTAATTAAGGTCTGAGACCTTGGTAAAGGTTATCTGAGAGCTCAAATCTCTTGGGGTGCCCAAACTTTTGCATGGTGCTGCTTTCCTTTTTCTCACACTAAAATTGTACAAAACAAAGATAATACACTAATCTTGCTTAAAATGTTGAAAAGAATGTCTCATCTTTAACTTCATGACTTTTGGAGATCAGTTCATCTTCTACTCACTTAACTATTTACAGTAACAGAAATTTTGACCGGAGTGCCCAAACTTTTGCATGCCACTGTAGCATTGATAATAAACCTGATTCTGTTTGGGATTCTGAAATTCCCCCGGTGCATCGATGAGTGGGAATCTGTAGGGGAATTGAGCGGAAAGTGCGGGAGGTTTCTGAACGGCCTATTTATTTCTGTAATTTGGAGTAGTTTTATGCTCCCTCACTGCCAAGCACATCTACATGGTATTTGCAGAGGTTTAACCTGACATCTAAACTTTGACAAACTTCCGTAGATGTATGGTGGAGAGTATATCGACTGGCTGCATCACGGCCTGGTATGGGAAAACCAATGCCTTTGAACAAAAAATGGTGGATACAGCCCAGTCCGTCATGGGTAAAGCCCTCCCAACAGCTGAGCACATCTACATGAAACACTAGCTTAGAAAAGCAGCACCCATCATCAAAGATCCCACCATCCAGGCCGAGCTCTCTTCTCGCTGTTGCCATCAGGAGGAAGGTACAGGAGCCTCAACACTCACACTACCAGGTTCAGTAACAGTTACTACGCCTCAACCATCAAGCTCCTGAACCAGCAGGGACAATTTCACTCGGCTCAACTCTGAACTAATCTATGCTCTGTGGTGTATGATGAGGGGCATTGATCATGTGGATAGCCAGAGGCTTTTTCCCAGAGCTGAAATGGCTAAGATGAGGGGGCATAGTTTTAAGGTGCTTGCAAGTAGGTGCAAGGGGGATGTCAGGGGTAAGTTTTTCAACACTGAGAGCTTCTACAGTAGGTGACATGGTCGGCACAACATTGTGGGCTGAAGGGCCTGTAACGTGCTGCAGATTTCATGTTCTATGTTCTATGTATTGGGCACAGACCAGTTCATCACAGGTAAAGCCCTCCCACTATTCTTTATATCTACAAAGAGCATTTGTCACAAAAAAGCAGCATCCATTATCAGGGACATGCTCTCTTCTCACTGTTGCCATCAGGAAGAAGGTACAGGAGCCACAGGACCCACACCACCAGATTCAGGAACAGTTATTACCCCTCAACCATCAGGTTCCACACCACCAGGTTCAGGAACAGTTATTACCCCTCAACCATCAGGACCCACACCACCAGATTCAGGAACAGTTATTACCCCTCAACCATCAGGTCCCACACCACCAGATTTGGGAACAGTTATTACCCCTCAACCATCAGGACCCACACCACCAGATTCAGGAACAGTTATTACCCCTCAACCATCAAGGACCCACACCACCAGATTCAGGAACAGTTATTACCCCTCAACCATCAGGACCCACACCACCAGATTCAGGAACAGTTATTACCCCTCAACCATCAGGTCCCACAACACCAGGTTCAGGAACAGTTATTACCCCTCAACCATCAGGTCCCACACCACCAGGTTCAGGAACAGTTATTACCCCTCAACCATCAGGTCCCACACTACCAGGTTCAGGAACAGTTATTACCCCTCAACCATCAGGACCCACACCACCAGGTTCAGGAACAGTTATTACCCCTCAACCATCAGGTCCCACACCACCAGGTTCAGGAACAGTTATTACCCCTCAACCATCAGGTCCCACACTACCAGGTTCAGGAACAGTTATTACCCCTCAACCATCAGGACCCACACCACCAGGTTCAGGAACAGTTATTACCCCTCAACCATCAGGTCCCACACCACCAGGTTCAGGAACAGTTATTACCCCTCAACCATCAGGTCCCACACCACCAGGTTCAGGAACAGTTATTACCCCTCAACCATCAGGTCCCACACCACCAGGTTCAGGAACAGTTATTACCCCTCAACCATCAGGACCCACACCACCAGGTTCAGGAACAGTTATTACCCCTCAACCATCAGGTCCCACACCACCAGGTTCAGGAACAGTTATTACCCCTCAACCATCAGGTCCCACACCACCAGGTTCAGGAACAGTTATTACCCCTCAACCATCAGGTCCCACACCACCAGGTTCAGGAACAGTTATTACCCCTCAACCATCAGGTCCCACACCACCAGGTTCAGGAACAGTTATTACCCCTCAACCATCAGGTCCCACACCACCAGGTTCAGGAACAGTTATTACCCCTCAACCATCAGGTCCCACACCACCAGGTTCAGGAACAGTTATTACCCCTCAACCATCAGGTCCCACACCACCAGGTTCAGGAACAGTTATTACCCCTCAACCATCAGGCTCCTTCACCAACATGGTTAGCTTGCCTCAACTTTTCACTCCATCACTGAACTGATCCCACAACCTATCGACTCACTTTCAAGAACTTTTCATTTCACATTCTTGATATTTATTGCTTATTTATTTGTTTATTTATTTGTGTTTGCACAGTTTGTTGTCTTTTGCACATTGGTTATCTGTCCATCCTGTTGGGTGTGGTTTTTCATTTTTTTCTATTGTGTTTCTTCTATTTATTGTGAATGTCTACAAGAAAACGGGTTGTATATAGTGATGCATGTGTACATGGATAATAAATTTACTTTGAAACTTATACTTTTATAGCACAAAACAACAAACATGGAAATATCACATAACGTATGTCGATGATAATCAATCTGACTAATTCTGATTATAATTCGTCAGCTTGGAAAGTTCTTGAGGCAAACCATGGAGAATATCCCTTATCATGATCTGCCAGAGGAAATGATCTCTGACAGAAACTAGTTATGCTTTTAGTCAATTTTGTGAGAAAAAAATGGTGTTAAACACTGCTTGCATTCATCCATTTTGCAGTATAGACAGCACAATGGTGCGACTATTCAAGCTCCAGTGATCCAGGTTCGACCCTGACCTTTGGCATTGTCATTGTGGAGTTTAGTTATTTATTGAGACACAGTGCAGAAGAGGTCCTTCCAGCCCAACGAGCCACAGTGCCCAGCAACCACCCCCCTCCCATTTTAACCCTAGCCGAATCACAGGACAATGTACAACGACCAATTAACCTACCAACCGGTACGTCTTTGGACTGTGCAAGGAAACTGGAGCACCTGGAGGAAACATACGCAGTTACGGGAGAATGCACAAACTCCATACAATAGACAATAGGTGCAGGAGTAGGCCATTTGGCCCTTCAAGCCAGCACCGCCATTCACTGTGATCATGACTGATCATCCACAATCAGTACCCCGTTCCTGCCCTCTCCCCATATCCCTTGACTCCGCTATCTTTAAGAGCTCTATCCAACTCTTTCTTGAAGCATCCAGAGAATTAGCCTCCACTGCCTTCTGAGGCAGAGCATTCCATACATCCACAACTCTCTGGGTGAAAAAGCTTTTCCTGAACTCTGTTCTAAATGACCCCTTATTCTTAAACTGTGGCCTCTGGTTCTGGACTCCCCCAACATCGGGAACATGTTTCCTGCCTCTAGCGTGTCCAATCCCTTAATAATCTTACATGTCTCAATCAGCGGCGTTACAGGCAGCGGCAGGAACTGAACCCAGGTCACTTGTATTGTAAAGCTTGTTTGCACATTCTCCCTGTGACCATGTGGGTTTCTCCAGTCTCCTCCCACCTCTCAAAGGCAGGTTACCTGGCAGCTGTACCTCTTGTGCTTGGGTGAGGTATGCAATCCGCAGGGTGTCGATGGGAGTGGGGAGAATCGGTTAAAATTGGTCAAGTCTATTGTCGTCTGCACAAGTCCATGTGTGCACAGATGCAATGAGTAAGAATCAGGTTCAGAAACACAGAAAGCTTACAGCACAATACAGGCCCTTCAGCCCACAATGCTGTACCGAACATGTACTTAATTAGAAATTATATAGGGTTATCCATAGCCCTCTATTTTTCTAAGCTCCATGTACCTATCTCTTAGAGTCTCTTAAAAGACTCTATCGTATCTGCCTCCACCACTGTAGCCGGCAGCCCATTCCACCTGCGTTTAATATCATAAGTCATGAAATTTGTTGACTTTGCAGTACATAATAACAGAGGAAAACTGTGAATATAATATATATATTACATATATAATAATTTTCAGACAGGTGGGGCTCGCAGCCTTGGACGGCAATCCGCCTAGGAGAAGGAAAACTCTGATTTTAAACCTCCGCTGCCTTGTGACCGTACCCATCCACGGGAAAGACTTTGGGAGTACACCCCGAGGAAGAAATCCGGAGCTGAGGTCCCTAAGGCAGTTTGATATTGATTCCAACTTCACTCTGGCAACCTCGACGATGACACTGGTGCCAAGCTGCACTGGCGCTTGCCCTTCCCTTGTAGACTACATCAGTGACGTGGAGAGGGGAGGATCCCACTGCAAGGGCAACAGCCAGTTCTTCAAATCTTCCTGCCCAGGCTCACACCCTGGAGAGGACACAGTCCACCAGAGGCACCAACCATGACCCATTGGGACTGATGGCTGCCTACTACTATGTACAATAGTTAAATTAAATAAGTAGTGCAAAACTAGAAATAAAAAAGTAGTGAGGTAATGTTCATGAGTTCAATGTCCATTCAGAAATGGGTTCAATGTCCATTCAGAAACGGGTTCTACGTCCATTCAGAAACGGGTTCTACGTCCATTCAGAAATGGGTTCAATGTCCATTCAGAAACGGGTTCTACGTCCATTCAGAAATGGGTTCAATGTCCATTCAGAAACGGGTTCTACGTCCATTCAGAAATGGGTTCTATGTCCATTCAGAAACGGGTTCTACGTCCATTCAGAAACGGGTTCTACGTCCATTCAGAAATGGGTTCTACGTCCATTCAGAAACGGGTTCTACGTCCATTCAGAAACGGGTTCTACATCCATTCAGAAATGGGTTCAATGTCCATTCAGAAACGGGTTCTACGTCCATTCAGAAATGGGTTCTATGTCCATTCAGAAACGGGTTCTATGTCCATTCAGAAACGGGTTCTACGTCCATTCAGAAATGGGTTCTATGTCCATTCAGAAACGGGTTCTATGTCCATTCAGAAATGGGTTCTATGTCCATTCAGAAATGCGTTCAATGTCCATTCAGAAACGGGGTCAATGTCCATTCAGAAACAGGTTCAATGCCCATTCAGAAACGGGTTCTATGTCCATTCAGAAACAGGTTCAATGTCCATTCAGAAACGGGTTCAATGTCCATTCAGAAACGGGTTCAATGTCCATTCAGAAACGGGTTCTACGTCCATTCAGAAATGGGTTCAATGTCCATTCAGAAACGGGTTCAATGTCCATTCAGAAACGGGTTCTACGTCCATTCAGAAATGGGTTCAATGTCCATTCAGAAACGGGTTCAATGTCCATTCAGAAACGGGTTCTACGTCCATTCAGAAATGGGTTCAATGTCCATTCAGAAACGGGTTCTACGTCCATTCAGAAACGGGTTCAATGTCCATTCAGAAACGGGTTCTACGTCCATTCAGAAACGGGTTCTATGTCCATTCAGAAATGGGTTCAATGTCCATTCAGAAAAACGTACCTGCAGCAGCATTACAGGCACAGAGTATCAGATGAACAGCATTCATAAGAAAAAACTTAAACATAAATGATACACAGTTTTTACAAGAAAGCACACAATTAGTAAAAAATAAGTTGATTAGTACAATGTGATGAAAATGGCCGTAGTGTTGCTGTCCTGAGGGAGTAATTGTGTTTGTGCTGGATGGTTCAAGACCTGATGGTTGACGGGAAGTCGCTGTTCCTGGACCTGGTGGTGTGGGACTTCAGGCTTCTGTACCTCCTGCCCGATGGGAGCAGTGAGGAGATTGCCTGACCTGGATGATGGGGGTCTTTGATGTTCGATGTTCCCTTCCTGGAGGTTCTACCGACTACGAGGAGGGATGTGCCCATGATGAGTCCACCACTCAATTGCTTCTCAATTCAAGATTATTCTCACATTTCTCTACATTCAAATTACCGGACTAGACCATTATGCAACCGGACAGGTTTCTTTCAGTAACAGATTATTAGAGTGTTCAGTGACAAGCTGACCCCCTTAACCTTCTAAGAGATTAAAGGCCCTGGTATGCCTTCCTTGTGACATCAGCAACGTTCAGGCCCAAGGCAGGTCAGTTGATATGTCAGTGCCCTGGACTTTAAAGCTCCTGACCCTCTCCGCCATCGATCCCCCGCTGTACACTGTTGCATGCTCACCCTCCTTCCCCCTTGAGAGCGTTATGGGGTAAAACAAAGGAAACATGTTACATCGTCTCTGGTTGTTGAGGGGAAGTGCCAGGCTTCGGGAGGGGTGGCTTGAGAGGATCAGGGAAAGAGAAAAGATTAGAAAAATGAGGGAGGAATCTTAATGAAACCTACTGAACATTGAAAGGCCTCGACAGAGTGGACATGGAGGGGATATTTCCTACAATGGGGAGTCTAGGACCAGAGGACACAGAGGGCTGGTCATTTCGAACAAAAATGAGGAAGAATTTCTTCAGCCAGAGGGTGGTGAATTTGTGGAATTCATTGCCACAGATTGTTGTGAAGGCCAAGTCATTGGGTAAATTTAAAATGGAAGTTGATTGGTCCTTGATTAGACAAGGCATCAAAGGTTAAGCAGATGGAGTTCAACCCAGATAAGTGTGAGGTGGTTCATTTTGTTAGGTCAAATATGATGGCAGAATATAGTATTAATGGTAAGACTCTTGGCAGTGTGGAGGATCAGAGGGATCTTGGGGTATGAGTCCATAGGACGCTCAAAGCAGCTGCGCAGGTTGACTCTGTGGTTAAGAAGACGTACAGTGTATTGGCCTTCATCAACCATGGGATTTAGTTTAAGAGCTGAAGGGTAATGCTACAGCGATATAGGACCCTGGTCAGACCCCACTTGGAGTACTGTGCTCAATTCTGGTTGCCTCACTACAGGAAGGATGTGGAAACCATAGAAAGGGTACAGAGGAGATTTACAAGGATGTTGCCTGGATTGGAGAGTGGGCCTTATGAGAATAAGTTGAGTGAACTCGGCCTTTTCTCCTTGGAGTGACAGAGGATGAGGGGTGACCTGATAGAGGTGTATA